>NC_069505.1:162883103-163483103 GCF_027579735.1 Bombina bombina | reverse complement strand
TAAAAAGTCATGTGATCAGGGGACTGTCAGAAGATGCTTAGATACAAGGGTAATCACAGAGGTAAAAAGTATATTAATATAACTGTGTTGGTTGTGCAAAATTGGGGAATGGGTAATAAAGGGATTATCTATCTTTTAAAACAATAAAAATTATATTGTAGACTGTCCCTTTAATTGCATTTAAAAGACTGCATATTAATAATGTATTACCTTTTTTTCTATAAATGTATGTGCGTTTGCTGAAATATAACATTGTTTATGCTTTCTGGGGTTTGCTATGGTTCACCAACATTAGGCTAGATTACAAGAGGAGCGCTAATATATTGTGCGCCCTTAAACGGGCAAATTTGCCTATTTATGGGCACGCAATACATAACCAGCAATTACTAGCACTCAAAAAATTAACCAGAGGTCAGACCTCTGGTTAATTTCTTAAATGTCCCCCATTTGCCCCCCCAAAAATGAGTAGGTCCCTTTTAAAAAATAAATATATATATATATATATATATATATATATATATATATATATATATATATATATATATATATATATATATATATATATATGTGTAGCATTTTTTGTTTTTTTTTATAGAAAAACGTCACTAAGCAGTTTTTAGGGGTTAAAAGTGACTGGTGCAGGGTGAAAAAAAGGGCACTGAAAAGTGCCTTTACTTTGCGGTCTATGGGAACTGTGTGTTCCCTGTAAATATATATGTATATGCTTATATACATTAGGGCGTGATTACATATACGGCGCAGGCTTAAGCACAAGTGATGCAACCCGCGCCACCTGTAATTTCACCTCGGACATCGGGTATTACATAAACCTCGCCAGAAGCTTATAAAGTGCCATAAGTTGGATAAACTAGCGATGTCCAGAAATGAGCGTAAATACAAATTTCTAGAGTCTCCAGTGACTTACAGTACTTTAGAAACTGCCGGCGCCTAAGAAAAGTAAAGAAAATAACAAATCTCCTGTAAAAGTCCAAAAGGCTCTGTCTTGGGTCCCTTGCTTGTCTCTCTCTATACATCCTCCCTTGGAAAACTTATAGCCTCCTTTGTCTTCCAGTACCACTTATATGCTGATGATACCCAAATCTATCTTTCATCTCATGATATCTCTCCCTCTTTACGCAACCAGATTTCGAACTGCCTCTCTGTAATTTCCTCTTGGATGTTTTTACACTACCTCCAACTCAATCTGTCCAAAACTGAGTTGCTTCTTATTCCCCCCTCTTCAAGACATCCAACACCTGACATTTCTCTGACAGTCAAGACTTTATTCTCAACACCTCACCCCAGGTCTGCTGTCTTGGGGCCACACTTGACTCAGAACTCACATTCAACCCACATATACAAGCGCTTACCAAATCCTTCCATGCACACCTATGCAACATTTCCAGAATCCTTCCCTTCATTACTCAAAAAACTACAAAAATACTAATTAATTCCCTCATTTTGTCAAACATTGATTATTGCAATTTACTTCTAAATGGCCTTCCAAAACACCGCCTCTCCTCCCTCCAATCTATTATAATGAAATATTTTTATTGATTTTCAATTCAAATTTACAATCTGAAACATATAAGACAAAACATTAAAATAAAAGGCATAGGTTACAGACAAAATAGATGAGTTACAATCCTCTTAAAACCGAAACATATGTACCTCTGGTTATGCTATCTTAACAGTATAATTAGAAAGAGAAAGAGGACATACTGGGAGCGTATTATATCCGCTCTTCATAAATGTAGGCTTATCAAAAGACACATTGCAGATATTACTATGGGACCGCAAGTCACCTAGAGAACAAGAACAGAATGGAGAAAAGAAAAGAGAAAAGAAAGCTCCATAGCAGGAGCCAAAGAGAATAAAGAATTACCCTCAGACCCTGGCTCAACTCTATAGATCTACAACCCTATTGTGGGAAAAGTCTCCCTACCCATCTTTCCTAACTTGATGTCTAACAATAGAAGTAAATGGAGCCTCATGGTCTTCTGAGGCTAGTGGAGTCATAAATTATCCAATAAAACCAGATTTTCTGATATGTTTCTCGCCTATCTTGTAGGATTGCTGCTTGTGCTGACATGTCATGGAAGTGTCTAATCTTGCTTAGTATCTCAATCCACGTTGGGCTTCCCACTTTCCAGTGGCGGGCTATACAGACCCTTGTAGCTGTGCATGTGATCCTTATGAATTGATTAATATGGTTATTAAATTCTTTGATTCTGATGTGTAAAAGTGCCTGACCCATTGTTAATGTAATGCGACTGTTTAAAACTGTACTAAGGAACTGTGAGAGTTCCCTCCAGACCCCTTGCATGTGTGAGCAATCCCACCACATGTGTCTGTATGTGCCTGCTTGGCCACATCCCCTGTAACAGAGGTTGGAGCCATTATTGGTCAAATGTGCTGTCATCATCGGCATGAGATACCACCGGAAGCTGGTTTTGATACAGTTTTCTACCATGTCTGCACTCAATAACCCCTTTCGTGAAGCATGTAGCCCCTCATTCCAGGTCTTGACATCTAATTCTAGCTCCAGGTCTGATTCCCACTTAACTTGCAATGCAGATTTAGTGGTGTATGTAGCAGCCTGAATCGCTTGGTACATCTGTGTAATGGTTCCCCTAGCTCTGGTGGTGGTGCTGCATAATTTTTCTAAAATAGTAGGTGAGGAATCTCCTCCTTGTGACAAAAAGTGTTGGATAGATGTATAGATTTGGAGGTATAGGAACCACTGGAGTTTATCTGGGTTTAGTTTATCTTGTAGCTGATTATAAGTTACTGGTTTATCTCTATCTAGGAAGTCTGCAATCCTATAAAGACCCCTATTTTCCCATTTTGCTATCGTCGTGACTTGGTTTGACGGGATTATACATTTGAGTGGAGTCTTAACTGAATGCTTGGATAGGAGTTTTAAGGACGAGGTAAGCCCAGTACAGGTTTTGACCGTAAATTCTGTGATTGGTGGTCTAAGCTGTTCGCCTAATTTAATATTGTATGGTCGCCAGATAATTTGTTCGTGGGGATGGATACCTGACGTATCTGATTCTAATGTTGTCCATCTTATGTCGTCCTCTAATTTATTTATGAGAGTAGTTTGTGCTAGTCTGGCGGCCTGAAAATAATGTCTGATATTCGGAGCTCCTACTCCTCCCTGTTGTCTGTGTCTAGTTAAAATAGCTTTTGCGATCCTAGCTTTTGTCTTGCCCCTAATAAAACCGTTTATACGGTTTTGCATATCGTCAAGGTCACCCCTGGGGATACCTATTGGCAGGGCTCGGAAGAGATAAAGCAACCGAGGAAGTACCGACATTTTCACTGCAGATAGGCGACCAAACCAGGAGAATCCCAACTTGCTCCATCTCGCTAGGTCTTGCTTGATAGTCTTATACATTGGAGGGTAATTTGCTCGATATAACTCAGATGAGTGTCGTGCTAAGTTAATACCTAAATATTTAAGGGTGTGTGATACCCATTTAAATTCAAAGTTTAATTCTATTAATTTTGAAGTGTGGTCTGGAAGAGCTAATGGCATGGCCTGGCATTTGTCTAAATTTATTTTGTAGCCAGATATTTGAGAGAATGTTGTCAGGGAGTTATACAGATTGGGCAAAGTGATTAGAGGTTTGGTCAGTGAGAGCAGAATATCGTCCGCAAATAGAGTAAGTTTGTATTCCGAATGATGAATTTTAATTCCTGTAATATCTGCTGACTTTCTAATGTGTTGGGCCAGGGGCTCAATGCATATGGCAAAAAGCAGTGGGGATAATGGACAGACCTGACGTGTTCCATTAAGGATCGCAAATCTGTTTGATTGGTGTCCCACAGCCCTAACTCGTGCCGTGGGATTAGAATAGATACTCTTAATTGCCACTAGGAATGCTCCCCTGAAGCCCACCGTGGATAGCACTGCCTCCATGTAATCCCAATCTACTCTATCAAACGCCTTCTCTGCATCCAATGCGAGGAGCAGAGAAGGCTTTTTTGTCTTGTGTAAATAGTCTATCAGAGAGATCATTCTTCTTATGTTGTCGGGGGCTTCCCTATTTTTGATAAATCCGACCTGATCAGGGTGAATGAGTTTTGGGAGTAAGTCTTTTAGTCGGTTAGCTAATAGTTTCGTAAAAATTTTGATGTCCTGATTTATTAAAGATATCGGTCTATAATTTTGATATAGTTCTCTGTCACTTCCTGGTTTGGGGATGACTATAATTTTAGCTTCTAACAGTTCTGGGGGGATGGGGAGACCTTGTAAAATGTAATTGCAGAACTTAACTAAGTGTGGTACTAAAGAGGATTTAAACAATTTATAGTAGTCCCCAGGGAAGCCATCAGGGCCTGCGGCCTTTCCCGGTTTTAACTCCTTCATAACTTTGTGGATCTCCATAGCTGATACTTCTGATGTCAGGCTGTCTAGTTCCTGTTGATTTATTTGGGGAAGACTAGCCTCTGTTAGAAAATCGTTTAACAAACTCTTAGTTGCCTCTGTTTTCTCTACTCTTTTACCATCATAGAGTGAGCTATAATATTCTGCGAAGGTATTGACAATTTTCTCTGGGTGTGACGTATAAGTTCCTAAGGATGTGCGAAGGGAGGGAATAGATATGTCTTTTGTTCTATCTCTAATTTTATTGGATAGATACCTGTCAGGTTTGTTAGCGTATATGAAGTATTTTTCTTGGACTCTCATCCCTGCCCTAATCGACTGTTCATTTTGTAGTTTGTCTAATTTCTGTCTTCTGTCTAGTAACGTCCTGTATGTTTTGGCTGAGTTGGTCTGCTTATGTTGTGACTCTAATTGTGCAATTTCATGCTGAAGAGAGTCATGTAGTGCTTTCGTTTTGTGCCTGGACTGGGCTTTCAATTGAATTAAGAGACCCCTTAATACAGATTTATGAGCCGCCCACACTTGTATTGGATTGGACACCAACTCAGTGTTTATTTGCCAGTATTCTAACAGTTGGTGGAGGATGTGTTCTGCGTAAATCAGATTTTTTAGGAGTGTGGGGTCGTATGTCCAGCTTCTGGCTGAATTTAAGGGAAGGAGGCCCGATATTTGGATCTGTATAATGGAGCACACATGGGTATATGGAAGAGGACTCTAGGTTAGCCATCAGTATCTGACTAAGAAAAATATAGTGTAATTTATAATATTTACGGTGTGCAGCCGAAAAAAATGTATGGTCTGAGGTGTTGCCGTACAGGGCTGTCCAGGTGTCTATTAGATTATGGCCCTCCAGATTGCTCAGAATGGATTTTATTTTCCTGCTGGTCCTATTTTGTATGTCTGGTTTGCGTGAGTGTGTGGGAGTTCGGTCTGTAAAAAGAGAGACATTAAAGTCTCCGGCCAAGAAGATCCTAGTTGCGTTCCAACTCGTCAGGAGGTGTGATACCTCCCGAAAAAATTGGTCCTGTTTCTCTTTAGGGGCGTATATGTTACAAAAAAACACATCCACCTCATTAACATTACCCCTGATAATCAAATACCTTCCTTCTTTGTCTATAATAATGCCTTCCTTCTCTTAGAGTCTGAATTTAAGCCTCTAGTGTTATGGGATATTAAGGTAATATTAGGTTTAGCCATTTACCAGAACGTTAAGTGGGGTTATCGTATGGCAGTGTATATGTATCTGTTTTTGTGGTGTGGGTATCAAAGGCTCACCCCGTCCTAGATTCCTCCAGGTTCCCCAATCAGGGTTCAGAATAAGTTGGGACACTTGTTGCAGCCAGGGTCTCGCGGTTGAGGTTAGAGTATAATAAAGAGAAGGATAGAAGAGAACAGAGATCTGTAAAATAGAATAAACAGGATCAATTAAATGACCTAAAACAACTCTGAACAACGATACAAGAACATCAAAAAACAAATACAGCATTGTATGAATACACTTGTGTAGGTACATTACTGAATAGGGGGGTGAAATCGTGGCACATTAGGGAAATCCACCAACTCCGTCATACTGAAATGATAAGTTAGCTATGGGTTACATCTATAATAGCCCTATAACCCTTATCCCTTTGAAATCTACCTCATTAGAACTTTGCCCCAGGGAGACCCTCCAACCTCCAGAACCCTATATGATCTGGAATGGGGCAAAGCTAACTAGCAAGGGTTTAGAACTTATAAACATATGGATACTACACAATCACCATTTTGTGTAAGGTAGTCCTCCACAATCTCCGCCATCTCTTTCTTGTCGGCAAATTGCCTACTAACGGGAGAGGAAGAAACACCTGTTAAAAAAAAAAAAAAAAAAAGAAGGGACAACAAGCACAATATGAACATTTAAGTCTGTCATTTAATTTTTCGACCTCTACTCGAAACTTTGGTCCACTGAGGCTTATTAGATTTTAAGGTGACGTTTTGGGGTCTGCTAGTTGGGCCCGGGGGTGCCGTCTCTGGGATGACCGGAATCTCTAAGTTCAGTGCTGAACATATGTCTGGGATCCCTTCAGCATCTCTTATAGTCAGAAGCTTATTATCTTTGGTGATGAATAGTGCAAAGGGATAGCCCCATCGATATTGGATTTGATGTTTCCGAAGTAAGGATGTCAGGGGTCACAATGCACCTCTTCTTTGTAGTGTCCTTGTACTTAGATCTTGGAAAAAGTGTACCACATTTCCTTGGAATTTGAACGTCGGTTTCTTGGCCGCCTCTCGCAGGATCTTATCTTTTTCTGGAAACCTTAGGAAAGCAACTATCACGTCCCTAGGAGGGAGGTCTGCCCTAGGCTTGGGCTTTAGTGCTCTGTGGGCTCTTTCGATTTCTATTTCTGTTGAGGGGTCTACACCTGTAATGGTGCAAAACAGCTGGTGTAGATAAGAAGGAAGGTCTTCAGTTGTTATAGATTCTGGGATGCCTTTTAGACGGATATTACATCGCCTACTACGGTTTTCCATATCTTCTAGTTTGTCTAGTAATTCCGTGACTATCTGTTGCTGCTCAGACACCTGTTGGACCGTCATTTCCATGTCTTTGACAAGGTTATCTCTGTTGTCCTCCAGAGACTCCACTCTCAAACCCAAATCAGAAATGTCTTTTTTTTTTTTTTATAATTTTTTTATTGAGGTTGAATATCAAAACAGCAACAAAAAAAGAAAACAAAACAATATACATATTCAGTAGTACAAAAAAGAGAGTAGAATATCTCGTAATAGTACAGACAACATAAATATATTGAAATGTATAATCCATAAACTGCATATTACCAGCTACTGCTTCATGTGGGTATAAACTAGCTTTATGTTAATCAGCACCTGTATGCATGAAGCAATATACATATTCAGTATTACTTATAAGAGAGTGGAATAGCTCATGAGTGTACGAGCAATATAAATATACTGTAATATAAAATCTAGAAGCTGAGTATTACCAGCTATTGCTGCATATGAATACAAACTAGCATTTATGTTGGTCAGCACATGGATATATGAAACCTCAATTTTCCTATATAGAATATATACAATCCTCTCAGAGCCCAAATGGCCTTTAACAGCCCAAACACAATGTATATCCTTATGCAGAGGATAGCTAGAACATACCGCCTAACTCATATAGACCCTCTGTTAGGCCATTGTTACTATACTTACAAATATGCTAATACAATCCGGGTAGGTAGGGGGTTATAGATGATAGACTAGCAAAATATATCAAGACTTATAGTTACATAGGGGCAGCTATCGGGATAAAATTCCCCGGTTTTGAGGACACACTATATTGGGGAAAAGGGGAAAAAGGGGCAGTGTATACTATGGAGATTATGGAAGAATACACCTGGGGTCAAAGTATGGGGATTATGTGGATAGTAAGGACTAGGGTTTAGCACTGCTCTGTAATCTCTTCAATCATGGGGTAGGGATATAGTACTCAGGAATACAGAATACTTAATATTGTAGCAGAAAAATCGATTCAACCCAGTGTTAACAAACCTGACACAACCAACAGGGATAGTGACACACAACTATTAGCAACTAATACTGCTTAGCATATAAGTTCAACAGTACTAACATTTGATCTTGCATTATAGTAGAGCCCAAAAAAGGTCCCACACGTATACATATAGAACTAATGAAGAATTAACATGAGGATATAGCTAAAATGCCATTTAATGGCATTACTCACGGCACTGCCATCTGCGTAAGCTTTCCGCTGAGGAGAAACATTAGTATAACTGATATTGTAGAAAGCATGTAAGAAAACATCTCACATAGAAACAAACAAACAAACAACAAGAAAAAAAAATATATATAATATAATTTTCCCCAGAGATCTTCCGCCCTCTAAGATAACATAAGTCCAGGGCAAAAGGGGAAAGCAAACAAAGTTGCGTCCGTGTGGAGCTGCGGTTTACTAAAACAGTACTGTAAGTTCTCATCTCTCCCAGAACATAAGGTCAGATTGAGAGTCGCGTTAGGCAAAAAGTCACCCTAGAGTAACCCCCAGGTATAAAGGTGCAAGTGGGCTAGTTACGATAGGATACTCCATATATCCCAAGCCCATCGGATTATGACCCAGCTCTCTCACCCCACTCCAGTCCTGAAATAGCAGGCATCAGAAATTGTAGGCCTGTCCTCCATCTTCACCATCTTCAGATCACGGGGCTTCAGTACAAGAATGGCGGCGTCCATTATCACCCCTCCATAGCCCCACGTAAGTGTCACTTCCGTATCGGACTTCCAGGCGGCCAGTTTATAGTTGGATAGCAGCTCCCAGCCAGATGTCTGCGCACTCCATGCCGAATATGTAGATGTGCGCGGTAAGAGAGCTCGCACTTGTGGATCCCTTAGCTCGGCGCTGCTGGGTGTAGGATATACCTTATCTCGCACCTGAGGGACGGCCACAGCCCCCAGGGTCAGGGTGAAACTAGCTAGCTCAGGGCATCTTCTGTCTCATCGGCATAACTCTGAAGCTTGCGAAGGCTGTTTCGTGGGCAACAAGTAACCTGGCTTTGTAAGTGGAGGGGATAGGAGCACAGGTTCAAGAGCCCCAATCACCGCTACCTTAAACTCTGTAAAAATATCCTGCAGTAATTGCGAGATGTCCTCCATGGTAATAGCCCCTATGTAGGGAATGTTCTTACTTCAGCACAACTGGCTGGATAGTCTGATTATTCAGTATAATGGGGGGGTAGAGATAAGTATAGGCCGCTCCCAGGCCTCTGCTGCGTACTTACTCAATTACTGGCTGCCTGTTCCTTAGAAATGCATAAATGACATATGTAGCTGCTCTAGAAGTGATGCTTGTCACAGTTCTTGTCAAGAAACTCAAATCTGACAGCTTTTGGAGAAGCAAACAGCAGTTTTGGCTGCTCCCACAGTCAGACGAAGTTTAGCAAGCAGCCATCTTGGTCGGTGGTTAGACACGCCCCCTCAGAAATGTCTTTTTTAATGTCATTTAAGCTGGCGGTCATAGATGTGTGCATAGTGTCAATTTTTGTTAATAACTTGTCGAAATTGTCTGATATATCCTGCTTAGACACAAGATGGAGAATGTCCGATCTGGTCAGAGGAGTGTTTTCCACTGGTAGGCCTGGTGTTTTTAGTGGAGGCTCACCATCTATTGCTGGCTCAGCACCCTCCTCTAAGTTCCTGTCACCTTGTGAAGGTTTAAAAAAAGTGTGGACTGAGGCATTTTTTCCGCCTAGCTTCTCCATTTTAGATAGCCTTTTAGAGGTCATAATAGATTATTTTCCCTCTGTCCCTTGTCTTCCTTACTATTTATCTTTTAGTTATGTGATGAAGAGACCTGGGGATCTCAACTGCACACTGATAATGTAATCCACTCTGCTTCTGGGGGTGTAATAGAACACGTGGCGTTATGGATGTACTAGTTCTGGCCTCCTGTGCTGTACCTCTTATCTTTCCAAGCACAGGTCACTACCACCGGGGATAACGGTGCAGGCCCTCTTTCAATTGGCAGTGAGAATGTAAGACTAATCAGGGCACGTCTGTTAATATATATCTGTATATGCCGTCTGCTCAGAGGATACTTAGGCAGGAGTGCTAGTGTAAAAAGTCTGTGTGTGCTCCCTTCACCTCCTCATTCCATTAGATAGTAACCCTTTAGCTTAAAAATAGCTGGAGTTATGGATCACCCCACTGCCCACAGTTACGGAGCTCTACTCGGATGCGTCCATCTTCCTCCCTAGTCAGGCTCCGCCCCCATCCAATCTATTATGAATGCTTCAGCTAGACACACTAAGTCGTCGATCTACATCAGCTGCTTCACTCTGCCAGTCTCTACACTGGCTCCCCATAAACTCCAGAATACAATTTAAAGTATGAACCGTAACTTACAAAGCACTCATATACCTATATATATATATATATATATATATATATATATATATATATATTTGTATCTGTGGTTCACAAAGTGGGTGGTACTGCCCCCTGGGGGGCGAAGGGATTACTGAGGGGGGCACTAATAGACATAAGAGGTGGAAGGGAGGCACTGGGATTACCATAGGAGACACTAATAGAAAAGGAATGACAAAGCATGCTAGTGGGCCCCTCCAAGAATAATTATTGTAATTTGGGCTTTATCCTAGATGTTCAAAGCACAACAACTTTCTCATTTTACTTCTCTTTGCCAAGGCTTTTTCTACTAGGATAGTTCAGTTTTATCAGCAATTTACACTTTATCTCACTACAATGAATTGCAGCCACTTGTACTGTAGGCTTGCATTCTTTGTTTTGCCAATGCTGTATATTATCATGGATTATTAACGTTAACTGCACAGTTTAGAATTATTGTGTAGTAGCAGGAAACACAGCAAAGGTTTGTTGCTTTTAAAGAACCACTAAAGTAAAAATTGAACTTTCATGACCAGATAGAGCGCACAATTTTAAAGAACTTTCCATTTCACATCCATTATCTAAATGTGCACACTCTTTTTATATGCACACTTTCTGAGGTGCTATCTTCTACTGAGCATGTGCACGATTTCAAGAATATTTGTATATTCAATTTGTGATTGGCTTAAGACTGTCATATGATGCAATGGGAAGGAAAATAAAACTAACTTTAACTACTCAAGTGAAATTCAAGTTAAGTACTTATGCATTGTCTATTTATTATGCGTTTATTGATTATGCTATTGCACTGTGTTTAGTGGTTCTTACATTCTTTTGTTTTAGAAAAAATCTGGTTGTGCACAAGATAAAACTTTGGTAAGTAGAAAACACTTGCTATAAAGTTGATTTATTGGTGCAGAAGTACAACTATGCTCCAAGAAAATAAATCAACTCCAGATCTTTGACTGGAGGTTTAAGACCCCTGCTAAGTGACATGAAAGCAGTGATTGGGAAACTGATATCACTTCATCAAGCCCATTCATCAGATTAACATTTTTTGAACAGTGAAATAATTACTAAATGTGGTTTATAAGACTCTTGCACTGTAACTATTGACTTTAAAAAGCTGTTATCAGAAGATAAAAATAATAAAGTTTTAATAAAATTAAAAAGATTATTTAAAAATGTGAACGTTTAATTGTTACTGCTTTTTATTGTATTGTACAGGAAAGGGATATAAAAAGATATCTAAGGAATTAAGAATTCAAATCAGCAGTGTTCAAACTCTAATCAAGAAGTGTAAAATGAGGGGTTCTGTTGAAACCAAACCATGGTCAGGTAGACCAACTAAAATATTAGCCACAACTGCCAGGAAAATTGTTCGGGATGCAAAGACAAACCCACAAATAACGTCAGGTGAAATACAGGACTCTCTGAAAACATGTGGTGTGGCTGTTTCAAGATGCACAATAAGGAGGCACTTGAAGAAAGATAGGCTGCATGGTCGAGTCGCCAGAAGAAAGCCATTACTATGCAAATGCCACAAAGTATCCCGCTTACAATACGCCAAACAGCACAGAGACAAGCCTCAAACCTTTTGGCACAAAGTCATTTGGAGTGATGAGACCAAAATTGAGCTTTTTGGCCACAACCATAAACGCTACATTTGGAGAGGAGTCAACAAGGACTATCATGAAAGGTACACCATTCCGACTGTGAAACACGGAGGTGGATCGTTGATGTTTTGGGGATGTGTGAGCTACAAAGGCACAGGAAATTTGGTCAGAATTGATGGCAAGATGAATGCAGTATGTTATCAAACAGAACACCTCATTTTCCACTTCTTGATTAGAGTTTGAACACTGCTGATTTGCATTCTCAATTCCTTAGATATCTTTTTATATCCCTTTCCTGTTTTATACATTTCAACTACCTTTTTCCAACAGATCCTTTGACAATTCTTTTTCTTTCCCCATGACTCAGAATCTAGAAACGTCAGTGCAGCAATGGATGAAAGATGCAAGGGTCTGTCAGGAGTCCAGAAACCTTTTATACACACACACACACTAATTACAAGCAAACAGATCACAGATGAGGATGGTTACCTTTAATAGCCATTCAAACCCCTTTGTGTCAACTTGTGTGCATGTTATCAGGCCAAGATCACCAGGGTATGTAAACTTTTGATCAGGATCATTTGGGAAGTTTCTGTTGTCATTATGATTTAAAAAGAGTAAACACAGTTGATTGATAATAAATGGCTTCAGCCAAACACTAACCATGAGTGAAAGAAAAGTTTTTGTGTTATCATTCATATTCTCTGAAAAATGGCCAAGAAATCATAAATTCTGCCAGGGTATGTAAACTTATGAGCACAACGGTACTCCCCTCACATTTTTGTAAATATTTCATTATATAATTTCATGTGACAACACTAAAGAAATTACACTTTACTACAAAGTAAAGTAGTGAGTGTACAGCCTGTATAACAGTGTAAATTTGCTGTCCCCTCAAAATAACTCAACACACAGCCATTAATGTCTAAACCGTTGGCAACGAAAGTGAGTACACCCCTAAGTGGAAATGTCCAAATTTGACCCAATTAGCCATTTTCCCTCCCCGGTGTCATGTGATTCGTTAGTGTTACAAGGTCTCAGGTGTGAATGGGGAGCAGCTGTGTTAAATTTGGTGTTATCACTCTCACACTCTCTCATACTGGTCACTGGAAGTTCAACATGGCACCTTATGGCAAAGAACTCTCTAAGGATCTAAAAAAAGAGTTGTTGCTCTTAAGAAGGCTGTAAGAAGATTGCCAAGACCCTGAAACTGAGCTGCAGCATGGTGGGCAAGACCATACAGCTGTTTCACAGGACAGGTTCCACTCAGAACCTCTGTATATGATGCTGAGCACATGCACTCAACTTCTCGAGGCCAAAGAAGTTGAGTGCATGTGCTCAGCATCATATACAGAGGTTGTCTTTGGGAAATAGAAGTATGAGTGCTGCCAGCATTGCTGCAGAGGTTGAAGGGGTGAGGGGCCTGTCAGTGCTCAGACTACATGCCGCACACTGCATCAAATTGGTCTGCATTGCTGTCATCCCAGAAGGAAGCCTTTACTAAAGATGATGCACAAGAAAGCACGCAAGCAGTTTGCTGAAGACAAGCAGACTAAGGACAGGGATTACTGGAACCATGTCCTGTGGTCCGATGAGATAAACTTATTTGGTTCAGATGGTATCAAGCGTGTGTGGCGGCAAACTGGTGAGGAGTACAAAGACAAGTGTGTCTTGCCTACAGTCAAGCATGGTGGTGGGAGTGTCATGGTCTGGGCCAGCATGAGTGCTGCTGGCACTGGGGAGCTATAGTTCATTGAGGGAACCATGAATGCCAACATGTACTGTGACATGCTGAAGCAGAGCATGATCACCTCCCTTCGGAGACTGGGCTGCAGGGCAGTATTCCAACATAACGACCCAAAACACACCTCCAAGATGACCACTGCCTTGCTAAAGAAGCTGAGGGTAAAGGTGATGGACTGGCCAAGCATGTCTCCAGACCTAAACCATATTGAGCATCTGTGGGGCATCTAAAAAATGGAAGATGGGGGAGTGCAAGGTCTCTAACATCCACCAGCTCCGTGTGGCGTCATCGAGGAGTCAAGGAGGACTCCAGTGGCAACCTGTGAAGTACTAGTGAACTCCATGCCCAAGAGGGTTAAATATTGACACTTTGGGCCCAATGTGGACATTTCCACGTAGGGGTGTACTCACTTTTGATGCCAACAGTTTAGACATTAACGGCTGTGTGTTGAGTTATTTTGAGAGAACAGCAAATTGACACTGTTATACAGGCTGTACACTCACTACTTTACATTGTAGCAAAGTGTCATTTCTTCAGTGTTGTCACATGAAAAGATATAATAATATATTTACAAAAATGTGAGGGGTGTACTCACTTTTGTGAGATACTGTATGTATATATATATATATGTTTACAAAAGGAAAGTAGAGATGGCGCTATTAGAAATAGGTGAAAAAATGAGAGGTAGTGAGTCTCAGTATATGACAATTAATCTAATGATATAATGACATAAACACTTCAGTGTTAAGGCAAAGTGTAGTGCTGCAACAAATATCAATTACAACCTTAAAATGAATAAAATATAAGTTTAAACAGTAAAACCTAGTATAGAGACCTGTGTAAGGTCTATAAAGGTACAGTCACTTATAACTTTCACAGTGAAATGGTTGGTTTTCTTCTTAAAATCCAGTAAGATCCCCCTAAAGGTATGCACTTACTTCAAAAGCCCTCAATCAAATGAGGTAAGGATGATTCAGAAATGCTGTGCAGAAGTATTGCCTCTTAGATATGCAGTCTCTGGCAAAAGGAACTTTCTTTCTGGGTAGGAGCTTGTGCCTGTCTTGGTATCCGGGTAGAAGTGAACTTCCAATGGGTCTCCCCAAATCATGCAAAAGAGTCAGAGAGAAATATATAGTGTAATACAGTTTATTAATATTACATATATATTAAAACAGACAAATACAAACTCACATTAGAAACCCTCTGCATATAGAGGTATTTAAAACATATAATAACAGTGGTCCCGATACACAACAGCTATAAGGTGCAGTCCTAGTGATATAGGGTAGCTGTTCCAGATAAAAGTTCACAAACAATAAAAGGCCAGTTGGCATAAGGGGCAATCTTCGCCATGTGTATAACCTGACGCGTTTCCAAGGGTTCAAAGTAGTTTCTTCCCTTCTTCATCAGAGAAACACTGCTCCTTATAGCTGTTGTGTATTGGGACCACTGTTATTATATGTTTTAAATACCTCTATATGCAGAGGGTTTCTAATGTGAGTTTGTATTTGTCTGTTTTAATATATATGTAATATTAATAAACTGTATTACACTATATATTTCTCTCTGACTCTTTTGCATGATTTGGGGAGACCCATTGGAAGTTCTCTTCTACCAGGACACCAAGACAGGCACAAGCTCCTACCCAGAAAGAAAGTTCCTTTTGCCAGAGAGTGCATATCTAAGAGGCAATACTTCTGCACAGCATTTCTGAATCATCCTTACCTCATTTGATTGAGGGCTTTTGAAGTAAGTGCATACCTTTAGGGGGATCTTACTGGATTTTAAGAAGAAAACCAACCATTTCACTGTGAAAGTTATAAGTGACTGTACCTTTATAGACCTTACACAGGTCTCTATACTAGGTTTTACTGTTTAAACTTATATTTTATTCATTTTAAGGTTGTAATTGATATTTGTTGCAGCACTACACTTTGCCTTAACACTGAAGTGTTTATGTCATTATATCATTAGATTAATTGTCATATACTGAGACTCACTACCTCTCATTTTTTCACCTATTTCTAATAGCGCCATCTCTACTTTCCTTTTGTAAACCTATTTCTTTGGGAGGTATGGGAAAATCCTCCGACTCTTTGGAGATCGGCAGCTCATATGAAATAATAGGTGTTGATTACATATATAGGGGTATTTATAACAACAATACTTGTATCTTTAACCTATAGGAGCGCTGTTGGGTTAACTAAGAGGTTTACCCCTTTTAGTTTTCTGTCTTCCACTACATATATATATATATATATATATATATATATATATATATATATATATATATATATATATATATACACACACACATACATATATATGTATAAACAGACACACACACTTTGGAACCCCAGGAGAAACACTTTGCCATTTACGATATCCCATTTTAAATACAATTTTTTATCTAAAAGTTACATTTTGTATTAAATAAGTAATAAAAAAGTAATAACTTATTTTAATGTGTTTTACATGTGTTTTGTGAACATTTTTTTTTAACTCTTACCTTTTACTTCAGGTCTCAGGTCGGGCTAATTTATTTAGTGCTATTTGGGCTTTCACTCGAGAACAACTCATTACTTTCAACTTGTAATATAAGTGATCGTGAAATCTATTGCTGGTAATGGGTGCGCTAGAGCGCTGTCAGCCACTCTAAAACTTCTGTGGTAAATCTATTTTAAAATGGACTTGTGATACCAATTTGCATGCTAATTTTACTTCTGCCAGCGAAATTGCTATCATGTTCCGTGCCAGCATTAGCGCCCCACATGTAATCTGAGCCTTTCTTGCAATAATGGTCCCTACCGCACATTTTATGCATTAATACTGCAATATGCCTCATTCTTTTTTTGTATATAAATGTATTGGCAGGACTTCTTTTACCCATTATAGCAGTTACACTGCTGCTTTCCCTCCCTTAAAGGGACACTGAACCCAATTTTTTTCTTTCGTGATTCAGATAGAGCATGCAATTTTAGGCAACTTTCTAATGTACTCCTATTATCAATTTTGCTTCTTTCTCTTGCTATCTTTATTTGAAAAAGAAGGCATCTAAGCTATTTTTTTTAACAGAACCGTGGACAGTACTTGTTTATTGGTCGGTTAAATTAATCCACCAATCAGCAAGAACAACCCAGGTTGCTCACTAAAAATGTCCAGCATCTAAACTTACATTCTTGCTTTTCAACTAAAGATACTAAGAGATTGAAGAAAATTTGATATTAGGAGTAAATTAGAAAGCTGCTTAAAATTGCATGCTTTATCTGAATAATGAAAGAAAAAATTTGGGTTCCGTGTCCCTTTAAATATTTCCTGCACTTTACAAATAGCTCTCCATTTCATCCATCACAGTATCTGCTCTTCCACAGGGTCAACTCCCCCACACCAGCCCATCAAGAGAAAATGTAATTTTTTTAATATTTCTATTCATTGAATGTAAGAAGTTATTGCATTTGATGAAATGTAAACCAAACATGGTAAAGAGACAAAAACATATTAAAAGTCTAGATATGCTGTATAGAAATTGGCAAATGAAATGTCATTGCCAACATAGTAAAGGTGCTTAGTACTCTCGGTTCCCAGGGAGCTGAGTGCGCTAAGCTTCCTGTTAGCGTAGCTGTGACTCTGGAAAGAAGAGGATCAGGTAAGCATGCTCTCCAGAGAGCATTAAGGTAAGTATTAACCCCTAAAAAATATACAAGTAAATACTGCCAATTTTCATCAGTATTTGTTTGTTTTCTTATATTTTCTTTGTGCAATTATTCGGCGATATATATATATATATATATATATATATATATATGTATATATATATATATATATATATATATATATATATACATTTGCTGTATATATATATATATATATATACATGCCTGTATATATATATATATATATATATATATAAATACATATATATGTTATTTATATATATCTTTGAAAATAAAAATAGCATTTTCTTCTGAGTAATGAACAATGATATTTTAAGTATTTCTATTTTATAAACAAACAAAAAAAAATTTGTTTCAAAAGGATATGTACATGACAAGGTGTTGGACTGGGGCTCAAAGATATGTGTGTGTGTATAAGTCACTGAGGCACATTTAAGAAATGTCTTGCGGACCTGATCCAACAGTGCGGATCAGGTCCGCAAGACATTGCTGAATGCGGAGAGCAATACACTCTCCGCATTTAACATTGCACCAGCAGCTCACAAGAGCTGCTGGTGCAACGCCGCCCCCTGCAGACTCGTGGCCAATGGGCCACCAGCAGGGGGTGTCAATCAACCCAATCGTACCCGATCGGGTTGAATTGTTGCGATTCCTCTAAGCAGGCGGACAGGGTTATGAAGCAGCGGTCTTTGTGACCGCTGCTTCATAACTACTGTTTCTGGCGAGACTGAAGACTCGCCAGAAACACGGGCCGTCCTTTTGGAGCTTGATAGATAGGCCCCTATCTATCTATCTATCTATCTATCTATCTATCTATCTACCTACACATACTGTACATACACTCACACCTTGGAGCCCTTTTCCATCCAACACATTGTCATATACAATATCCCTTTAAAACATTATTTTACATGTAATATATATATATATATATATATATATATATGTTATACTTTATTTTAAAATGTTTTACATGTGTTTGTTATGCATTTATTCCAGCCCTTACACTTTACTTCAGGTCTCAATACGCCCTAAATATTTTTACTGCTGTTATGTGTTGCACTCAACATTCTCTGTTAATTCTATTTTACCATAGACTTGTAATACCAGATTGCACTCTAATATTAGTACAGTCCTGCCATATTGCTAGAGCACCCTGTACTATTAACAGTGCTCTACTTTTAATCTAGGCCATGGGCAGCATATAAGTGAAAAGGCATAATGCCATAGAACTACCGCTCAAAATTTGTCTGTGCCCTAAATTCTGCTACCCTAGGCACAGCCCTATTTTGCCTAGTCCAAATACACCCCTGGTCTTATTTATTACATGTGGTCCCTGCACTCAATATCCAGTAATGCCTTCTAGCAATGTTTATCCAAATATCTCATACAAAATAAATCCCAATTTTGAAACAGTGCTCATGAAAAGAGAGAAAAACAAAATTTATGCTTACCTGATAAATTTCTTTCTTTCTGGATATGGTCCACGACATCCTCAATTACTGTTGGGAATATCACTTCTGGCCAGTAGGAGGAGGCAAAGAGCACCTCAGCAAGCTGTTAAGTATCACTCCCATTCACACAAACCCCAGTCATTCTCTTTGCCACTGTTCATGGAGGAGGTGAAGTTTAATACAAAATACCACCTAATAATTCCTTCCAGTCTATATTTAAAAAAACCTAAATCAATAGTAATACAACTTACAAGTATAAAAACATTCAGGATGCTTAAAGGGCCATTATACACTCAAAAAAATGTAGGCTATTTAAATTAAGCACCAAAAGAAGATAAAGTTTGTAATTGACAAGTATTAGCAATTTTGCTGCTAACTCTCCTAAAAATGATTTTAAAGTTTCTAATCCTCTCAGTGAATGAGAATACGAACGTAATCTCCACTAGTTTTAGAGCAAGGCTTTTTCTACACTCCCTATCTAGTGTCCTTTACAGCCAGCCCCCATGCTTAGGCTGTCTGTATAATAGATAAGCCTGTCACAAATCCCCTCACCTCTCTCAGCCGTTTCTTTCTGACTATTTAGACTGGCTGGGCACAATCTCACTCCCCCCTGACTCTCTCCTCCCGGTAAGCATTCAGTAGACACAAGGGGAATATTCCACTCACAGCTCTGTGAAACATGATCCTGAGATGTTTTACAGAGCTTTGTGTGAAAATATTCAGAGTGCCGTAGTGAGGACAAAGAGGGAGTCAGATATATGCACAGTTGCACTGGTTTTTTTTATATGGGCAGATGTATTTTACATGTATATCAGCTGAGCGTGAGATATGTAAAGCATTTCATTCTATCTGTAACAAACTGCACATGAGTTAAATCACAGGGATTCTACCCCAGCAGTGTCTCAGTTTTATCTGCACCTCGGCAACATCCAGAGCTCCGCCCCCAGCTACTCCCACTCTCCTGCCGCCTCATAAATATTCATATTGTAGCTGTAAAGCTTGGGGCGGAGCTCTGGATGCTGCCGAGGTGCAGATAAAACTGAGACACTGCTGGGGTAGAATCCCTGTGATTTAACTCATGTGCAGTTTGTTACAGATACAATGAAATGCTTTACATATCTCATGCTCAGCTGATATACATGTAAAATACATCTGCCCATATAAAAAAAACAGTGCAACTGTGCATATATCTGACTCCCTCTTTGTCCTCACTACGGCACTCTGAATATTTTCACACAAAGCTCTGTAAAACATCTCAGGATCATGTTTCACAGAGCTGTGAGTGGAATATTCCCCTTGTGTCTACTGAATGCTTACCGGGAGGAGAGAGTCAGGGGGGAGTGAGATTGTGCCCAGCCAGTCTAAATAGTCAGAAAGAAACGGCTGAGAGAGGTGAGGGGATTTGTGACAGGCTTATCTATTATACAGACAGCCCCAGCATGGGGGCTGGCTGTAAAGGACACTAGATATTGAGTGTAGAAAAAGTCTTGCTCTAAAACTAGTGAAGATTACGTTCGTATTCTCATTCACCGAGAGGATTAGAAACTTTAAAATCATTTTTAGGAGAGTTAGCAGCAAAATTGCTAATACTTGTCAATTACAAACTTTATCTTCTTTTGGTGCTTAATTTAAATAGCCTATATTTTTTTGAGTGTATAATGGCCCTTTAAGAACACCTGTATAATACTTATGTCCATATGGTCCCTGCTGTTTACTTTTGTCAGAAGAGAAAAATCTCTATTTTTTGCAAATAAATGTTACTTTTTGGTATATTAAATATTGAATGTAGCATTCAATAAAACAAATTCTAGATATGAACATTTATGAGAATCAACATTTAAAATTTTCTTTCTAATGCAATTTTAATATATCGGGGCATATTTAACAATGCGCGAGCAGACATGATACGGAGTAGTGTATCATGTCCACTGCACATTGCTGCACATCGATAAATGCCAACACCGTTCCTGAACTGTGAACTGCTGGTGCAATGCCACCCCCTACAGAATTGCGGCAATCTGCTAGCAGAGGGTGTCAATCAACCCGATCATATTCGGTTGATTTCTGTCCGCCACCTCAGAGCAGCTTCATAACTTCTGTTTAAATTCTTTTTAAATGTAACTTTTTAAATTAATTTTGTATTTTATTATATTTATCAAGCTCTGTATGCCCCTTGTTTTCGGCGAGACTTCAGGCTCGCCGGAAACAAGGGGCATATGGAGCTTGATAAATATAATAAAATACAAAATTAATTTAAAAAGTTACATTTATTCCATTGAAAAGTTTGAATATTAGAACAGTTATGGAAACATTCTCTCTACCATACATGGCATAGCAAAGCCACCTTCATGTCATCCTGGGTCCTGCTTATGGCTGTCAACACTGGTACTGAGTATGAAGAATAGCAATGATGTTTGTCTTGCATCACTTAGTGTAGGAACACACTTTAAATTCCCATAATGAGCTCCAAACAGTGCTTATATATTCTGGTGCACTTGAACCCTGTTAGTATTCCTACCGCCGTTACCCAATCCAGACCTCTAGCAGTAAGGGGAATATAGAAAGGTATGCTCAATACCTGATTCTAGATTTCTCTTTCAGTAACCTACCCAGACACTTGTTGTGCCTTTTTTCTGATTCCTTTATTTTCTCTTCCTATATTTATTTAAAACCTACCTGATCCCTGGCTGTTATCTGGACTACACACCATCAACCAACACAAAACCCAAATTTTATCTTTCATGGTTCAGATAAAGCATTCAATTTTAAGCAACTTGCTAATTTACTCCTATTATAAATGTATCTTCGTTCTCATGCCGGCCCAATTTTGGTTCAGCACCTGGGTAGAGCTTGCTGATTGGTAGATACATTTAGACACCAATCAACAAGGGTTACCCAGGTGCTGAACCAAAAATGGTATGGTTCATATGCTTACATTTCTGCTTTTTTAAATAAAGATAGCA
Source organism: Bombina bombina (assembly GCF_027579735.1). Classification (NCBI taxonomy): domain Eukaryota; kingdom Metazoa; phylum Chordata; class Amphibia; order Anura; family Bombinatoridae; genus Bombina; species Bombina bombina. The sequence goes on along the minus strand of NC_069505.1, from coordinate 163,461,349 downwards.
AGAGAACTAAGACAAATTTATAATAGGAGTAAATTAGAAAGTTGCTCAAAATTGCATCATGAAGAAAATGGGTTTTGTGTCCCTTTAATAACAGGGTAGATCTGGCCACGTTATATCCAATGGTTGTGATGCTCTAGACTATTATTTTATGTGACCAAATCCCTTTTTTTTTTATTTTTAAATAAATTGTTTTACCATTACTCCTAAATTGGTAAAATGAGTTTGTGCATTAACAGTCTTGGTACCATTTGGAAACCTTTGATTAAGCTTTAATACGTTTTTTACCTACCTGGAGCTGGGTGTCAACTCAGGAAGATAGCGAGTAACATTAAAGTAGAATAGGATTTGCATTAATATTTTTACAGTGTCACATTATGTTTTGTGTATTCTACCCTTTTCTCTTAAATTTTCTGAGATACCCTGCACTGGTTACAGAAACTTTGATTGTTCCCATATTTGGGAACTTTCTTTAAATACATACCCTTTTGTGCACAATGATAGATAAATACAGCTGTTAATTGCACTGTTTTTTTATTGGATCTTATTCACTAGTAATCAATACTTTAGTTTGTAGAAATGTCTTATTTTATGGGACTTTATTATGGGAATTAAAATCTTGAATTAAAATTTGAATAATTGCTCAATAAATGTTGTTATTATTTACTATATAGATATATACTGTTATCTATCAGGGTGGCTTACTTTAAATAATGGTCTTTATAAGTGTAGAAGAATGAATTGTTGCTTATGTCCACGTATTAAAACAGGGCATATGTTTTACAATCACAATGGAACACAAAGTTTTGAGATAAAAACTTGTACAAACTGCAATTCCACCTATGTAGTATACTTATTAACCTGTGGTTGTAATTTGATCTACATTGGTAGAACCAAAAGAAAAATAAAGAAGAGTATACAAACATATTACCAATATAGAAAAGGTTTTCAAAAATCATAGTGTGTCTGAACACTTTTGTAGATTTCACGGTATGAGGATTGATACACTCAAAGTAATGGTAATAGAGACCATCCCTTGGATGAAAAAATAATATGCAGAAATTACTAAATCTATGAAAGTGTGAGACCAAATGGATTCATAGGTTAGGCAGAATCTTTCCACAAGGTCTGAGTATAGATTTGGACATTCAAGCTTTTATGGACTAATTTGAGTAATAAGTTGTTATTTTATTTGTTTTTAAATTCTTATATGTATAGTTTTGCATATAGTACATGGTGGTTTTTTCTTATATATAATGATTGTGGTTATTGTATATTGTGTGTTTTTTACATAAATACCCCTCTTGGAATCGTGGGTATTCTGTGAACCAATAGGCATTTACAATTTCAGAAAGTATAATCGTTGTATACATTTAAAACATATGTTGTTACCAGTCAGGGCTATCTAGTACATGTCTAGTGGATGATTTATTATATGTGACGGTCTAGAGTACTGATCAATACTTAAATTTGACAAAATACTAGAAAGCAGGATCCTATGGACCGCAAAGCAGCTCATATTAATATGCAGGGACAGAGGGTGTGTCCCAGTCATTTAGTCCAATTGGTTAACATGATTCACAGGCTACCCAATGACAATAGGGGGTGTGTTTTGTATAATGTTGTTATACCGGCATATTAGGCTATGAGTATATACTCTTTTGTAAATATCTCTTGAAAAAGTCTACTTAGTCTACTTAGTTAGAGGAGCCGGTACTACAAGTTGGAGAGTCTGCATTTATTATGCCAATCTAGGTGGATCAACTGGCTTGGGGAATTTTCTCATGAACTGAGGACCTGGAGATTACAAGTGACTATACAGAGCCAAGGATATCATTTTAAGGCATACTTTCATTTCCCCTTTGTAAGTGCATATATTTGTGCAGTAGGGTTTTATAATAAATTGATATACTACCTTGAATCTGGGTTGCGCTTGTTTTTAATTCACAGATATAACAAGCAAATTGGTTACTAGCTACAATTGTGAGGTGTCTTGCTGATATATTTGCCCTTTTGTAAACTGGAATTACTGCATGAGCAAACAGTTAACTTCCCAATTTACTTTTATCATGCAATATGCTTTGTTTTCTTGGTAAAATCTAAACCTATGTAGGCTCATATGCTAATTTCTAAGCCCTTGAAGGCCACCTCTTATCACAGTGCATTTTGACAATTTTCACAGCTAGACAACGCTAGTTCATATGTGCCATATAGATAACATTGTGCTCACTCCAGTGGAGTTATTTATGAGTCAGCACTTATTTGCTAAACTGCAAGTCTGTCAAAAGAACTGATATAAGGGGGCAGTCTTTAGAGGCTTAGATACAAGGTAATCACCAAGGTAAAAAGTATAATAATATCTGTGTTGCTTATGCAAAACTGGGAAATGGGTAATAAAGTGATTATCTATTTATTTATTTTTTAATTTTAATAACAATTCTGGAGTAGACTGTCCCTTTAATGCTGCATGATCAACAGAGTGAGGGTGCTAACTGCAAACAGCAGCACAAGATGATCTATTGCTGTATCTTGCACTGATAGATAATGCTCTAAACAACCTTTCTGGTAAATTCATCTGTTAGTCATTTAAACTACTTTGTCAATAATTGCTGCTAATTAATACTAGAATTCCAATACTTCTGCTATATACTTGTTTAATGGTGTTAATAACTTTAATGTATATGATTGATAAGCATATAAATAGCTGGATTTCCTACTTCTGATACTAAAAAAATAGCATTATTGTCACTATAAGCATTAAAAACATTCCAATGTATTTCTATTATCAAATGTACTTTAATCTATTTGTATGCTTTGTTAAAAAGCATACCCATGTAGGCTCAGAAGGAGTAATGCACTACTGGGTTTTAGCTGTTAAATAGTGGCTACACAGATATGCCTTATTTGCTTACCAGATTTGTTCTGCTAGCTCCCAGTGGTGCATTATCTGCTCTGCAGCTGACTTTAGTTATGTGTTCATATTTTGCAGGGGTGAAATGGATATTAACCCCTTCGCTACTGGAAATTTCAGAGAAAATGTTGCCCAAAGTACTTGAGAACTTTCAGCATTTTGTCTCTCTCTCTCTGATAGCAGGAAGATTTTTACCTCTACAAGTTTTGTTCCTTATTTACCCGTACTTGGTTCACCTCTAACCGTTAGCAAGTGTGCACCATTTGAAGGTCCGCATCTTGCTTCCACTCCTGCAGCTCTGTCTGGTCACATGCTCTGATGTCACCTTTTGGTGTTTTATTACACTCCCGACCAGCTCCTCTTACACTGTGTGCTTTACTTAGCGGCTCATATGAATCCTGCACTTCAGTATTATACAGCGCACAGATGTAGCAGCACTTTGCAGTTGTTTTTAAGACACATAAACTTGTAGTGTCCAGGAATCTATTTATTGTGGCAAAAACAAATCTTGAACTGCCTTGACTCGCCACTGCAACTACAATCCACATGACAAGCTATCCCAAACCTTATAGCTCTGCACCCTCTACCTGTAAAGTGTTAGCTCTTCAGAGCAGCGCCCTCCTCCTTCTGTACTAGTTTTGTTTAGTCTGTTATGTATTTGTATCTAAGAAGTCAAACAAAAAGGGGCACCTCATTTGCATATCAATTAGTCATCTTCTACACGAACATTAGTGCATAAATCAGGCTACTCACAATTGGCAAAAATAGGTCTAGAATACAAGAGATAGAGGGCGCCACATAGTTCAAATCAGGCAGGTAACCAAATGATATAGGTACAGATGAAATCCTACTCATGTGGTGGAAAGCACAGTTGTGCAATATGGGCAAGCCGGAACCAATGAGTCGTCCGCGAGACACCTAGGCACACTTGCAATTGAAGGTATCCTCGTCCTGCCCAGAGGGAGTCCAGAGATATTCCTTACTGCCACAGGGAATGTCAGACAGCGGTCAGTGATGAAGATAAACTCTCGTTGAGGCACAATGGTAGGAGGTTGCAGCCAAAGGAATAAGCAGCAGCGAGATAATGAGTAATAAAAATTTATTTAAAAGGTTAAAACAATGGCAACGCGTTTCTCCGTGTCACAGCACGGTTTCATCACATTTGCAAAAGCACCCTAGTGTGCTGGTAGACACAGGCTAATGGTTTATGGTGAATCAGCTCACCCATTCCAGACAACAGTAACAATCCAAGGGTCTTCCCAAGGTCAGATCGGTCTCATGCTGTGTATTACACTATATCACACTCCTTGCTCATTATAAAAACATCTTTAATAAAATGTTATAAAAACAATGCAGTGAGTGACAGGGGGCTAACAGCAAGCACCCGTTGCAATGCAACACGTTTCTCAGCTGTTAACCTCAGCCATTTCATAAGGCATACCAGATATACAGTATATATTTGTATCTTACCACAAATCTTTTTCTTTGTATACCCCTATCTCTGTACCCAGCGCTACAGAAGTTTGCAGCGCTAAAGAAATAAATGAATAGCGCTTTCTTTTAAAAATTAATAGGGGAAATTACGTTTAAATAATATTTGGCTAATATAATGTTATATAATTCTGCACCATGTGCAGAATTATATAACATTATTTTTAAGGTTTACTGTCCCTTTAAGTGCTCTGTGAACAGTTACCCTTCAGCTACTCTTTACTGTTCCAATAGAAACATATTTTTGACAGAAGATAAAAACCATAGGCCCAGCAAATCTGCCCGCATTTAAAATAAAGTGTAAGCTTATTTGGTTTGAAGGATAGCTTCATTTTGGCCTTTCTAGGAAGTATGATTTTTTTTTTTTTTTTTTTTTTTTTTTTTTTAAATAAAAAAAGATATTTTAATTTTCCTTTAACAGTGAAATATATTTAAGCAGTCATGGTAAAGGTGCAGGGGGCCTTGTGAATGCATTAGGAGATAATTATGTAAACCTGCAGTGATTGTTATTGTTCTGGGTGGGTCCTAAGTAATGATAGTAATGGTTAATTGCACTGAGGGGCAATAGCAGTAAGGGCTGATTGCATTGGGGGTCTCAAAGTGATTGTTGTCAAGGGTTAATTATGATTGATGTCTTAGGGACTGGCTATTAGGGCTAACTTGCAATGAGGTTCTTTGTAGGTCTATGTAAGAGTTAAAAAACACTGGGGGTCCAGAGAGTTTGGCATTCGGTTTCTTTGTGTCAGAGAGGTGGGGGCATTGTAGTTTTAATGGACTATTACACTGTTGTCTCTGTACCATAGTTATAATGACTTGGGTCAAAAACTAAAGTAACAATATGCCAATAAATAGAGGGTATATTTGAGCATACAGTTTGGTGTGGTCATTAAAACAGAATCAGTGGTTCCATTTTAGCACATTGCATGGCATCTAGCCCTTTATGGGCAAAATATCTTTAATAAACCATATATCAGTAATTTCCAGTAAATACTGAAAACTGCATTTCTATTACTACATTTAACATTGCTAATAATATAGTTACTGAGAACTGAGAATTCAAACATAAATATCAAACGGAGCCAACAAATGTACCGCAAATGCATAACATATCGTTCAGCTATGCATAGTGTTTGGCCAGTTTTTTTTTAAAAAAAAACATGCAAATTATTTGTGGTATTTCTGTTAGATGAAAGAGGGGGGGGAATCAAAAGTAATCCAAACTTATTTCTGTGCAAATGATCTATTTTCTATATTCCTGTAAATAACTTCTGTCAGTATATGTTATACAAATAAACACTTCTCATTTTTCAGCCAAAAAACTTGGCTTTTGTTAGCAAATGCTTTTTTACTGTAGAATGCTCAAGGTTAGAAACATTCACGCTTCTTTGTCATACAAGATATTTCCAACTTCACAAAGCATTTGAAATACAAAGGAGTTGAAGATTTCTTAAGCTAAAATCCAATCCTGTATTGAAAAATAAATCTTCTTTTTTTTGCATTCACAGTTACCAAAACTCTCTTATAGGAGCACTTTATGATTAATGCACCTGGAGTTTAATTTAAAGGGATATAATAAGGGAATTAATCATTTGATCATAGAATTTGATCATAGAAGAAAGTTAGAAACTTTTTTTAAATTGTATGCTCTGAATCACAAAATAATTTTTTTGGGGGTTTCATATTCCTTTAAGTGCCCAATACATAAAATTTAACACATGACACAAAAACATATTGCTAGGTAGGTAAAACAATAACAACCATAATTATTTATTTTCTAAGTGTAAAATGTTTGCTTGTGTGATTCGGAAATTTCACAGACAGTGGGTAACCCAGAGGTGTGATCAGGTTTTTTTTTAACCTAAACCTCAACCAAGCATGCTAAATTTATGAAGACTGTGTTTACATAAATGCCAATAATTGACAGTCAGCTAGCAGTCAGTAAGGGATTGTGGCCCCTTCAACTAATGATTCCAAGAGCATAAAGCTAATTTGTTAATAGAAGTATATTGGAAAGTTGTTTAAAATGGTATAGTCTGGTAAAAAAATGGGTAAAGCGCAACTCTTATTCAATCTATTTATTATCAACACCAATCAGATAATACATGCTCACTTACACTCAAAATCAATACGTTCAGTTGTAGTACTCCACCGGTCTACTTGAATGTGCAGCACCGGGTCCAATGCTCGCTGTGCAAAACTAGGAATGGGTAATAAAGGGATTATCTATCTTTTTAAACAATACAATTTTTGGAGCTGACTGTCCCTTTAAGTGCTGTCAGAGATCAAGTCCTACAAAAAAAGTGTGAGAACTCACCAAGACTTCAACCCCCTCACAAGTAATATTGCTTTATACACACACACATGGTATTTATATGTATATAATCTATACACTTTGGTTAATGAAAGCAAATTAAAATCAATGAATTGTTGCCTTCGGGCCTAAGACTACTCCTCTGTCACAGAATCTCGCCCACTTAAGGTGCAATAGTCCTGTTTCTGCTGAGGGGATATAATTAACCTTAGAGCAAGCCACACAGAAATGTAAGCACCACGTTTTCCACACAGTACAGGGTGATCACACAGCAGGACCGCTGACAGGCTTGCATTGAAGGAACACTAAACCCACATATTTTCTTTTATAATTCGAATAGAGCATGCAATTTTAAGCAACTTTCTAATTTACTCCTATTATCAATTTTTCTTTGTTCTCTTGGTATCTATATTTGAAAAAGCAGGACCCAGGTGCTAAACCTAAAATGGACCGGCTCCTAAACTTTAATTCCTGCTTTTCAAATAAAGATACCAAGAGAATGAAGAACATTTGATAATAGGAGTAAATTAGAAAGTTGCTTAAAATTGCATGCTCTATCTGAATAATGAAAGAAAAAAAGAAAAAATGGGTTTAGCATCCCTTAAAGTGTATTGTACGAAGCCCATTACTAGAGGATCTCACTATCCCTCTAACCAGACTGTGCTCCAGCTCCTCCCACCAGCAGCAGCAGCAGCAGGGTTTACTGAAGTGTTTCTGTTCTCTGTCCAGGGGAACTTAGTTCCACCTGCAAAAATAATGCAGGAACTCCGTTCCCATGCATTCCCGCTGGACTTGACCCCTGAGTGCTGCACACTGAATTACACAATTCAGATCATCCCCTTTATTGGGAATTATTTTTTCCCGTGAGATTGAAGGTTATGATAAATCAGTCAGTCTCCTAAGTTTTTCAGCTAGTCTCTATTAATTTCTTATTTTTTAAAAACCTAAATCATAAGCAGCTGTCACCAAACACATAACACAATGTATAGCTGGATCGATATGTTACTAATTATGGAAGACATAGAACAAATGTGGGATATTGTTAGTAAAAGGTCTGTGACATTTTACAAAATGTAGAAAAAATGTTACACTAAAATATAAAATAAAATATGTAAAGAACTGACTGATTGTTAAAACATGTAAACAGTAGATGGATATTTAGGATAGACAGATAGTCAGACAGAGAGAGGCAGACTGATTGATAAACAGACAGATAGATAGATACATAGACAGACAGACAGTTAGATATATAGGTTAGATTTTGTGTCAAATGTTCTCAATACATTGCATTGTTCATTCTCATAAAGGGTTCTAAAATGTGTAACACTTGTACCCTGCAGTGTATTTTCCAGAAGTTGATTAAACTATAGGAATTGCTTTTGTATTACTTACACAGCCAGAAGTCCCATAATATGTATTTACCTGAAGACTGCATTATTTGGAATAGTATCAGTGGGGAATGTTCATACCTCTTGACTACTTTGACCTCTCTAAATGTAGATTGAACCTTTTCACTTCTGACCTTTGGCACTCATTACAGTACTAGAGGCTTAAGAGCAAGACAAATGTGCTTCCGAAAGTCATTGCTCTAAAATAAATGTTCTTTTTTCAGTGACATGCTATAAATCCTTCTCATTTTAGCTCACACTGAGTTTGCTGTAAGTGACAACTTCTGTATTTAACAAAGATGTCTATCCATACTGTAGTTTTTTATAAAATGTATTTTATAGGAGTTAAAATTTCAATCAACGCCATATCGGACAAAGTAATTCCAAATGATTGCTTGTCTTAAACTATTATTAAATTGGTTGGTTTGTTTGTTTGATAGAAAAAAAGACAAAGTTATAAATAGATAGATAGATACATAAATTAGATAAATAAAGATAAATAGATAGATAGATAGATAGATACATTTCATAAATTAGATGGCTAAAGAAAGACAGACAGATAGATAGACAGATAGATAGGCCTCTATTTAACAATGTCTGTCGGACCTGATCTGACAGTGCGGATCAGGTCCGACAGACCTTGCTGAATACGGAGAGCTCGCCGCCAGCAGGGGGGTGTCAATCAACCCGATCGTACTTGATTGAGTTGAATTCCTGCGATGTCTGTCCGCCTGCTCAGAGCAGGTGGACAGGTTATGGAGCAGCGGTCTTTGTGACCGGCTGACCGCTGCTTCATAACTGCTGTTTCTGGCGAGCCTGCAGGGGCATCAAGCTCCAATCGGAGCTTTATAGATAGGCCCCATAGAGTAGATAGATAGATAGATAGATATATTTTCTTTTATGACACATTTTTTCCCCAAGTGAAATAGCCACATTTGTATAATGTTAAATTTAGAAATGATAGCAAATGTTTAAATTGTGAGTTTATTTAATTAAGAATGTAATAGTGATGGCAAAGAATTTCCTATAGAAACATTAGTGATAAAAGATGTGATCTGCTGAGTTGTAACGACAAAACATAATTAGGAAGTGTTTTTTTTCCATTTTTGCATTCCAGGTTTTTAGATTCCTTCTGTCCCAGGAGAATGAGTTCATGTAGACCTACATGAGATGGACTGAATTTTCCTGCCTAGCCGGATGTCATCCTTTACTTCCAATATTCTTTCACTATTGTGTCAGCACATAGGAATGTCAACAGTAAATCAATTAGGAGTTTGAGATTTGATACAGTTTTGGAATGGCAGCCATGGTAGATATCTTATAGGCAATATAAAGGCAAACATACAACACATCAATAATGAAAGATATAGATGTGTGTGTTGGAGGAGTAGTGTAAATGTGGTGACATACAGTAGATGTGGAATAACACCATCTGGGAGGCATGCTCTACACAACTAAGAATCTTCCTTTTTCACACCAGATCTATCAACCTTTCATGCAGCAGCAGCTTCCAGGGATTGTGGAGGTCACAAGTGTGGGTCAGGCAGGGGTTAATGCTTCCCTGGTAGGACCGGAGATGCAGGGGGAGAAGTCAGGGTTGCCAGCAGCTAATGTGTTGCCCGCATTGCCACCGGCGGCCATGGCAGCAGTCCTGGCCCTGGCACAATCTTTGGCTTCTGTAATGAGCCCATCTGCTCACAATCAGGGCCGGGATGCTCCTGGGGCCGCCGGTGGAGTGGGTGGCGGGTTGCGGCTTACCGCACAAGATATAGAGGTCAGGGAGGAAGGAGACTACCCCTCACATGGCGGATCCCGCAAGACTTCCTCCTCGAGATTATCGAGTGAGGAAGATTGTGGCCGCCATCTTGGAAGGAGGGGCGAGGCACAGGAACATGGCCCAAGCGAGCGGAGCACCCCAGGTAACTTGGGGAGGCTGCGGTTCACGGATGGGGCTCTGGGTGGTTGTGTGGCTGCAGGGCACTTACCTGATAACGGCCCGGATGGATTGTTGGTGCTGGGGGGGTCGGATGGCCCACAGATGAGAGCCGGAGGAGCGGGGAGAAATCGAGCAGGCCCAATTGAGTACTCTAGGGGCCAGAGTGATGTGTGTGTATGCGGGGGCCCTGTGGCAGCAATGATAAAGCCAGGGATAACGGCTGCTAGGAATGAGGCTGTGAGTGGTGAGGCTGAACATGCAGGGATGGTGCCTGAGGATAGGCACGGTACACAGTTTCGGGCAAGGGGGCAAATTGTGCATGGTAATGTGAGAATGAGGCACAACACAGACATGGGTGATGGTATGGGTGCTACAGTTGATAGGGTTACTGAGGATATCATTAGGAGAGCTGTGGAGGTAGCGCTGCAAGAAGCAGGCAGGCCGCAGGCCTCTCCTGGGTTCAGTGGACACGTCCAGGAGGGGTTAGGCCAGGAGGAGGTTATCAGGAGGGCTGTTTCAACAGCCTTGGGGATGAATGCTGGTGCAAGTAGGGGGGGATAAGGACGAATGCATGTTTTGGGGACTCATGTGTGGACCAGAGTACTCCCCAAGTTGCTTTGTCTCTGCAGGTTCGTGAAAAGGAATCAGCAGCGGCGGTTTCAGGAATATCTAGTGCACTGGCGGCGGAGAGAAGAGCAGCACTACAGACATCATGGGAAGGCGAGCAGCCAGTGAACTGTGAGTACCACGCACCTGACATTACATACACTGACACAGGGTCATCCACTAGCGGGTCAGGCTCAGATAGTGGTGAAGCCTTAGGGCTAGTGGGTAAGGGCCAGAGGAGGATGTTCAGGTGGATTAAAAAAAATGGCAGCTGGGCAGGCGAAGGCTAAGACTGGGGCTCCAGGTTTAGGGGAGAGCATGGTAGGGGCATCAGGGCCTGGGGGCCACACGCCCATGCCAGGGCAGGTTCCTCGAAGGGTGGTGGCGCAGTGGGATACCTATCCCTGCCTGGTGCACTCTTTATATGATACCTAGAAGGAGAAACAGAGGCACACGGAGCTTCTATTGTAAGCTTCTCACCAGATGTTAAGGCACAACCGGAGTGCCGTGCAGGGCCCATAAGACAACACAGACAGCAAAGACAGTGTCCGGCACGTGACAAAGAGACAGGTCGCGAGCAGACCAATCAGGAGATCTTAAATGAGCCGGAGGTGAGTCAGTGATGATCAGACAAGAGCACGAACAGTGTAAAAAGTACAATCTTTTATTTGTACAAACAATAGCGATGCGTTTCTCAGCATACAATCTTGTTGTTTCATCAGGCTACAACTTGGGGTTGGAGGGGAATTCCCCTTCCCCTGGACCAGTTCGGCAGGGGTTGGCAAGGCAGGGGTCGCGGCTATGTAAACGGGGTAGGGAGTGCTGGAAATTCCAGGACAGGCAATGCGAATGGGGGAGCAAATGTTCCTTTCATCACATATGCAAGTTCTGCAGTGGCCCCCACTCGGGAGTCGAGCACGGCAAACAAAAAGAGCAGGGACAGGTCAAACCTCCACCCAAGCCAGAAGTTGGTGTCCGCGGCCATGGGGACATGGCTAGACAATTACCCGGATCGGGAAGTAGCACAGCTGATATGGTCTGGGTTAGAAGGGGGGTTTCCAATTCCGGTTTTAGGCAGGGTAGTGGGGTCTACGGTGCACAGGAACATAAAGACAGCCTATGAGTTTCCAGAGGTGGTCAGGGAGAAACTGGCCAAGGAGGTGGCAATGGGCAGGGTGTCTGGCCCAATCGCAGCTCCCCCGCTGGCGGATCTGGTTGTCTCCCCACTTGGGGTCGTACCCAAGAAGGAGGCGGGGAAGTTCAGATTGATTCATCACCTCTCATTTCCGAAAGGGGAGTCAGTTAATGACGCTATTGAACCAGAGCTGAGCTCGGTGCATTATCAGTCGTTCGATGATGCATTAGGGGTAGTCAGGGACTGTGGCCCGGGGGCACTCATGGCAAAGCTGGACATTGAGTCCGCTTTTAGACTACTGCTGTTACACCCATCAGCCTTCAGGTTGATGGGGATGAAGTTCGAGGGCTCTTACTATGTGTACAGATGTTTACTGATGGGGTATTCTCTGTCCTGTGCCTTGTTCGAGTGCTTAAGTTCCTTCCTCCACTGGGTGGTGCAGAAGGCATCTGGAGGAGGGTCAGTGGCCCACTACCTGGATGATTTTCTGTTGGTGGGTAGAGCAGGTGGCACAGAGTGCCACGGGCTTATGGTGGTAATGAAGGATATAATGGCAAGGTTCGGGATCCCGCTTGCAGGGGAAAAAATACAGGGCCCTTGCACGTGTCTCATGTTTCTGGGGATAGAGATTGACACAGTGAGCGCGGTTTGTAGTGTCCAGAAAGACAAGGTGTCTCACATGATGCAACTTGTGCAGGAGGTGCGTAGGCAAGACAGGGTTCCTATCAAGAAGGTCCAGTCGCTGCTTGGCCTCCTTAATTTCATGGGGCGGGCAATACCAATGGGTAGAGTCTTTAATCACCGTTTGGAAGGTCAGCTGAAGGGTCCACCGGGGCAGGCTAAGTGGGCTAGGGTCACGGAGGAGGTCAAGGAAGATTTAGATGTGTGGGCGGAGTTTCTGGTGCATTTCAATGGTGTTTGTCTCTGGAGACGCCCCCCAGTTTCAAACCAGATGCTGCACCTATTTACGGACGCAGCAGGCAGTTCAGGCTATGGGGCATACCTGAATGGGCAGTGGAGCGCAGCGCCGTGGCCTCTGGAGTGGATAGCGGTGGGTTGTACAGGGAACCTGACGCTGTTGGAACTTTTTCCAATTGTGGTAGCAGTGGATATTTGGGGTGGTCTTTTAGCCAATAAATCTGTGGAGTTTTGGACGGACAATATGAGTGTGGTGTATGCCATTAATAAATAGTTCGCCTCATCGCTGGGGGTGGCGAATTATCTTAGGCATTTAGTGTTGCACTGCTTGCAGCTCAAAATTTATTTTACAGCCAAACACGTCCTGGGAGTGCAGAACGTGATTGCTGATGCACTCTCTCAATTTAATTGGGAGCAGTTTAGGAAAGCAGCACCCAGGGTGGAAAAAGAGGGTCTGACATGCCCACCTTTTCTTTGGCAGTTGTTGCAGGTTGGGAAGGCATCCTCCCCTAAATCAAAGCATCATTGGCATTGAGAACTTGGACAGCTTACTTGAGCCACTAGAAAAAATGTGAGGTGTTCTGTCATCTGAGAGGCATGCAGGTACAGAGGGCTTCACAGTTACAGGTGCTTGACTGGTTAGCGGTTCTGAGGCAGGAAGGGGTCAGTAGAATGGGGGCGGGGAGCAGATTGTCTGCTATAGCCTTCTTCAACAAAGCATTGGGGTACGCCGATAATTCAAGAACGTTTTTAGTCAGGCAGGTGCTGAAAGGGTGGGGTAGGGAAGACCAACGTCCAGTGGATCAGAGGGAACCCATCACTCCACTTCAGCTTAGAAAGTTGGCCTTGGAGTTGAATTCAGTTTGCACGTTGGAGTACGAAAAGGTACTTTTCAGGGCTGCATTTGCCTTGGCATTTGCAGGGGCACTACGCCTGGGGGAGTTAGTGTCATCTTCCAAGGCGAAGGGTACGGGGTGTACCCTGGCAGACCACATCCGTTTGTCAGATGGGGGACTAATTTTGTTAATACCGCGTTCAAAGACGGATCAAGAGGGAAGAGGGACTTGGCTGCCACTTGCAAAACACGAGTTTGTGGAGTGTTGTCCAGTGCGCTGCATAGATGACTTCAGTAAAGTTAGGCCTGCGGGTGCGCAGCAATTCTTGGTTCACGAGGATGGCAGTGCCTTGTCGGTTTTTCAGTTCCGTAGGGTCCTGGCCAAAGCGGCAGGGAAGGCTGGGTTGGATCCTGGAAGGATTGCCCCGCATTCATTTAGGAATCAGAGTGGCTACCAGCGCGGCGCGGGGAGCCTCCCCACAAGAAATTAAACACATAGGGAGATGGAAGTCGGGCCATTATAAAACTTACATTAGGCCCCAGACATATATAAAAAAAAAAATTAAGAAAGAAATTTTGCAGTAGTTCAGCGGCACGAGGGGGTGTGCTGGGGGTGTTTCAAACTTTCGTATTTCAAGAGGGTTTCATTAGATGAAGCTATATTGGGTACAACAAGATGGGTGTCTTTGGGGACTGGCAAAAGGGGGTTAATGTGGTTTACTCATGTTTTGCCAGGTACGTTAGGTGGAAATTCCCCTCCAGTTCGTGTGTGGATATTAGGCCACTCATTTATCCACTGGGCGTCCATCAGGGCGTTGCAGTCTTCGGAAGGTCAGCAACTTGGATTCTCCACATCCAGGGCTAACTTCTGCTGGTTAGGGCGCAGGGGCCTTTCATGGGCAGATTTGCTAATTTTTCTGCAAGAGGCACACAGGAGGTGGGGGCAGCCTAACATCTTAGTGCTGCACCTGGAGGGGAATGACTTGGGTTTGTTGCCCGTAGTTTCAGCTCGCAACTCGAGCTATCCAATATACGGCGCCGTCAGATGCTAAAGTGCTGTAAGTCGGATAAACCAGCGATGTCCAGAAATCTATGTAAGTACAAATTTCTGGAGTCGCCAGTGACTTACGGCACTTTAGAAACTGCTGGCGCCTACAAAACCTGACTAAGTTATTAAATCTCCCGTACTGTCTAACACGCCTCCCAAACATAGCCCGACACGTCTAACCCTCTATCCCCCCTCACTCTCCTAATAATAAAAAATGTATTAACCCCTAAACCGCCGCACCCGGAGCCTGCCGCCACCTAAAAAAGTTATTAACCCCTAAACCGCCGCTCCCGGACCCCGCCGCCACCTACATTAACTACCCCCTAATGTGAGCTCCTACCCCGCCGCCAGCTACATTTCCTACCCCCTAATGTGAGCTCCTACCCCGCCGCCAGCTACATTAACTACCACCTGATGTGAGCTCCTACCCCGCCGCCAGCTATATTAAAATTATTAACCCCTAATTTAATCCCCCTACACCGCCGCGAGCTATATTAAATTAATTAACCCCTAATCTAATCCCCCTATACTGCCACCACCTATATTAAATTAATTAACCCCTAATCTAATCCCCCTACACCGCCGACACCTATATTAAATTAATTAACCCCTAAAATGCTAAACTATACCTACCACTAAACCTAAGTCTAACCCTACAAATAACCCTGAAAAGGGCTTTTTGCGTGGCATTACCCCAAAGTAAACAGCTCTATTGCCAGCCCTTAAAACGGCTTTTTGTGGGGCTTTGCCCCAAAGTAATCAGCTCTTTTACCAGCCCTTAAAAGGGCTTTTGGTGGGGAATTGTCACAAAGAAATCAGCTCTTTTGCCTATAATCTAAATCCCCCTATACCGCCACCACCTATAATAAATGTATTACCCCCTAATCTAATCCCCCTACACCGCCGCCACCTATATTAAATAGATTAACCCCTAATCTGATCCCCCTACACCGCCGCCAGCTATATTAACTATATTAACCCTAATTATATTAGGGTTAATATAGTTAATATAGTTATTATATTATATATATTAACTATATTAACCCTAATTATATTAGGGTTAATATAGTTAATATCGTTATTATATTATATATATATATATTAACTATATTAACCCTAATTATATTAGGGTTAATATAGTTAATATCGTTATTATATTATATATATATTAAGTATAATAACCCTATCTAGCTCTAACACCCCTAACTAAATTCTTATTAAAATAAATCTAATTAATATTAATATTATTATTTAAAATATTCCTATTTAAATCTAAATACTTACCTATAAAATAAACCCTAACATAGCTACAATGTAATTAATAATTACATTGTAGCTATTTTAGGGTTTATATTTATTTCACAGGTAACTTAGTATTTATTTTAACTAGGTACAATAGCTATTAAATAGTTAATAACTATTTAATAGCTACCTTGTTAAAATAATTACCAATTTACCTGTAAAATAAATCCTAACCTAAGTTACAAATACACCTACACTATCAATAAATTAAATAAACTACAAATATCTAAACTAAAATACCATTAAATAAACTAAACAAAATTACAAAAAAAACCCCACTAAATTACAAAAAATAAAAAAAGATTACAAGAATTTTAAGCTAATTACACCTATTCTAAGCCCCCTAATATAATAACAAAGCCCCCCAAAATAAAACATTTTCCCTACCCTAAACTAAATTACAAAAGTTAACAGCTCTATTACCAGCCCTTAAAAGGGCTTTTTGCAGGGCATGCCCCAAAGAAATCAGCTCTTTTATCTGCAAAGAAAACCACAATACCACCCCCCAACATTACAACCCACCACCCACATACCCCTACTCTAATCCCACCCAAACCCCCCTTAAAAAAAACCTAATACTAAGCCCCAGAAGATCTCCCTACCTTGAGTCGTCTTCACCCAGCTGGGCCGAACTCTTCATCCTATCCGAGCGATGTCTTCATCCAAGCGGCAAAGAAGAAGTCTTTCATCCGGCGATGTCTTCATCCGAATGGCAAAGAAGAAGTCTTCCATCCAGCGATGTCTTCATCCAAGCGGCAAAGAAGAGGTCCTCCATCGGGGTGAAGTTTACTTCCAAGCGGCATCTTCAATCTTCTTTCTTCAGCCCTCCGACGCGGAACATCCATCTGGCCCGACGACTGAACGACGAATGAAGTTTCCTTTAAATGACGTCATCCAAGATGGCGTCCCTCGAATTCTGATTGGCTGATAGGATTCTATCAGCCAATCGGAATTAATGTAAGAAAATCTGATTGGCTGATTGAATCAGCCAATCAGATTCAAGTTCAATCCGATTGGCTGATCCAATCAGCCAATCAGATTGAGCTTGCATTCTATTGGCTGATCGGAACAGCCAATAGAATGCGAGCTCAATCTGATTGGCTGATTGGATCAGCCAATCGGATTGAACTTGAATCTGATTGGCTGATTGAATCAGCCAATCAGATTTTCTTACCTTAATTCCGAATTGGCTGATAGAATCCTATCAGCCAATCGGAATTCGACGGACGCCATCTTGGATGACGTCATTTAAAGGAAACTTCATTTGTCGTTCAGTCGTCGGGCCAGATGGATGTTCCGCGTCGGAGGGCTGAAGAAAGAAGATTGAAGATGCCGCTTGGAAGAAAACTTCGCCCAGATGGAGGACCTCTTCTTTGCCGCTTGGATGAAGAGATCGCCGGATGGAAGACTTAATTAGGGGTTAATAATTTAATATAGCTGGCGGCGGGTAGGGGGGATTAGATTAGGGGTTAATAATTTTAATATAGCTGGCGGCGGGGTAGGAGCTCACATTAGGGGGTATGTAATGTAGGTGGCGATGGTGTAGGGGGATCACATTAAGGGGTTATACATTTAATGTAGGTGGCGGCGGGGTCCGGGAGCGGCGGTTTAGGGGTTAAATACTTTATTAGGGATTGCGGCGGGGGATCGCGGTTGACAGGTAGATAGACATTGCGCATGCGTTAGGTGCTAGGTTTTATTTAGCAGTTCGCGGTTGACAGGTAGATAGACATTGTGCATGTGTTAGGTGTTAGGTTTTATTTGGCAGGTAGTTTAGGGAGTTACGGGGCTCCAATAGACAGCTTAAGGCTTACTATGGCTGCATTTTGTGGCGAGGTGAAAATGGAGTAAGATTTCTCCATTTTCGCCATGTAAGTCCTTACGCTGTACATTGGATACCAAACTGCGCGGGTTTGGTATACCTGTCTATGGCCCAAAAAACTACGGGCGAAGGCAGAAATATATGAGCGTAACTTTTAGGTTACGCCGTATATAGGATACCAAACCCACGCAAAATTCGGCATCGCCTTCTTTTGCGGATGACGCTGCATATCGGATCAGGCCCCATAGTTGCGATTTTAAGGATACTCTGAAGGAGCACGGGAGGAGTGCAAAAAAAAAATTTACATTGGAAAAAAAAAAAAAAAGAAAAGTTCATTTATTATAGTTGAGGGTGAAGAATGGGTTCTTGTTGGCTTAGTGGCGGCAAGAGTATGCTTGGCTCTTGTGGCGGGTGGTCAAGGCCCTGGGAGTGGGCACAGGGAGAGAAGAGTGGGGGTCTAAAAAGAGGGAGGGGAGACGCCCACTAGGTGCCGGCCTAGGGGTCCTCTACCTTGCAGATGCAGGCCAAAGATCTCTAAACTTCACAGCTCTCTCCTGGTGCCATTGGGCGTGAACAGCCGGGTGTCACACCGCAGACATCGAAAGGGGCCTTGGCTGTCTGCTAGTAGGGGTTAGGTTAGGGTTAGATGCCACCACCGATTTTTTTGTGTTACAAATTTGTTTACAAGTTTAAAATTAAGTTATGTGCAAGTGCCTAGTATAAGAATATAGAATACTTAGGCACCAGTTATTCGTTTATTTAATAAACGTGACCGTGACCGGTCTTTATCCCAACGTTGTTGTCTGGTCTTATTCTTATCTAAAAGGGGGTTCTACAGTATGTAGGACGGAATAGGTGGTTTAGACCTTATTGAAATTGGGAACTAAAACCTAGAACACCTAATCAAACTGATCTAGCAAGACATGCCTCCATGTTGCTTGACCATATTTAAAACAACCTTGAGTGCCCCTGGGCTCTCTTAACTAGACATTCTGACCCCTCCCCTAGGTCTCAGAGAAACTTTTGTCTAGCCTCCAGGTTACAAATAGTGGAAGTTATGGAATTACCATGTTCACTAATGTCAAAATGTCTTAAAAGAAGGTAGTGAATTGCCAGACATCAGAAGCTAAGGATGTGAAATAATCTGTGACCAACAACGCACAAGACTTTTCTTTCTTATTAATATGATTCCAAACTGTCACTGCTACTGATGTGTTTTATGCACTAAGTGCCAAGTTACAAGTGGAGCACTAACCGTTATCGCAGGTGTTTGCACACAACGGGTTTACCGCTCATATTACAAGTTGAAAGTAAATGCGATCGCTTGAACGCAATTGTGATTTATGCTATAATGATTACTGGCTCCTCAGAGCTCTTATTAACTGTTTTTCAAAACAAAAAAGTTTCACAAAAAACATCAAACATACATTACAAAGTACAGTTACACTCAAAATAACATTCAAATTTTTTGATGCCCTCCAGGGAGCAAAGTATTTTACAAAATTTGATCTTAGAGGGGCCTACAACCTTTGGATCAAGGAAGGACATGCATTGAAGACTGCATTCAATACACAATACAGCCATTACAAATATCTATTTATGCCTTTCAGCCTGTGTAATGCCCCAGCAGTCTTTCAGTGCTTTGACAATTACTTTTTTCATGAACACTTCAATAAATTTGTAAATGTTTACCTGGACGACATCCTGATAAACTCTAAGACTTTCAAAGAACATGTAGCCCAGGTCAAGATTCAGCTGCAGTTATTGAGACAATTCGAGTTGTATGTAAAACTAGAAAAAAAAAGTTGAGATGGATCCTGCCAAGCTATCTGCTGCTGATCATTGGCTGGTCTCTGACCCTCCTTCTGCCTGAAGATTATTCCTCTCTCTGTGCCCGCCTGTTGCCAATTTGGATGCTGACTACTCCTCTGTCTTTGTGCCCTCCTTGGCCAACTTGCTTCAAGTTTTCTTTGGAACCTCCTTGCCTCTGGGTCACCTACTCATTACTTCTGGCTGCCAGACTTTCTACTTGTCACTTCACCTGGTGCCGGGATAAGAACACTACTGGCCAGGCTATTGGAGTGGCAGGTGAATTTCAGTACAGGTCTGATAAATATATTGTACCAAAATAAATATCACCTATCTATCTATCTATCTATCTATCTATCTATCTATCTATCTATCATCTATCTATCTTTATTTATTTATGAATAAATAGAACATATTCTGCTATGTGAAGAACATTGGCATGTAAAATATTCATATTTTCATGTCGGGTTAGAGTACATGATAACATGAGGTTGGGTTTGCGCGAGAATGGGGTGTTAGGGTTTTTACACTTTTTTTCTCCATTGACTTCTTTGGGGGAATATGTGAACGGGCACACAATATTCTAACTTTGGCTTTTTGCATTCGTCTGATTAGCACACAAGTGAAAACAGTTTACTTTCAACTCATAATACGAGCGCAGCCGTCGCGTTAAGCAAAAACTTATTTCTATCACTATTAACGCACAAGCAGGAGCATTAATAAGAACTCATAATCTGGCCCTTTATGGGATTTACATTTTGAGTTGAATACCCCTTAAAGTGACTTGTCCCTTATAAGCTTTACATAAGTTTAACAAGGTCATATTGGGAACCCTGGAACAACCTGGGACTGAGTAGGTTAGAACTTTGTAACAACCTCTTACTATCTGTATTGCCAGTTGAACTGTCAGAAATGAATTTCCAGCTATGTATTTGGATTTGGACAAATCCAAGAAATCACTTATTTTACTGTATTTACTGCATTTGTATCAAAAAGAAAAATGAGCAGACTCTTTTATGAATAAACGTAGGAATTAATGATGGTGTGAACATTAAATAAATAAAATAGGTATTTTGTTCATCCTGTAAAAAGGCTTTTCTGCAAGAGTTCAAAAGTTCCTATTTACACAATTCAGATGGGAAAGGTTTCATAAATTTAAATTTAAACTATTAAAAAACTATATCCAGCAATTTCATTTGTAAATTGAATAATGTTGCCTTAGTCAGCCAACAGGTATTTATTCTTGGCCAATCCAGACCACATAAAAACATATATTTAAAAAAAATAAAAAAAATTATATATATATATATATATATATATATACACATACATATACTGTATATATATATATATATATATATATATATATATATATATATATATATATATATATATATATATATATATATATATATATATATAGTACTGTTGCTGGTTTGTAGAAGTAGTACTAGATATTAGTTTAATTTTATTTAAGTTTAAGCTGCTGTTCAGCTGCATTTCTTTTGCCACATGAACTACCCTAGAGGGAATAAGAAATTAACAAATGTCCATTAATAAACAAATAATATCAAAATCCGTCGGAACCAAATTAACTCAGGAACTAGACTTTTTTTTTCCTCATGGCCAATAATGATTTATCCGAAACAATTTTTTGACTGTGCACATATCTACATTTTATAATGGAGATTCAAACATTATGAATATAGAGAACTGACACTCTTTATAGACAAGTTTGACAATGTAATCTTTCAAAAGTATTCCTGATAGTGACATATAGAGTAGTGCTAGTCCTGTATGTCAGTCATTGCTTTCATTACCTTAAATTCTAGTTTTTACAAAATGAAATAAGATCCCTGTCCAAAGTGTTTGCTATTTCATGTCAAAGTACTTTTTATACTGAGTCAGAAATCAAGCATTGTTTTCTATTTAATTACCAGAATGTTCAGAATATAATTTTTAATATAAATATGCCATTTTGTCTAGATACAGCTACAGTATATAAGCAACAGGTTACACAGCACACCAAGATCATGTTTATATGATTTGCAGTTATCAGTCACACCACTTTTGATAGTAGATGTTATTATAGTATCTCCTTTAATGTATAATATTGTAGAACATTATAAATCATCATTGGATAAACAGCTAAACAGTATCACCTGCAATACTTCAGATTAGAACTCTATAAAATAAAAAAAAAGATGATTCATACTTTAGAAATTATAATAATATAATAATCATTTGGATATTAGTCATGCATGAAGAAGAAACTTCTCTGCCCGGCTTCTAGTAAGTTACGGTACTTATATATTCAGTGAAAGGCTTGCTGTGTCTGCCTATATGTGGCGAGGTGAAAATGGAGTAAAATTTCTCCATTCTGCCCATGTAAGTCCTTACGCTTAATATCTGGTACCGACTCACGACACTGGTTCTATGTCAGTTTATGAGATTAAAAACTGCGTGCGATGGGTAAAATATACATGCCGCATTTGTATGCGGCGCTGTATATGTGATCGCTAGATTTGGCAAAAAATCGGCGATGCCAATGCCGCATATGTAATCTTGCCCCATAAGCCTAAACCCACTACATTATATACAGTGATTGCTTAATCACTTTTGTGGCTTATTTTACATATTAACATAGTAGATGAGGTTGATAGAAGACAGAAGTCCATCAAGTTCAACCTATACAGACCCACAGATTTTCATCTTTCTCTAGCTTGCCTGAGCAAAATAAATGTTTTTCAAGAGGTGTGTCTCAGGGCTGAAAAACATTACACATGGCAAAATGACAGCTAAAATTAATTTCTGATATATACTATCCATATATAAAAAATAATTGGGAGGATAACAAAAGATGTTTGTACAGTTAAGTTTTTTAATTCATATATTATAATATTAAAGGGACATTAAACAATAAAACGATTTCATGCACCTGCCTCTAATTATAGGTGCTACTATTTTAGAACCTCAGTTAAACTTAGGAAAGATGCTGCCCACGTGCAAACACATTAGCGCTGGAATGAACTGAAAGATAGATTTCAACATGGAGGAATCCATGACATGAAGGGAGGTAGTAAATAACCTCAATACTATGCTTAGAAATGTATTTTGTGTTTATTAGCCTTTACAATAGGGATGGGCGAATGTGTTTATATTTCGAATGTTAGAATGAATGTTATTGTAGAAATTTGATTTACATATTAGAATGTTGATTAGAACGAATATTCCTTAAAATCTCTATTATCAAATGTTATTTACAGTTTTCGAATGTCACTTTCGAATTCGAATGTCACATTCGAATGTGACATTCGAATGTCACATTCAAGTTCGAATATTACATTTATAAAACACAATTGTAGACTAGAAATACTATTTCAAATTCGAATGTCACATTCAAATGTCACATTTGAATATTACATTTATAAAACACAGTATTAGACTAGAAATACTATTTTGAATTCGATTGTCACATTCGAATTCAAATGTCACATTCGAATTCAAATATTACATTTATAAAACACAGTATTAGACTAGAAATACTATTTCAAATTCGACTGTTACATTCGAATTTGAATGTAGCATTCAAATTCAAATATTACATTTATTAAACACAGTTGTAAACTAGAAATACTATTTCGAATTTGAATGTGACATTCAAATTCGAATGTGACATTCGAATTCGAATGTTGTATTTAAAAAACACAGTATTAGACTAGAAATACTATTTCGAATGCGGCATTCAAATTTGAATATTACATTTATTAAACACAGTTGTAGACTAGAAATACTATTTCAAATTTGAATCTTACATTCGAATTTGAATGTCACATTCAAATTTAAATATTACATGTCGAAATTGAATGAATACATAGCTAAAGATTCTATTATTCGGACGAATATTTTCTAATTTTATGGAAAAATTTGAAAATAAAAATTTTAAAATAGAATGTTAGAATGTTATATAAACATTCGAAATCGGTTTGAATGAATGAATGTATCAAAATTTGTTTTAAATTTCGAATTTTTAGAAACATTCGCCCATCCCTACTTTACAGGAATATTATATATAATATATATATATATATATATATATATATAGATGTGTTATCAATAATACTTTGAATAAAAGCTTTAACTAATGTGTAGAAGATAGGACAAAATGTATAAAGCTGCGAGATGCAGCTTCTATAGCTTCGGTGCAGGTTAGCATAAGCGAGCCTGCAGCTGATAGTTAAGAAGTTGGGGTCACTAGACCGCTGCTTTCTAACCTGCACGCCAGCTTTGAGTTGGTGGAACAAAATCACCCCAGACAAGTTCAAGGGGTGATTGACAGCCTATGCTGGTACCCCTAACCCATGCGCAACATGCACCCCTAATCTGCCATCCCCCCACTGCAATAACTAATAAAATGTATTAACCCCTAATCCGCCATCCACCCACAATGCAACTACTATTAAAAGTATTAACTCCTAATCCGCCATCCACCCACAACATAAAGTACCTATTAACACTATTAACCCCAAATCCGCCAACCCCTCCACAACACAAAGTACATATTAACACTATTAACCCTAATCCGCCAACTCCACACAATGCAAAGTATCAATCTAAAAACTAAGCCCCCTAACCTAACACCCCCTAAATTAACCCCAATTAAACTACCATTACATAAAATAAAAAACTACCTTAAAGGGACAGTCAACACTTACTTTAACATGTTTTGATATTGAAAATAAAAAAACGGAGGTCCGCCTACACTATACCCCTCCTGCCTTGCCGCCTTGCTTCTGTCCTAATCAGCGTTGCTAACTACTCTAATACCTGGTAAATATGGATGCCGAACTCCCCCCACCATTACGTCGCTGCCTTCTTCTTCAACTGATAAGCAAATCAGAATCCAGTCCTCGGACAGAAATACTTTTAATGGTAGTTTAGAGTTTTATGTGGGATTTTGTAATAAACTTACGCGCCGGCAGATCATATACTGCCGTAAGTCACTGGCGATTCCAGAAATGTGTATTTGCACACACTTCTGAACCTCGACAGATTATCAGATTTACGGCAGTATATGATCTGCTGGGCACCGTATATGTGATTCACACGATGTGCAAGGTGAAATTACGGGTGGCGTGGGTTTCAGCAGTTGCGCTGAAACCTGCCCCGTATATATGTAATCTCGCCACCCGTAATCTCGTAATCTCTTGAAGTCTAGAGTATGCAGTTCCAATTCTCATGTGAATTGGAAAAAATAATTAAAAATAAGAATACAAATTTTGTTTGGAATTAATTTAAAAAAAAAACCCAAGCTTTATTTGAATAGGAAACAATATGTACAATGCCTCAATATATATTCTTTTGTAACTGCATTAAAAGTTATAGTTAAAGGGACATCAAAGCCAAAAATTTTCTTTCATGATTCAGACAGAGAATATCATTTTAAACAACTTTCCAATTTACTTCTATTGTTTAATTTGCTTACTTCTCTTGTTATCCTTTGCTGAAAGGTTTATCTAGGAAAGCTCAGGAGCAGCAAAGAACCTAGGTTCTAGCTGCTGATTGGTGGCTGCATATATATACCGATTGTCATTGGCTCACCCATGTGTTCTTTTAGAAACCAGTAGAGCATTGTTGCTCCTTCAACAAATGATACCAAGAGAATGAAACAAATAGATAATAGAAGTAAATTAGAAAGTTGTTTAAAATTGTATTCTCTATCTGAATCATGAAAGGGTTTCATATCCCTTTAACTATGTTAACCAAAATTTTAAAGATATTTTTTAATTGGACTAATTTCAAAAAGTCATATTGACTACAGAGTTAAAGACCTCTCCAACTTTTAGTCAATCAGCTTTAAATGTTAACACAAACTGAATTAATTTGCCCCATGAAAGTGATCTTTATATTGTTAATGAATCTAGATCAGATTTGCCTGATCCAATTAATGGCGAGGAGCCTTAATTTAGACCCCTAGTTGCTCTTATCTGGTCCTACGTCCCCATACCACACCACTTTGCTATATTTCTGCATTTTTAACACACAGATGGTTGTCTTAGATTTGTTCCATTCTTGTGCGTCCAAAATATATGTTTCTCTGTCTATGTTTAAATGTTTGTTTCTAGCTATTGCCTATTTTAGTTTTAAAAAAATATATATTTTTATTTCATGAAATTTAATTTGAAAATATATTTGCAGCCCTTCAAGAAAGAGAAAAATGATTGTCCTATTAAATTAAAGGTTTCATATCCAAAATGTATACCATGGGCCAACTAAATTTTTCTGTAAAGGGCTAGATAGTAAATATTTTACATTTTGAGGATATTATGTACGTACTTAAAATTTCCCCAAATTGTTTTTCACAAAATTCAAAATATGTGACAAACAAACCACTTTAAAACTTGTTTTGGCAACCACATTTTTTTTTTTTTTATTTTTGTGAAGAAGTTCTTCTGTGAAAGATATTGTTTTAAATCTTCACTTTTTTTTCTGAGCCTTGCTATCCTTTGGGATTTTGGAATATTATTATTTTAATAATAAATAAAGACAAAAAATATAGGAACAATCTAATGATACAATTCATATCATATATAAAAAATAGATGTTTTTAAAGGAATAGTAAAATCAAAATTTAACTTTAAAGGGATACTAAACCCAAATGTTTTCTTTCATGATTCAGATAGAACAAGCAATTTTAAGCAACTTTCTATTTTACTCCTATTATAATTTTTTCTTCGTTCTCTTGCTAGCTTTATTTGAAAAAGAGGAATGCAAAGCTTAGTTGCCAGACCATTTTTGGTTCAGTACCTGGGTTGCACTTACTGATTGGTGGCTAAATGTAGCCATCAATAAGCAAGCACTATACAGGGTGCTGAACCTAAAATGGGCAGGCTCCTAAGTTTTGCATTGCTGCTTTTCAAATAAAAATAGCAAGAGAACGGGGAAAATTGATAATAGGAGAAAATTAGAAAGTTGCTTAAAATTGCATACTCTATCTGAATCATGAAAGAAAACATTTGGATTTAGTATCCCTTTAATTATTCAGAAAGAGAACATCATTTTAAGGCTCATTTTTTAATTCACTTTAAATAACAAATTTACTTTGTTCTCTTGACAGCCTTTGTTCAAAAGCATATGAACATATCCTCAGCAGCAATAATGCGCTACAGGGAGCTAGCTGGTGATTGGTGGCTACACACATTTGTCTCTTGTCACTGGCTCACCACATGTGTTGAGCTAGTTCCCAGTAGTGCATTGCTGCTCTGGAGCTAACTTAGGGCTAGATTATAAGTGGTGTGCTGAAGTTCAAATTTTAGCGCTCCCAGGTTAGCACTGGTATTACAATTTGAAAGTAAAAAGAGAGCAAAAGACTCAAGCTCGCTAACTTCAGGACTTTGGATATTGAGACCACTCTAACTTCTTCTCCCAATAGACTTCTACAAATAAACACATAAATACAAATGTAATGTCAGCGTAATTGTTGCGGGCTTGATCCGACCTATTTATCAAAGCCTACAGACCGGCAAAAGTTGAAATTTTTGACGTAACATATGATCCGCCAGTCTCAATCCGACACAGATCGATTCTTACGTCATTACAGATGTTCCGAATACAAATTCGGCACTATCTGACACCTTTTGCCAAATTTCCAACAGGTACGCTCTCTACTATTCTGGCCCAGCGTACCTGGTTTTCAATCCGCCACCCTGGAGGCCGCAGATGCCAAAGAAATCAATGGGAGTCTGAAAGCAGCGAAAGCTTATGTTCGATGCTGCCAGATATCCCATTGATTTCTATGGTGGAAAACAAATTACGTTTACACCTAACACCCTAACATAAGCCCCGAGTCTAAACACCCCTAATCTGCCACCCCCGACATCGACACTAGTGTTGTCGTGAACCTAAAATTTTGCGTTCGCGAACGGCGAACGCAAACTTCTGCAAATGTTCGTGAACCGCCATAGACTTCAATAGGCAGGCGAATTTTAAAACCCACAGGGACTCTTTCTGGCCACAAAAGTGATGGAAAAGTTGTTTCAAGGGGACTAACACCTGGACTGTGGTATGCCGGAGGGGGATCTATGGCAAAACTCCCATGGAAAATTACATAGTTGATGCAGAGTCTGGTTTTAATCCATAAAGGGCATAAATCACCTAACATTCCTAAATTGTTTGGAATAACGTGCTTTAAAACATCAGGTATGATGCTGTATCGTTCAGGTAGTGTAAGGGTTTTTGTTTTTAAATGTACCCTACTGTTTTAGCAGATATGACTTGCACTGGTGTGACACTGTGCCCTGGCAGGACCTGGAACGCACACGTGTGATGGAAACTGACTGCTATTATTTCACAATAAAAAAGGTTTTCTTTTTTTAAATGTATGTACACTACTGTTTTAGTAGATATGACTTGCACTGGTGTGACACTGTGCCCTGGCAGGACCTGGAGCGCACACGTGTGAGGGAAACTGACTGCTATTATTTCACAATAAAAAAGGTTTTGTTTTTTTAAATGTATGTACACTACTGTTTTAGCAGATATGACTTGCACTGGTGTGACAATGTGCCCTGGCAGGACCTGGAATGCACACGTGTGAGGGAAATTGACTGCTATTATTTCACAATAAAAAAGGTTGTTTTGTTTTTTTTAAATGTACACTACTGTTTTAGCAGATATGACTTGCACTGGTGTCACACTGTGCCCTGGCAGGACCTCAAACGCACACGTGTGAAGGAAAATGACTGCTATTATTTCAAATTAAAAAAAGTTTTTTGTTTTTTTTAAATGTACACTACTGTTACACCAGATATGAGTGGTGGCACTGGGCAAGTGGGCACAGTATACGCTGTGAGCCTGAGCTGGCAGGCAGGCTGCAATTAGATTACACAGACTAATGTTCTTCAGAACTGTAGTGGACACTGAATACACTGGCCTAGCTATCGATTTCCCTATTAAATCAGCAGCAGCTACACTGTCCCTCCTCTCACTAAGAATGCAGGCTCAGAATGAATCTAAAATGGATGCTGTCCAGGAGGTGGGAGGGTCTTGGAGGGAGTGTCTGCTGCTGATTGGCTGGAATGTGTCTTGTGACTGTGAGCTACAGGGTCAAAGTTTACTCAATGATGACGAATAGGATGCGGATCGAACATCGCATATGTTCGCCGTCCGCTGCAAACGCGAACATGCTATGTTCACTGAGAACTATTTGCTGCAGAACTGTTCGCGACATCACTAATCGACGCCACCTAAATAAAAGTTATTAACCCCTATCCCACCGCTCCCAGGCCCTGCCGCAACCTAAATAAATGTATTACCCCCAAAACCACTGGCCTCCCACATCACCACCACTAACTAAACCTATTAACCCCTATCCCGCCATTCCGGACTCTGCTGCAACTGTAATACAATTATTAACCCCTAAAACCCTGGCCTCCCACATCACTACCATTAACTAAACCTATTAGCCCCTAAACCGCCAGCCCCCCACATCGCCATAAACTAAATTAAGCTATTAACCCCTAAACCTAACAACCCCCTAACTTTACAATAAAATTACAACATTCCTATCTTATAATAAAATAAAACTTACCGTTAGAATTAAAATAAACTATACTACCCTAACTATTTTACTCAACTTACATTAAACTATATTAAACTATTAATTAACCTACCCTAACTATTATACTCAATTTACGTTAAACTATATTAAACTATTAATTAACCTACCCTAATCATTATACTCAAATTACATTAAACTACATTAAAATATTAATTAACCTACCCCAACTATTATACTAAAATTACATTAAACTATATTAAAATACTAATTAACCTACCCTAACTATTATACTCAAATTACATTAAACTATATTAAACTATTAATTAACCTACCCTAACTATTATACTCAAATGACATTAAACTATATTAAACTATTAATTAACCTACCCTAACTATTATACTCAAATGACATTAAACTATATTAAACTATTAATTAACCTACCCTAATCATTATACTCAAATTACATTAAACTATATTAAACTATTAATTAACCTACCCTAACTATTATACTAAAATTACATTAAACTATATTAAAATATGAATTAACCTTCCCTATTATACTAAAATTACATTAGACTATATTAAAATATTAATTAACCTACCCTAACTATTATACTAAAATTACTTTAAACTATATTAAAATATTAATTAACCTACCCTATTATACTAAAATTACATTAAACTACCAGTTAAATTAATTATATTACATATTTAAATACCTAACCTTACTCAAATTATTCAAATCTACAATTAAAAATTACTGTTACAAAAAATAAAAAACACTAAGTTATAAAAAATAAAAAACACTAAGTTACAAAAAAAACCCCACATTATCAAAAATAAAAAACAATTAAGCTAATCTAATAGCCCTATCAAAATGAAAAAGCCCCCCCCCCCCCCAAATATAAAAAACCCTAGCCTACAATAAACTACCAATAGCCCTTAAAGGGGCCTTTTGCAGGGCATTGCCCCAAATAAATCAGCTCTTTTACCTTAAAAAAAAAATACAAACACCCTCCAACATTAAAACCCACCACCCACACAACCAACCCCCCCAAATAAAAAACCTATCTAAAAAAACTAAGCTCCCCATTGCCCTGAAAATGGCATTTTTATGGACATTGCCCTTAAAGGGCATTTAGCTCTTTTACTGCCCAGACCCTACTCTAAAAATAAAACCCACCCAAAAAAACCTTAAAGGGACACTGAACAAAATGTTTTCTTTCGTGATTCAGATAGAACATGCAATTTTAAGCAACTTTCTACCAAGAAAATGAAGAAAATTTGATAATAGGAGTAAAATAGAAAGGTGCTTAAAATGTCATGCTCTATCTGAATCACAAAAGAAATAAATTGGGTTCAGTATCCCTTTAAATAAACCTTACACTAACCCCCAACGATCCACTTACAGTTTTCGAAGACCGGACATCCATCCTCATCCAAGCGGCAGAAGTCCTCATCGAAACCGGCAGAAGTCTTCATCCAGACGGCATCTTCTATCTTCATCCATCCGGCGTGGAGCAGATCCATCTTCAATACATCCGGCGTGGAGTATCCTCTTCTTCCGATGGTCACTGTAGAATGAAGTTTCCCTTTAAGGTACGTCATCCAAGGTGGTGTCCCTTACATTCCGATTGGCTAATAGAATTCTATCAGCCAATAGGAATTTAAGGGGAACAAATCCTATTGGCTGTTGCAATCAGCCAATAGGATTGAGCTTTCATCATATTGGCTGATCCAAATTGTATTTTTTTTTTACAGGTAAAAGAGCTGATTTATTTGAGGCAATGCCCGCAAAAGGC
Source organism: Bombina bombina (assembly GCF_027579735.1). Taxonomy (NCBI): domain Eukaryota; kingdom Metazoa; phylum Chordata; class Amphibia; order Anura; family Bombinatoridae; genus Bombina; species Bombina bombina. The sequence goes on along the minus strand of NC_069505.1, from coordinate 163,430,478 downwards.
CCTTTTAAGGGCCATTGGTAGTTTATTGTAGGCTAGGGTTTTTTTATTTTCGGGGAGCTTTTTTATTTTGATAGGGCTATTAGATTAGGTGTTATTGTTTTTTATTTTTGATACTGTTTGTTTGTTTTTGTAACTTAGTGATTTTTATTTTTTGTAACTTAGTGTTTTTTATTTTTTGTAACTTAGTAATTTTTAATTGTAGATTTCAAGGTTAGGTTTTTAAATATGTAATATAGTTGATTTAATTGGTAGTTTAATGTAATTTTAGTATAATAGTTAGGGTAGGTTAATTAATGTTTTAATATAGTTTAATGTAATTTTAGTATAATAGTTAGGGTAGGTTAATTAATAGTTTAATATAGTATAATGTAATTTTAGTATAATAATTAGGGTAGGTTAATTAATATCCAAACATGAAAAGAAAACCAGCGAGCCTCAGGTAGAGTTTGAATAAACTTTAATTCCTTTTGTCACAGGAAACTACATGTCAAGTAGTAAAAACTGCACAGAGGCAGTGCTGTTCAGTGTAGCATCTGACGCGTTTCGGCTAGTATGCCTTAATCGTAGATGCTTACTGATGGCCAATCAACTCTTAAATAGCCATCTTAATCAAGTTAATACAAAAACACTGTGGCAGAATTTCTAAAACACAATCAGACCTTGAGTGGATACTAGGAATATGTATTGGGGTAAATGGATATACTGAGAATGTGGTTTCATTGTAATCAGTATAGTATATAATATGTAAATATGTAAATATAAACAGAAACGTAAATACTTTATAATCTACCAACATTTCCCTGTTTAATTGGGCTTTGACGAATTAGCCAAGAATAAAACATTAAGTATATGTTAAATGTATTTAATAAATATAAATTCTCTTGGCTAATGCATGCCTTATTGTGGGGGACTCTATTCTACTCTATAGGACACCCTACTTAGGGGAAACATGTTTCTTGTTTTTAGAAAATTTACAAGTTGCACTGGTATTTATACTTTTTGCCAAAAATTGATTATGTCACCACTAATGTTGAACCCTTGAGGTTTTCTAGTTCTCAATAAGAATATCCAAAAGGCTTCTCTATAAAACATTTTTACTGTTTTATCACCTCCCCTGGGACCTACTTTAATACGTTCAATTACACACCAGTTAAAGGTGGTAACTTTCTTGTTGTGTTCTTGTATGAAATGTTGCACAAGATCTGAGCAATCTATTTCTTGCTCAATATTGTTAAGATGCTCCCTTATCCGTGAGCGCACCTCCCTTGAGCTGCACCCCACGTACTGTAATTTACACTGGGAGCATTCTGCAAGATAGATCACAAATCTTGTGCGACAATTCGTGCACTCACTTAGATCAAATACTTTTTGGGTTACATAAGATTGGAAGTGTTTAGTGGGTTTCATGTGATTACAAGCTATGCATTGTGAAAAGTGACATTTGTAGTGGCCTTTGGAAGTAAGCCAGCTGCTAATTCTCTTATGCTTACTTGGTAACATGGATGGAGATAGTATGTTGCCTAATGTTATGCCCCTCTTAGAGATGAAGCTGCATCCTTTTGACACATAGTCCTTTAGACTATCCTCTCCTGTCACTATTGATAGATGTCTTTTCACAATATTGCATATTTCTTCAAACTGTGGACTATAAGTTGTAACAAAACAGGGTCTATCTTCCTGAAATCTATAATTACTTTTGGTTTTGGAGCCCTGTAATAGTGAATCCCTGTCTAGTCTCTTAACTTCAAGCAAAGCCCTGTTCGTAGTCTTTTTTGAGTACCCTCTCTCCAGTAATTGATCCCTCAGTTTATCTGCCTCAACTAAAAAATCTGACTCAAGAGTGCAATTACGCTTGAGTCTGATGAACTGGCCTTTGGCTACACCAAACCAGTATGTTTTGGATGTGAGGACTTTGCGTGGAGGATAGTATTGGAAGATATGGGCTTTCTATACAGACCAGTGGTTACTTTGCCTGTAGAGACTGACCCTTTGAGGATTACATCTAGATATGGTATCTCCACAGTTCCTGATTCTGCAGTAAATCTGAGGTTAACTTGATTCCTATTAAGATACTTGATGAAATCTGCCTTTGCTTCGGTACCTCCTGTCCATACAAACAAGAGATCATCAATATATCTCTTGTATGTCTTAATTCTGGACCTGAATGGATTCTGTTCCCCAAAGACGTGGGACCGCTCCCACCAACCCATAAACAGGTTGGCATAGGAAGGGGCAAATTTAGCCCCCATAGCGGTCCCACGTCTCTGTAGGTAGAAGCCATCCCCGAACTTAAAGTTGTTGTGTTCTAGAAGGAATTGAATGACCCTCAACACGAATCCTTTCAGATTATCATCATAAGTAGTATACACGTCTAGAGAAAATTTGATTGCCTCTAAACCATCTTCGTGTGGTATAGTGGAGTAAAGGCTGACTACGTCAACGGTCAGCCATTCACACTCCTCATCCCAGGAGATTTTATCCATGCTATTGAGTAGGTGGGTGGTATCCTTCAAATAAGAAGGTAACTGATAGACAATGGGCTGGAGTAGAGACTCTATCCAACCTGAAAGGTTTTCAAATAGAGAACCTATTCCTGAAACAATCGGTCTTCCTCTCACCTCCTCCAAGGATTTATGAACCTTGGGGAGGTGATGGAAGATAGGAATGACTGGTGATTGAACATTTAGAAAATCAAATGTCGCTTGATCTAGAATCCCCATCTCCAGCCCATCATCCAGCAAATCCACCAGCTCTCGCTTAAAATCAGCTGTGGGGTCTTTGTGTAAGTTAATATACACTTCTGGATCATTAATCTGGCGTTCTGCCTCTTGGGTATATGACAGTCTGTCCATGACAACAATGCTACCGCCCTTGTCAGCCTGTCTGATGACAATCGTATCTCTTTCTTTCAGGCTGTCAAGGGCACGCAGCTCTTCCATGGACAAATTATTGTAATCTCTCTTATGATATTTAGTCAACTTGATCAAGTCTTCTTCCACCCTATGGTGAAAGGCCTCTAAAAAGGGACCTCTCTCCTTAGTGGGGTAGAAGACAGACTTGGGTTTAAACCCTGTGTGTCTTGATTTGATGGAGAAGTGTTGAGAAGTGGAGGATTCTGCATAGAGACCTTGTAGGGCAAAATAATCACAACCCTCATTGAAATCAATGATATCATGGATGTTGTGTTGGTCATTATCAGGATACTCAGGTAAGGAACCATTAGGTGCCTGAGTTGAATACAGTGATTCTTTATTAGAAAAAAACTTTTTTAGGGTAAGATCCCTAACTAATCTATTGACATCTATAATGGTTTCAAAAAGGTTAAACTTCTTAGTTGGCACAAATCCTAGGCCCATTCCTAATACAGATTCTTCCTCCTTAGTGAGTACTATTTGAGATAGATTAATAACCCTTATACTTTGTACTTGTTCCTGGCTGGCCTGCCCCTTCCTCCTCTTCGTCCTCTTCCTTCTCCTCTTCCTCTTACTCCCCCCCCCCTCTATGTCTGTCATAACCTTTTGAAAAAAAGGATGCTGATTATTAGATTTCAAACATGATCTGGTTGTGATGCTCAAACTATCACCATCCCCCTCACTATCACTTAAAAATTCTGTTCTCCTGTGGTCCAATCCCTGTGTTTGGTTAGTGGCTTTCTTACTAGCATGTCTAGTGACTACTGAATTATCTCTAATAATAGTAGTATCAGTTTTTGATTTATTAGTTGTCGTTAACTGTTTAGGTATGACAACCTCTTCTTCCCCCTCAGATTGACCACTAGATTCACTGGCTTGTGTCAACCCCATTGATTCTTCATCAGTATACTCTGAATCTGAAAAAGTTACTTTCCTGTCTTGTTAATTAATAGTTTAATTTAATTCTAAAGGTAAGTTAATTTAAAATTATTTTGAGATAAGGATGAGGTCATTTTAATGTAAAAAGTGAAGACAAAAGAAGGCGCCACAATAGTGCAAAATCAATGATGTAAACGAAAGCCCCCACTCCAATCCGTTGTACTTACAGAATATAAGGCACTTGATAATTGCTACAAAGACCTTCTGAGCTCTTATAGTCGCTCAGCAGACTATTCCTCGTATTTTCCAGCCTCCTCCATATTGTATATGCACCTTATGCCCTATCACAGGTACACATAGACGGCTAGATTTAGAGTTGGGCGGTAGCCGTGAAAACGAGCGTTAGAGGCTCCTAACGCTGGTTTTTACTGCCCTCTGGTATTTGGAGTCAGTCAGGAAAGGGTCTAATGCTCACTTTGCAGCCGCGACTTTTCCATACCGCAGATCCCCCTACGCCATTTGCGTATCCTATCTTTTCAATGGGATCTTTCTAACGCCGGTATTTAGAGTCTTGACTGAAGTGAGCGTTAGAAATCTAACGACAATACTCCAGCTGCAGAAAAAAGTCAGTAGTTAAGAGCTTTCTGGGCTAACGCCGGTTTATAAAGCTCTTAACTACTGTGCTCTAAAGTACACTAACACCCATAAACTACCTATGTACCCCTAAACCGAGGTTCCCCCACATCGCCGCCACTCTATTAAATTTTTTTAACCCTTAATCTACCGACCGCACGCCACTGCCACCTACGTTATCCCTATGAACCCCTAATCTGCTGCCCCTAACACCGCCGACCCCTATATTATATTTATTAACCCCTAATCTGCCCCCCTCAACGTCGCCTCCACCTGCCTACACTTATTAACCCCTAATCTGCCGACCGGACCGCGCCGCTATTATAAAAAAGTTATTAACCCCTAATCCGCCTCACTCCCGCCTCAATAACCCTATAATAAATAGTATTAACCCCTAATCTGCCCTCCCTAACATCACCGACACCTAACTTCAAGCATTAACCCCTAATCTGCCGACTGGAGCTCATCGCTACTATAATAAATGTATTAACCCCTAAAGCTAAGTCTAACACTAACACCCCCCTAACTTAAATATAATTGAAATCTAACAAAATAAATTAACTATTATTAAATAAATTATTCCTATTTAAAGCTAAATACTTACCTGTAAAATAAACCCTAATATAGCTACAATATAAATTATAATTATATTGTAGCTATTTTAGGATTAATATTTATTTTACAGGCAACTTTGTAATTATTTTAACCAGGTACAATAGCTATTAAATAGTTAATAACTATTTAATAGTTACCTAGTTAAAATAATTACAAAATTACCTGTAAAATAAATCCTAACCTAAGTTACAATTAAACCTAACACTACACTATCAATAAATAAATTAAATAAAATACCTACAATTACCTAAAATTAAACCTAACACTACACTATCAATAAATTAATTAAATAAACTACCTACAAATAAATACATTTAAATAAACTAACTAAAGTACAAAAAATAAAAAAGAACTAAGTTACAAAAAATAAAAAAAATATTTACAAATATTAGAAAAATATTACAACAATTTTAAACTAATTACACCTACTCTAAGCCCCCTAATAAAATAACAAAGCCCCCCAAAATAAAAAAATGCCCTACCCTATTCTAAATTTAAAAAGTTCAAAGCTCTTTTACCTTACCAGCCCTTAAAAGGGCCCTTTGTGGGGCATGCCCCAAAGAATTCAGCTCTTTTGCCTGTAAAAGAAAAATACAACCCCCCCCAACATTAAAACCCACCACCCACATACCCCTAATCTAACCCAAACCCCCCTTAAATAAACCTAACACTACCCCCCTGAAGATGATCCTACCTTGTCTTCACCACACCGGGTATCACACCGATCCGTCCTGGCTCCGAAGTCTTCATCCAAGCCCAAGCAGGGGCTGGCGATCCATAATCCGGCTGAAGTCTTCTATCAAGCGTCGGCTGAAGAGGTCCAGAAGAGGCTCCAAAGTCTTCATCCTATCCGGGAAGAAGAGGAGATCCGGACCGGCAACCATCTTGATCCAAGCGGCATCTTCTATCTTCATCCGATGAACGGCTCCATCCTGAAGACCTCCAGCGTGGATCTATCCTCTTCTTCCGACGTCCAACTGAAGAATGAAGGTTCCTTTAAGGGACGTCATCCAAGATGGCGTCCCTCGAATTCCGATTGGCTGATAGGATTCTATCAGCCAATCGGAATTAAGGTAGGAAAATTCTGATTGGCTGATGGAATCAGCCAATCAGATTCAAGTTCAATCCGATTGGCTGATTGGATCCGATCAGCCAATAGAATGCAAGCTCAATCTGATTGGCTGATTGGAAAAGCCAATCGGATTGAACTTGAATCTGATTGGCTGATTCCATCAGCCAATCAGAATTTTCCAACCTTAATTCCGAGTCGCAATTCGAGGGACGCCATCTTGGATGACGTCATTTAAAGGAACCGTCATTCGCTGAGTAGGCGTCGCTCCGGAAGAAAGAAGATTGAAAATGCGGCTTGATAGAAGACTTCATCCCGATGATGGACTTCCGACTTCAGCCCGATGATGGAGTTCTTCAGCCGCCGCTTGGATCAAGACTTCGGACCCTCTTCTGGACCGATTGCTGAACCCGGTGAGGTGAAGACAAGGTAGGGAGATATTCAGGGGCTTAGTGTTAGGTTTATTTAAGGGGGGTTTGGGTTAGATTAGGGGTATGTGGGTGGTGGGTTGTAATGTTGGGGGGGGTATTGTATGTTTTTTTTTTACAGGCAAAAGAGCTGAATTCTTTGGGGCATGCCCCGCAAAGGGCCCTTTTCAGGGCTGGTAAGGTAAAAGAGCTTTGAACTTTTTAAATTTAGAATAGGGTAGGGCATTTTTTTATTTTGGGGGGCTTTGTTATTTTATTAGGGGGCTTAGAGTATTTAGAGTTGCAGTGGCGGTAAATATGCTCTACGCTCCTTTTTTGGAGCCTAACGCAGCCATTCTGTGAACTCTAAATACCAGCGGTATTTAAAAGGTGCGGGGGAAAAAAAGCACGCGTAGCTAACGCACCCCTTTGGCCGCAGAACTCTAAATCTAGCCGAGAGTGTGGGATAAATCTGTTCACACCAGTCTATTCAGAAAACAGTCACAGAAGTTGTACCAACTTCAGCTCAATGTGACTATAAGGCTGCCGATATAATAAAATTCTGTGGAAAGTCTAGTATAATTAAACGACTTTATTTAAAAAAATAAAAAATAAAACACGTTTCACGACGTTTCACGGTCTTACAATGACCGTTTCATTAGATGAAACGGTCGTGGTAAGACCGTGAAACGTCGTGTTTTATTATTGTTTTTAAATAAAGTCTTTTAATTATACTAGACTTTCCACTGAATTTTATTATAATTTTATAAAATGGAGAGCTGTGCTGATTCTGACCCTTCTTCACAGAGCTCCGGTTCTCGCTAATATGAAGGTTAGAGCGGTGGATCCCAGGGCCTGCCCTAAAGGGGATTTAAATTAAACTAATAAATACTGACTCATTTTGTCAGTATTTCCATGTTTTCTTTAAATTTAGTTGGTATGTTTGTTCAGATACTCATTTTGTGAAAAACGAAAGAAATATCTGTATTTTTGTTATGAATTCATGTAACAAAATGAATGCACAAGACTAGCTACAACAAATATTTTCTGCTTCAAAATAAGACATTGTTTGTGCTTTCTATGCAGGTATTCCTAGAGGTGACGTCAGATATTCTGAGGAAAACAAGGCTCAGAGAGGGTAACAGAATATTTCAGAGGATTTATTGCCTTCCTGGGTCATTACACCCACAGGAAAAGAACCACATGCTATTTTTACTGCATTGCAATCTCCTCCAGCACTGCTATAGTTAAAGAAACATGCCAGATGAGATGACTTTATGGGGCCTATTAAACAAGGTGCGGATGGACATGATCTGATATTGCGGATCATGTCCCCCGCACATCGATAAATGCAGACAGCGTACGCTGTCGCCATTTATTATTGCATCAGCAGTTCTTGTGAACTGCTGGTGCAATGCCGCCCCCTGCAGATTCGCGGCCAATCGGCTGCTAGCAGGGGGTGTCAATCAACCCAATCGTATTGGATCGGCTTGATTTCTTGTGAGTTCTGTCCGCCTCCTCAAAGCAGACGGACAGGTTATGGAGCAGTGGTCTTTAGACCGCTGCTTCATAACTTGTGTTTCTTGCGAGCCTGAAGGCTCGCCAGAAACACGGGCTTCAAGCTCCATACGGAGCTTGATAAATATGCCCCTATGTGTAAGACAGCAAAGGGCATATTCTTAAAAGTATAAAGAGCTCTTTAAAGGGACAGTAAAGTGAAAATTAAACTTTCATGATTCAGATAGAGCCTGCAATTTTAAACAGCTTTCCAATTTACTTCTGTTATAAAATTTGCTTCAATCTCTTGGTATCTTTTATTGAAGAGTAAAATAGGCTCATAAGAGCTAAGGAGTGTGCACGTGTCTTTAGTACTCTATGGCAGCCTTGTTTTGCAATATTGTATAACAAAGCTACAAATAATGATTTAAAACACCGCTGCCATAGAGTACTAAAAATGCGTGCAAACTCCTGAGCTGAGTCCCTTTAAGCAAAAGTAACAATAAACACATCATTGTTTTGTTGCATTTTATAATTTATTCAATATTAGTTTTTTGAAAATACCTTTTTGTGCTTAGAAGAAAAAAGGCTTTGTTTTTTTCATGGTTGTCACACAAGTTGCTCTCTTTTCCAGTTAACTCCAATATCAGTTTAAAAAGGTTTTATCTTTTTCATACAAAAATATATGTTGTAATGCATTTAACCCTTTGATGACAGGGTCAATATGTCAAACAACGTTCCAATGTAAACAAATTGAAATCCCACGATTGTGCACGTGATCGCAAGATTTAAATGATGGGACTGGGTAAGGGGGCGTCACTATGACGCTAGGCATGCCCTCCAGACCACGATCGCATCTAAAGCCCATCACGGTTAGGACAGAATAGAACGTCAAAACGGCGCTAAAAGGTAAATAGTATCTTCTAATAATAGAAAATGTTTTGGTTTTAAAGATAATTTATGGTTTACACAATGTTCTAGGTTGTAAGGTAAATAAAGTGATTGTCACATAGATTGGTCTTTATTCAAAATAAACTAAAAAGCGGTGTTAGTGATCACAGCGCCAAAAAGGCTAAAAGGTATATACACACAAACGTATAGGAGGACTAGATAGATTTTAGGGATTTTATTCAGTACAAATTGGTATAAAAACAATGCTGGTTGAGATATTCATAAAAAAGTAACACAAAGTATTTAAAAGATAATAATAATAAAAAATAATAAAAAACAGTTTATCTGATTCTCTTCTAGGAGGTTGAAACAGGCAAGTTAGCCTGCTATTGGAGGAAATTGTTACATTAACTCCGCTGGCAACAATGTAAAAAATGATACTTATAAATACACTTAAAAATACAGCAGAATACCTAAAAACAGCCGTACAATTAGACCCTTTCCCTAAAGGATAGGGTGGGCTAGGGTATATGGTCCTTACGTGGACACGGTTAGAAACTCACTACTGATTCAAACCTTTGAATAGTGGCAGCAACATTTATTGGTGACACTAATTGAAAGGCTATAGAGCTGATAAATAGAGTGCTACAGATGGAGCACACTATGTCTCAATAAAGCTATGGATCCATATCTCTAAACTGGCCGCAGTCAAGATCCAGAAATGAGAGTGCTTGACATAAGCCGCACTCTATTTAGAATCTGTGACACTAACTCCTTATTACAAGGGTAGCTGCGATACCAGAAATTGTTTAGGTATATAACACAGGTTGGTGGGAGTAAACTACAGAGAAATACCAAATCCCAATGCAAAGTGATAATAATAGGGGTAACACAGTTCTATACAACAGTAGGATCGTGTAACAAGTGTGTGCGAATGCAAAGGTTCAAAAGAAAAACATGCTAACAATCATGCAACAAGCGTGTAAAAATACAAAGATTCAAAAATAAACAATAATACAGAGATTCAAAAATAATCAAAATTATTCAAAAATAATAGTGCCACAATCGTGTGCAATGATAAAAAATGGAAAAAATGGTGGCAAGAAGCAATGCTGTGTGAAATAAAAAATGGGTAATTGAGCAGTGTCAGTGAAAAATCTGTGCGTTAACACTAGAAAAGTCCTGGTGAGCTCCTGTTATTATAAGATGAACTCCTGCTGTTTATAGGGAAAAAAATGTGGAGGATGATAATGATAATGCAAACGTCCGTGGTGGCAAAGTGTGTAGGTAAAAAAGTGTGTATATAAACGGCTTCAAAATCCAAAAAATAAAAATAGTAAAAATAGAAATGAAACCCAAAAGTTAGTTAAAGCAAAAGTTATTATTCCACTGTGAATTTTATTCCATGTGGAAAAAGTTTTTTGATTGCTGAAGGAGGATCATCCAAAGGAATCCTTTGGGGAACTCAGCTGGGTCTATGAAATATCGATGATCCCTAAAATCAAAAATAAAACATAGTGTAGCAGAATTTTTTAAAAATGAATAATCAAAAAGATGCTTACCAATGTGCTGTCTACGCGTTTCGGTCCTTACAAGATCTTTTTCAAGGAGTCTTGAAAAAGGTCTTGTAAGGACCGAAACACTTTGAGGGGATTGGTTAGACCCCTTTTGTGATTCACAGCTTTAGGTATATCTTAGCGCTGATATATCATATTACTCTATATTTATTCAAAATAAAGGAAGACTGCTAACTCGTGTCAAAATACACTTGAAAATTTTAAGACACTATTTAAAATCAAGCTGTCTAGCCCTATAAAGGGCCGGATTACAATTTGTTTCCGCTCAAGCTAACTGTGCGTAAAGTAGAAAATGATCATGACGCATTAGCAAGTGTATTAGAAGTTGAAAGTAAAAAGGTAGCGCATGAGCGAAAGACTGAACCACCCTAACTTCAGGATTTTGGATATTGCGTCCATGCTAATGCATTCTCCCCAAAGACTTCTATGGGCCAAAATAAAAAAATGCTGCTTCTTAACTTAAGTTTCCAGCGATCTGGAAACTATGGGGGTAGATTGCAGCATCCATTGCTTGTTAAATCTACCCCCAGGTCTGATGTTGCACTAAATATTCTAGCGCAGTTTTGGATTTCTCTCAAGCACAACCTATAACTTTCAACTATTAGCGCAAATTAGCACGTTTGCAATCTTTATTGAAAGTATAGGTTGTACTAGAGCGAAGACAGTCATGCTAACCCTTCTTTGGTAAACATACTTTACAATGGACTTGTAATATGAAGTTGCACGTCAATGTAAGCGCGACCCAGCAATATTGCGTTTCGTAACTCACGCTACCATTAGCATGCCACTTGCAATCTTGCCCATACGCAGCTCATTGGCAGTTGCATGAATAATTTTAGGAAAATATACATTCCTGCAATATTTTACACTTGGGGCAGCCATACTAGCTTAGAATGACATTTAAAAAGAAAGCAAGAATATAAACATGCTTGTACTCAAATCTGACAAGTATCATTGTAAGCAATGGGGAAACATAGCCAAATAGCAGTGCAGAAAAAATATATTTTTATATGCTTTATTAAAGATGTCATCTTTTTATGTCTTTAGGCACACAAATGGCCTCTTAAGTTACAGAAAACAAAAAACACTAAAATTTAAGAAAATATTTAAAATAAAAAAATCTTTGAAAGAAAGCCCTCCAAAATGAAAACTTTGTGATTATTCATTTGTTGACTTTGCTCCAGCACTTAATTTAAAGGGACAGTAAAGTCAGAATTAAACTTTTATGATTCAGATAAGGCATACAATTTTGAACAGCTTTCCTATCAACTTTTATTATCAAATTTGCTTTGTTCTCTTGGTATTCTTTGTTGAAAGCTAGGTAGGCTCATAGGCTGATTTCTAAGCATGTGAAGGCCTCCTCTTATCTCAGTGCATTTAGACAGTGTTTTTCATGTGTTCCATATGGATAACATTTTCTCACTCCTGTGGAGTTATTTATGAGTCAGCATTGACTGGCTAAAATGCAAGTCTCCCAAAAGAACTGAGATAAGGGTCTGCAGAGGCTTAGATACAAGGTAATCACAGAGGTAAAAAGTATATTAATATAACAGTGTTGGTTTTTGCAAAACTGGGGAATGGGTAATAAAAGGATTTATCTATCTTTTTAAACAATAAAGTTCAGAGACTGGAGCTTTAACAGTTATACACAATAAGGGTTATATTGAAGGTCTTTGCACGAGTTTCCCACTCTTGTTACAAGTTGAAATCGAATGCAATTGCTTGAGCGCAATTAAAGTTGACACGCTTTGGGTTATGGAGTCCTTAAAGGTGTGGTTAAAGGGACACTGTACCCAAAATTTTTCTTTTGTAATTCAGAAAGAGCATGCAATTGTAAGCAACTTTCTAATTTACTCCTATTATCAATTTTTCTTCATTTTCTTGCTATCATTATTTGAAAAAGAAGGCATCTAAGCTTTTTTTTTGTTTCAGTACTCTGGACAGCAGTTTTTTATTGGTGGATGAATTTATACACCAATCAGCAAGGACAACCCAGGTTGTTCACCAAAAACGGGCAGGCATCTAAACTTACATTCTTGCATTTCAAATAAAGATACCAAGAGAATGAAGAAAATTTGATAATAGGAGTAAATTAGAAAGTTGCTTAAAATTTCATGCTCACTCTGAATCACGAAAGAATTTTTTTGGGTACAGTGTCCCTTTAACTGTTTTGCTAAACAAAAAAGTGGCACAAAGCACATCAAAAATAGATTACAAAGTAAAGTTACACTCATAACAAGACCATCTAATAAAAATTATTTTAAAAAATATTGCACAAAAAAGTTATAAGGGCTCAAAGACATGAGGTCTCAGGTGTTAGGAAAAAAAAAGGGCAAAGGCTTTAACATAGAGATACATACACATACGTCTAAACATATATATGTATGTGTGTCTATATATGTGTACATATGTATTGAAATGTGAAGATAAAATCACTCACAGTATTCACTGTAAACATCAAGCCCTGCGGAAACTCTGTCTCCCTAGTGACGAGGGGGTGAAACGCGTGTCGGCATTGGCTGGCCGCTCCACGTGATCTGACATGCTGGTCTGTTTGCTTTCATGGCAGATAAAATACAGCGTGCTGTTTCTGTTTGGAAAGCCCACACAAGGCGAATTTACTTGCAGCTTGCTGAAAAGCATCAAGCCGGGTCTGCACAACAGTTTTTATGAAGAGTTGGTTAAGCATTTGCTGGATTTGATAATAAAACTTGGTAATGGTGCCTAACAGGTGCAGTTGACAGAGGGATACGACAATATAAGCTAAGTATCCTCCTGCACTTTGCTTGGCTCTTATGTTTTCTTCAATAACGCTTATCAACCTTGCCACTAATGATTGATGCTACCTGTATTGCTTCACAACAAAAAGATAGATGCAGTTGACAGAGGGGTATCGTATTTAAAAGGATATCTTCCTGCATCATTTTTTTTTTCTATTTTGACTTTGACTTATATATTCTTCTGCTGCAACTTAACTTTGCAATTATTGCTACATACCTGTGACAGATTGGCTTTGAATCCTGCTTGGAGGGTCTTTATCCTCTTTCAATCTACTGAACAGCACACTACAGATCATTAATCTGTTGAACTCTCTATATAGATATACTGTGCTATAAGGGCATAATACCATGAATTGCATACATTACTACTTTATATGAAAAATTGTAAACATGTTTTCATTCTGTATACGCTTTACTGAGAGTATGTTGCAGTAAATATTGTACTTGAACTTGATAAAAGTGTTGATTATAGACACTCCATGTTAGATTTAGACATGTGAATTTGTACAGCAATTGTTTAAACCTCTTCAATAGACAACAGTTTAATTAAAACCCTAACGGGTCTGTGATTTTTCTATACTGTAGAGGTTTCTATCGCTGTACCTTTAAAAGTTGATATTTTATACTTTCTAACGAAGATGTTTTAGAATTACCCTCTTCAACACAATGAATATAATTAGCAGATTTTCCATCCGCATTTTTGAAAAACATATGTATTTATGTATATAAACACATAAATACATATGTACACATATAAAGACACACATATATATATTCATATATATATATATATATATATATAAGTGCATTGCAGTTAAGTAGATGAAGACATGTAAAAACATATTTATGCAATATTAATTTTTAATAAAGGTTTTTACTGTGTATTTACTGTAAATATTTCACATTCCTATGTTCTGCACATAGCAGAATATGTTCTAAGTATTTCTAAAAAGATATTCCTATATATATATATATATATATATATATATATATACATACATATATATATATATATATATATATATATATATGTAAATATCTATACTTATATATAATTAAATATATATATATATATATATATATATATATATATATATATATATATATATATATGTATACATATATATTGTACCAAAAAAACATCATATATATATATATATATATATATATATATATATATATATATATATATATATATTAATTATGAATACATAGAACTGTTTCTTCTATGTGAAGAACATTGGTATGTGAAATATACATATTTTCATGTCGGGTTAGCGCACATGAGAATATGCAATCGGGTTTGCGTGCAAGTTGACTTCTAAGGGAGAATAGGCTATCATGCGCGTGATATTCTAAGTTCAGCTCTTTGTGCTTGTCGGGTTAGCGTGCAATCAAAAACAGTTTACTTTAAACTGTTAATACAAGTGCAACCCGACTCGTCCAAAAAGCTTCCTTCTAGCACAGTTAATGCTCCACTCATAGTTTAGCCATATATATTTTCATGTTTACTGTCCCTTTAAAAGACTTTTCATATACTTGCCACTTCTACTGTTTCTGGGAACTAATAGAAATAATCCCTTCTCCATCTTCAAATCTTTTCTTATTTCTATACTCATACTTATATTTCAGAAAAACAAAAGATGTTTTCCTTCTGAACTCTGTTAAATCCCCTGCTAACACAATCTGTTGACTTGTCCCAGATGGGTCATGCAATATATCAGATAACAGCAGATGGGTTAATTTAATTGTGTAGTCTTCGCAGCTATGTCTTTCCAGTAACTATGTTTAAATAATATTGTTAATACAGAGAGTAACTGTTAAGGCCCAGTAGTTTTTAATTCAAAACCCCAGTAAAATCAAGCAACTGTTTCAAGGTTCCAGCACTTCTTGACTTGCTATTATCTTGGCTGTTAATCTTGCAGACAGTTATCTCCAGGGTACTGGCAGTTTGTCAGCTGAAGTTGCACCAGAATGTGCCCTCGTGTTTGTATAATGCATGGAATGAAACGTTTTCACTTACACAGTCATAAGGCGAAAAAACCAGGCTTCTGACCCACTTGAGACATCCTCACCAGTGAATAAAAACCGACATATAAATAGCATTGAGAAAATTACACTGCAGTCATATTAATTGCTCGTCTGGATTTTCCAACTCAGAGAATACTGAAAAAAATTATATTAATTTTAGAAGCAATTGTGACTCCACATATGTAGTGTATATTTTTAGATGTGGGTGTGGCCTTTTATATGTAGGTCGCACTAAATGAAACATCAGGAAAACAACTAATCAACATCTCTATAATATAAAAGAAATGTTCACAAAGCATAGTATTTTGAAATTTTTCTTAGAGTGTCATAAAAGTAACCTTAGCTCTTTAAGAGTACAGGATATTGATTGCGTACCCACAGGTGAACATGACAGTTTATTAAAATAGATTATTAAAATTACGCAAACAGAAAACCTTCTGGATTTATAAACTTAATTGCATGCATCCCTATTGATTAAATTTAGATTTGATATTTAGGCATATATGTGAAGAATTACTGTATATAATATATCAATTCACTTATATACATTAGGTATGAAATACCTGAAGTTTTAAAGTGTTCTTTTTATTTTATTTTCATTTTTACCCTTTATTATTATTTTTATACTTTTATATTTAAATGTTAGATTTAATAATCATCAAATTGTTGTATTACATTTCTTAATGAATTTATACACATTTGATTAGCTTATAATCATTACTATTAATTGTTTTATTAATGGTGTAAAACATTTATTATTATGTATGTATTTTACCAAGGACAATTGCTCATGAACTTTTAATCCAAAATGTTGGTTAGGAAAGGTTCTTTCAAATTCCTCTTTGCTTTTTGGGGTTGTGACTTTAAATGAACCTATAAAATCCAGATGTTAGGAGATTCAACTCATCCGACTTACTCTGCCCTTGAGAAAGCCCGACTGCGATTCTGGAGAAGCACAATAAGGTCACAAGGTCATCCACATGTGCCAGATTTTCTGTGAATTGCATCCATGTTGTGGATTTCTGGCAATCCGTAGCGTCTTTTGCCGGCTCAGTTACACCATTGATTGCCGCCCGGCATTGGATCCCAGGCTCCTGGTTGCCACAGGATTGTGTTCAAGGTGTGAGTTGTTGTTTTTAGTAGGTGCAATGATCTGTTTTGCGCTCTTTCTATTGAAATAAATAAACTTGAGTCAGAGCTGTGCTTTGTTCTTGTCTATGCATACAGATTTCTACTACAACCAAAGGAGGAAAGTTTGGTTTACCAAAACAGCACTCAAGGGACAGTGTTTGCAATGGAGGGATTTATGTTAACTGCAGTAGTTGAATCAAGATGACTTTGCTTTTTCCCTTAAAGTGAATGTAAATTTGAATGAATAAGTGCCCAGTTTTTAGAAATACTATTAAAAACAGGGGCACTTTCAGTCATTAATATTTAACATTGCAGCATTTTTTTTTTCTTTTAAACTTACATTTTTCTTTAGGAAAACCAGACCAGCGATCCTCCACCCGCTTCCCCTGCTGTACTTAGCATATCGATGGCGAAATCGGCTTCCTCCAATCGGTGCGTGGCCTCACGAGCTGGATGCCGTGGGGTGTACACAACGATTGGAGTAAGCCGGTTTCGTCATTGCGGTGCTAAGTACAGGGGAGCTGCAGGTGGGGGATCGCTGGTCTGTTTTTCCTAAAGAAAAAGGTAATTTAATGTAAATTTTTAATGAGTTAAAGTGCCCCTGTTTTTAATAATATTTTTAAAAACTGGGCACTCATTCATTCAAATTTACATTGACTTTAACACTTCAGAGGTTTTGGTAACAGTTTTATTGATTTTATTCAAGCTGATACATTTGATCTTTTTTCATGTGCACATTGATTTGCTATAGTTTGTCAATTAGTGATAGTTATTTTCTACACTAGTTGACACTTTTATATTCTGTCACACTCACTTTCAGTACTGGCGCTTGTTTTTTTTTTTCATATTGAAAATGACACTACAGCTGACACATCAACAAATTGTAAACTTCCTGCTGGAAGTGTGGCAAAAAATGTAAAAATTTAAAAAATTCCCATGATGGAAGCATCTTTTAGTCCAAGCTTGTCCAACCTATAGCCCAAGGTCACAATGCGGTATATGTGGTCCTCCGCTTTTTCAAACTAAATAGTCGGTGTCTGAACCAGGGTAGATATTTTTAATATTGTCATCTATAATCTTTCTGGATCAATCTGTTTACAAATATCTTCTTTAACCTTATGTCTGCTGTATCCTCAACTATATTACAGAAAAGCTATGCAAAACAAGAAGCAGCCCATGAAATCACACTCTTAATGGGAGTGGGAGGGATAGGTCCTAAAATGTTCATTTTCAGTTGCCCTTTATACATGCATTCTTGTGTTTACATAGATTAGTTTCCATTTTGTATAGAGAGGTAAGGATACCTGCTCCTTCTACAAGCTATTTCATACACAAAAATAAACCACAAGGAACATTTGATCATACATTTTTTTACTCTGCTGCTGATATTACAAGTGATTGGAATCACATTTAGGGTAAACCAATGTTGACATACACTGTCCTTTTAATAGCAATATTCAAGAAATAGAAAATGTGTACTAATCGAGATACAAGAGGCTGAAAAATGGAGGAGAGCCTATATTTGTCTATCTTTTTAGTTTCTGAATTGTAAAGCTCTAACTCCCCCCACACATTTCCTTCTATGGCTGTATCTATAGCTATTGTTGTTGTTTTGGTAGAATGCAAAAGTGCATAGGAATTATCTGCTGGAGCATGCCTAGAAGCTGTGAACTCAGTTGAAATCCAATGCCTGTGTCTAAACACTGATAAGGGGGGTGGAGTTGGCTGCTTCAAGAAGTTTAGCTATGCAATTAATTTTGCTGTTTTTTGTTAAATTATTTTAAAATACTTGCCAGCAATTTTTAAATATTTTTTTATGCAAACTATTTTTAATTAGCCCTTTTAGGATATGCACAGATCAACCTGCTTTATGTCCCTTTAAGGAAATATTTAGAAAAGTGAGTAAAGCGCAAAGTCTAAAAATGACAAAAAATGTCAATTTTAGAGCTAAATTACATGAAAAGGGTGCAAAATAAATAATGTAACTATATTGTAAAGTTGTGTCATTGCATTTTATATAAAAATCTCAAGGTATTTACTGTCCATTTAACTCCACATTGTTTTAGTTATTTTACATAAAATACTAAAACCGTATATACAAAGCAGAGCTAAATAACAGCTGCAACATTTTCCTGTTTTAATAAATATCAGATTAAAAAACTTCTACTTGTCTGTAGAACTACATATATTGTATATTGCTGTAGTGTTACAAAAGCTTCATCTGGTCACATGGTTGACCTCTGTGATTTATGAATGGGTGTCTAAGCATATCAGCATTCACCAGAAGTTCCACTTGTTGTTCCCATCAATCATGCACGTGAATAGGAGTGATAATTTGAAACACATGTTAGCAAATGTATGGAATTCAGTAAGTCGTCCCTTACACACCCTCAGTACTGTTGGCAATCCTAAAATACACCTGCTAGTTTAAAAACAATGTTATTTCTCTTTGATGTCACTTAAAGGGATAGAAGTGTCATTTTAAAATTGTGCATGGTTGCATTTACTTTTTAAATATTAGCATTTTCACAATATACTTCCATTAACAAAAATGCTTCTAGTAAAAGTTATTACTGTTTTTAAGCAGGATAGGCACATATGCTGTGAGTGCCACGTGCACCAGCATCCAAACACCAAAACTTCTCAGAGAGTCAGCAGTGGCTTGTATGGCACAAATTAAGTCTTCACTGAGGAAATACACACCACCGCTAGTTTTCTAAGCACACATTGCGTGCGATGATCTAAAGGTCTTTGGGCTTGCGAGATTATTTAAGAATGCTCGCCAGTGTTTTTTTCCTGGTGAAATGATCTAAAGCCACTTGAAAATAGGGTGCCTTGCAAAAGGGTCCTATACTTCTGTTTCATATAGGAAGCAGTTGCATTACAAAAAAAGACAGAAAGAAAAATCATAATTTTAAAAATCTTACAAAACGAATAATTGAACCATTCACACAAAAAACAGTGTGTTTTTGATATGTATAAGGTGTATTATTAATATTTAAACATACGCCGGTTTATTCCTGTGTACTTCGTCCTCCATTGTGAATTTTTATATAGCAGGGACCTCTCATTGTTTCTATGGAAGACATCTCGCCTTTTGCATTTTTACTTACATACTTTTGATCATTGGCCCATGGTGTTTAAATCCTGATCCTCTAGTGACATGTTGTATGTATGTGTATGCCACTGAAACAGAAATATATTTTACTAGAAGCAATTTTCTGATGGAAATATATTGTAAGAATACTTCTATTTAAAATGAAATGCATTAATTTCTACTATCCCTTTAATAGCATAGGAAAATGGTCAGCAATGAATGTACAGCAAATTGTCCTAATCGGATACTAAAATACAATGGGCTAAATAATGGTGCGCTAACATTAGTGTGGGCGTGAAATTGCATTATCACGACTACACTAACTTGTGCACATATACAAGTATCTTGGTTACTTCTATATAATTTAAAGCAACCATTATCTCCCCATATGTTGCCCCTGTTAAGTGCTGCCTGGGTCCCATGGTTCCCAGGATTCATTATAGAGCTAACTCTGTTTGCAGTATATTATTACTTATGAAGACCAATTGGGGACAGATTTCTAGCAAGGCTTGTGAAGTCTGCCGAAATGATCATCTGGGGTTACCATTTCCCTTGTTTAGAGTTGCCTGGGCTGGACTGACCTTGTTTGTCGGGATCAGACTGAGATACTTCATGAGAGTTTTCCTCTGGGAAAAGCACAATTGGGCTAAAAGGAGCTACTTCAAGGTGGTAACCAGACCATAGAATAAGCCACTGAGATGTTGTTCGTTCCTGGCAGACTGCTTCTCTTTCTGTATATATTTGTATTATGACTTTGGAGAAAGTCTACCTACGGGTGATGGGGGAAACCAGACGTAGTCTCCTTGCCCAATGTGCTTAGAGGGATATGACCTTGTCAGGCAGAATCAGACTGATATACTTTAGGAGAGTTTTCCTCTGTTAAAAGCACAATTGGGCTAAAAGAAGCTACTCTCAGGTGGTAACTGGGCCATAGAACAAGCTACAGAGCTGTTGTTCGTTCCTGGCAGACTTCTTCTCTTTCTGTATGTATTTGTATTATAACCCTGGGATAAGTCTCCCTAAGGGTGATGGGTAAAACCAGACAGGTGCTAATTGCCCAATGTGCTTAGAGTGATATGGCCACACCTCACTCAAGAGGCCTAAACGATTGTTTGGGGTTGCTGTTTCCCTTTTTCAGAGAAGAATTGCCTGGTATTTTGGGTCTGGACTCACATTGTTAGGCAGGATCAGACTTATACACTTTAGGAGAGTTTTTCTCTGTGAAAAACAAAATTGGGCTAAAAGAAGCTATTCGCAGACAAGCTGTTGTTCATTCCTGGCAGATTGTTTCTCTTTCTGTTTATATTTGTATTATGACCATGGGGAAAGTCACCCTAAGTGTGAGGGTAAAAACCAGACGTGGACTCCTTGCCCAATGTGCTTAGAGGGATATGGCTGCATCTCACTGACGAGGCCCAAAGGAGGATGAAACGATCATCTGGGGGTTGTCATGTTCCATGTTCAGAGAATTGCTTGGTATTTCTGGACTAGACTGACATTGTTAGAAGGGATTAAACTGATAAAATACAGGAAAAATTTTCTCTGTGAAAAGCACAATTGGGCTAAAATAAACTTCTCCCAGGTGGTAACTAGTGATGTCACAAACCTAAAATTTTGCGTTCACGAAAAGCGAACGCGAACTTCCGCAAAAGTTTGCGAACGGGCGAACCGGACAAACCGCCATTGACTTCAATAGGCAGGCAAATTTTAAAACCCACAGGGACTCTTTCTGGCCACAAAAGTGATGGAAAAGTTGTTTCAAGGGGACTAACACCTGGACTGTGGCATGCCGGAGGGGGATCCATGGCAAAACTCCCATGGAAAATTACATAGTTGATGCAGAGTCTGTTTTTAATCCATAAAGGGCATAAATCACAATTCTTAAATTGTTTGGAATAACATGCTTTAAAACATCAGGTATGATGTTGTATCGTTCAGGTAGTGTAAGGGTTATGCCCGCTTCACAGTGACAGACCACACTCCCCGGTTAACGCACCGCAAACAATCGCAAACAGTCCATTTGCACAACCGCAAACTCCCCATTTGCACAAGGTTGGATACCAAGCTAGCCATGTCCCGTTCTTTGTCCTCACTGATGTCACTGTGCGTGCAATCACTTCCTGGGGTAACATAAAATGCTCCACCCACAATATGCTCCTATTATATTACTGCACTGAGGATGCTGCCTGTATCTGTGTGTCCTGCTCCCTGGCCAGAGAGCACAGGGGACACCAGGTCGAGCTGCTGAATGAGGCTTTTGAGAAGAAGAAAAAGAAACTGAGAAATGTTCTGCAGAAACTGACCACAAAGAGAGAGGAGACTGAGAAAAGAGTCCAGAGTCTGCAGAAGCACAGGAGAGGGGTGCAAGAGAAAGCAGCTAGTGTAACAGAGAGACTCACTGCCCTGATTAGGGACATCAGGAAACAGCTGGAAGACCTAGAGAAGCGAGTCCTGAGTGAGATCACCCGGCAGCAGGAGCAGGTTTTACTCACAATCTCTGATCTGATCCAGCAGCTGGGAAAAAGAGAACGACGAGCTAACCAGGAAGATTTGTCACATTGAGGAGCTGTGCAACATGACTGACCCATTAACTGTCCTACAAGAACAGGAATCACACAGAGATGAGATGCTTGGTAGGTCCTCCTACTTCCAAGTTCCAATTTGGGGCACTGCGTGTGCAATCTGATGTGCCACCAGATAGGAGTGGTGTGTTAACTAGTACTATTCTTATCAGTTTAATCCGTGTTACGTGGGACGTGTATATGGCATCAATTTTAGGAACCCGGAGATGATTTTAGGAACCGGGAGACGGAAAAAGATGCTTGGTCGGTCCGGCCACGAGATAGATAGATAGATAGATAGATAGATAGATATATAGATTAGATAGATCAATAGATGCAATAGATACATTTGATGATAGATGCAATAGATAGATAGATAGATAGATAGATTTGATAAATAGATAGATAGATTTGATAGATAGATAATTTCCCAGACAGAGAATTACAAGACGGGCGTTCTGGGACCCATGGTAAGGTTCCCAGAGGCAGTTGCGGCGCCCAAGGCTCTGATTAGGACAGAGCACTCTGTGTATCTGCCCTCGGCCGAAATCGGAACATTCTTTAGCTTTCTGCCTGTCGGCCAAACGTCTGTCTGCCAAATGTCCGTCTGCCAAATGTCCGTCTGCCAAATGTCCTTCTGCATTTTGTCAGAGCACCGCATGCAATCTACTGTGCCACCAGATAGGAGTGGTGTGTTAACTAGTACTATTCTTATCAGTATAATCCCTGTTACGTCCCCTATCAGGCATGGAAGACCCCATATGCCATTACTTCCTTTTCCACAATCGAGTACAGGTATGGCATCGATTTTAGGAACCCGGAGATAATTTTTAGGAACTGGGAGATGGAAAAAGATGCTTGGACACCCAGTACAGGTCGTTCTAATTCAGCCTTTTTATACGAGGGTCCCCGACCCTCAACAGGCACAACAGCATATAAGACCCCATATGCCATTACTTCCTTTTGCACAATCAAGTACAGGTATGGCATCGATTTTAGGAACCCGGAGATAATTTTTAGGAACTGGGAGATGGAAAAAGATGCTTGGACACCCAGTACAGGTTGTTCTCCTTCAGCCTTTTTATACGAGGGTCCCCGACCCTCAACAGGCCAGACAGTTTGAAAGACCCCATATGCCATGACTTCCTTTTGCACAATCGAGTACAGGTATGGCATCAATTTTAGGAACCCAGAGATAATTTTATGAACCGGGAGATTGAAAAAGATGCTTGGACACCCAGTACAGGTCATTCTCCTTCAGCCTTTTTATACGAGGGTCCCCGACCCTCAACAGGCACGACAGCATGAAAGACCCCATATACCATTACTTCCTTTTGCACAATCGAGTACAGGTATGGCATCAATTTTAAGAACCCGGAGATAATTTTAGGAACCGGTAGATGGAAAAAGATGCTTGGACACCCAGTACAGGTCGTTCTCCTTCAGCCTTTTTATACGAGGGTCCCCGACCATCAACAGGCAGGACAGCATGAAAGACCCCATATGCCATTACTTCCTTTCACACAATCGAGTACAGGTATGGCATTGATTTTAGGAACCTGGAGATAATTTTTAGGATCCGGGAGATGGAAAAAGATGCTTGGACACCCAGTACAGGTCGTTCTCCTTCAGCCTTTTTATACGAGGGTCCCCGACCCTCAACAGGCATGACAGCATGAAAGACCCCATATGCTATTACTTCCTTTTGCACAATCAAGTACAGGTATGGCATCGATTTTAGGAACCTGGAGATAATTTTAGGAACCGGGAGATGGAAAAAGATGCTTGGACACCCAGTACAGGTCGTTCTCCTTCAGCCTTTTTATACGAGGGTCCCCGACCCTCAACAGGCACGAAAGCATGAAAGACCCCATATGCCATTACTTCCTTTTGCACAATCGAGTACAGGTATGGCATCGATTTTAGGAACCCGGAGATAATTTTTAGGAACTGGGAGATGGAAAAAGATGCTTGGACACCTAGTACAGGTCGTTCTCCTTTAGCCTTTTTATACGAGGGTCCCCAACCCTCAACAGGCACGACAGCATGAAAGACCGCATATGCCATGACTTCCTTTTACACAATCGAGTACAGGTATGGCATCGATTTTAGGAACCCAGAGATAATTTTTAGGAACCGGGAGATGGAAAAAGATGCTTGGACACCCAGTACAGGTTGTTCTCCTTCAGCCTTTTTATACGAGGGTCCCCGACCCTCAACAGGCCAGACAGTTTGAAAGACCCCATATGCCATGACTTCCTTTTGCACAATCGAGTACAGGTATGGCATCGATTTTATGCTTGGACACCCAGTACAGGTCGTTCTCCTTCAGCCTTTTTATACGAGGGTCCCCGACCATCAACAGGCCAGACAGTTTGAAAGACCCCATATGCCATGACTTCCTTTAACACAATCGAGTACAGGTATGGCATCGATTTTAGGAACCCAGAGATAATTTTTAGGAACCGGGAGATGGAAAAAGATGCTTGGACACCCAGTACAGGTTGTTCTCCTTCAGCCTTTTTATACGAGGGTCCCCGACCCTCAACAGGCCAGACAGTTTGAAAGACCCCATATGCCTTGACTTCCTTTTGCACAATCGAGTACAGGTATGGCATCGATTTTAGGAACCTAGAGATAATTTTATGAACCGGGAGATGGAAAAAGATGCTTGGACACCCAGTACAGGTCGTTCTCCTTCAGCCTTTTTATACGAGGGTCCCCGACCCTCAACAGGCATGACAGCATGAAAAACCCCATATGCCATTACTTCCTTTTGCACAATCGAGTACAGGTATGGCATCGATTTTATGCTTGGACACCCAGTACAGGTCGTTCTCCTTCAGCCTTTTTATACGAGGGTCCCGACCATCAACAGGCCAGACAGTTTGAAAGACCCCATATGCCATGACTTCCTTTTACACAATCGAGTACAGGTATGGCATCGATTTTAGGAACCCAGAGATAATTTTTAGGAACCGGGAGATGGAAAAAGATGCTTGGACACCCAGTACAGGTTGTTCTCCTTCAGCCTTTTTATACGAGGGTCCCCGACCCTCAACAGGCCAGACAGTTTGAAAGACCCCATATGCCATGACTTCCTTTTTCACAATCGAGTACAGGTATGGCATCAATTTTAGGAACCCAGAGATAATTTTATGAACCGGGAGATTGAAAAAGATGCTTGGACACCCAGTACAGGTCATTCTCCTTCAGCCTTTTTATACGAGGGTCCCCGACCCTCAACAGGCACGACAGCATGAAAGACCCCATATACCATTACTTCCTTTTGCACAATCGAGTACAGGTATGGCATCAATTTTAGGAACCCGGAGATAATTTTAGGAACCGGTAGATGGAAAAAGATGCTTGGACACCCAGTACAGGTCGTTCTCCTTCAGCCTTTTTATACGAGGGTCCCCGACCATCAACAGGCAGGACAGCATGAAAGACCCCATATGCCATTACTTCCTTTCACACAATCGAGTACAGGTATGGCATTGATTTTAGGAACCTGGAGATAATTTTTAGGAACCGGGAGATGGAAAAAGATGCTTGGACACCCAGTACAGGTTGTTCTCCTTCAGCCTTTTTATACGAGGGTCCCCGACCCTCAACAGGCCAGACAGTTTGAAAGACCCCATATGCCATGACTTCCTTTTGCACAATCGAGTACAGGTATGGCATCGATTTTAGGAACCTAGAGATAATTTTATGAACCGGGAGATGGAAAAAGATGCTTGGACACCCAGTACAGGTCGTTCTCCTTCAGCCTTTTTATACGAGGGTCCCCAACCCTCAACAGGCATGACAGCATGAAAAACCCCATATGCCATTACTTCCTTTTGCACAATCGAGTACAGGTATGGCATCGATTTTATGCTTGGACACCCAGTACAGGTCGTTCTCCTTCAGCCTTTTTATATGAGGGTCCCCGACCATCAACAGGCCAGACAGTTTGAAAGACCCCATATGCCATGACTTCCTTTTGCACAATCGAGTACAGGTATGGCATTGATTTTAGGAACCCGGAGATAATTTTAGGAACTGGGAGATGGAAAAAGATGCTTGGACACCCAGTACAGGTCATTCTTCTTCAGCCTTTTTATACGAGTGTCCCCGACCCTCAACAGGCCAGACAGTTTGAAAGACCCCATATGCCATGACTTCCTTTTGCACAATCGAGGACAGGTATGGCATCGATTTTAGGAACCCTGAGTTGATTTTAGGAACCGGGAGATGGAAAAAGATGCTTGGTCGGTCCGGCCACGAGATAGATACATTGTCATGAACCAAGCCTCCAGACGAAAAAGAAAAAGAAAAGGTCTGGGAGGCATTCTGCTAAGAAGGGCTGTGTGGGGATTTGAACCTGTGACTCTGTGGTTGCTATTTCTGTTTGCTTACATGTTGAGCCACAGCCAGTTCTAGCAATAGCATGGATCTTAAAAGATCTGATAAATAACTATTTGCCTTACTTGTTATTACACCTGTGCAACACACAGGTGTTCTCAATTCTGGAATTAATCAGAACCAACCCTGTGCAAAACCTCCCTATTTAAGGATGGCTTTTAGTCTGCATTTTTGTCTTCACATTGGATCTGTTTTGTCAAGTCAGAACCTGTTTCCTGTACTTCTTTGGAGAAAGATTTCCTTTGCACCTGTTTACAAGGTATTACCAGGAGAAAGCCTTTACCTTTAAACCTGTTACCAATCTTCAAGTTTGTTTCCTGCTTTATGCAAATTCCTGCACTCAGCTATTGCCAGGAGAAAGACTTCACCTTTGCACCTGTTTACAAGGTATTACCAGGAGAAAGCCTTTACCTTTAAACCTGTTACCAATCTACAAGTTTGTTTCCTGCTTTATGCAATTCCTGCACTTGGCCATTGCCAGGAGAAAGATTTCCTTTGCACCTGTTTACAAGGTATTACCAGGGCAAAGCCTTTACCTTTAAACCTGTTACCAGTTTGCAAGTTTGTTTCCTGCCTTCAGCAATTACAAGGAGAGAGACTTTACCTTTAAACCTGTTACCAGTTTGCAAGTTGTTTCCTGCATTGTGCAATTCCTGCACTCAGCAATTACAAGGAGAGACTTTACCTTTAAACCTGTTACCAGTTTGCAAGTTGTTTCCTGCATTGTGCAATTCCTGCACTCAGCAATTACAAGGAGAGAGACTTTACCTTTAAACCTGTTACCAGTTTGCAAGTTGTTTCCTGCATTGTGCAATTCCTGCACTCAGCAATTACAAGGAGAGAGACTTTACCTTTAAACCTGTTACCAGTTTGCAAGTTTGTATCCTGCCTTGTGCAAATCCTGCACTCAGCAATTAGTAGGAGAAAGACTTTCCTTTTTGAATCTGCATCTCTGCTTACTTTGTTTGTTTATTTTCACTCCTGCTGTATGTGGTCTTAACATACCTGAGTAGCATATTTAAATATTCTGCAAGTATTTGCTTAAACAAAGTATTCTGTTGTTTAAATAAATTTGTTTTCATTTTCAATCAGTATGGCTTCTACTAATCTTCCTTTAAAGCAACTGTTCCAGACAATGAGGCTCTCACATGATATCCTGAGACAGAACATGACAGAATGTGAAGACCTTAAAAGAGAGCCCTCTGGGATTATTGCTGTATTGGAATCAGTGTTAAAGTTTATTAAGGACATACTGATTAACTTCATGGAGCTGGTGGAAATGTTATCTCTCCCAACCAAAACCTTGTCTGAAGTTACCTCCCAAACAAGGAAAGGTTTTAAAGAACCCTTAACAGAAGAGGAAAAGACTCGGCGAAGACAGCTTAACCTCTGTTTCTATTGTGGGGGAACTGGTCACCGCATCACAGGGTGTCCAGTAAGACCCCCTAGAGGATCAAGTCGAGATACAGCCAAGTTTAAAATGGACTCTGATGTTAAGGGAACAAATTATTCTTCCACTAGCAAACTTATAGATACCCCTGGAGAGGATCCAGCTACTGAGAATACATCTATTCTACAAGCAACCGTTTCTAACACGCTTCAAGAAATGGTACCTGATTTGAAACAGATGGTTGTTGGCAGTACAACTTCAACAACATCCACTACCCATGCCACTGCCTCTGTTTCTGCATCTACCACATTGGGGAACTCTGCAAAAACACCTCCTGGAAATCCTGCACATTACCTTGTTTCTGCCTTGGTTGGAGATCCATCTAACAAAAGTCACTCATCAGACATAAAAGTGACAAATCTTCCAGCTGAATCAGACCCTGACAAATCTAAAGTTCCACACCTCCCTGCACCACCTTCACCCAGCTACTCATTGACTGAGAAAGAATTGAATGAGATGGTTGAATTGGATATAAATGACACAGAAAATGAATTCCTGGACTCTGAAGGAGAGGTCATACCTTACCCGGAGGTACTCTACCCATCAGGCAGATATGACCCAGATAACAAATTCCTTGACTCTGAAGGAGAGGTCTTTTCCTACCCGGAGGTACCCTGCCCATCAGCCAGTCCATTGCAAGCTGCTGGGTATAATCAGGAACCTCTAAATCAAAACTGTCTTGGTTTTTCAGCTCTTGTTATGCCTACAGGGATATCTTCTAAGGGTCCCCAATCTCAGGCAGCTGTTCCAAGCAAAGAATCCATTCCATCTGATTGTATTAGGGCTTCAAATGGAACACTTGTTCGTAAATCCCACCTTCAGATGTTTGAACAGGCTTTGAGCGCCCAGAGTGCGCTCTTTGGAGGGGGCATCTGTCATGAACCAAGCCTCCAGACGAAAAAGAAAAAGAAAAGGTCTGGGAGGCATTCTGCTAAGAAGGGCTGTGTGGGGATTTGAACCTGTGACTCTGTGGTTGCTATTTCTGTTTGCTTACATGTTGAGCCACAGCCAGTTCTAGCAATAGCATGGATCTTAAAAGATCTGATAAATAACTATTTGCCTTACTTGTTATTACACCTGTGCAACACACAGGTGTTCTCAATTCTGGAATTAATCAGAACCAACCCTGTGCAAAACCTCCCTATTTAAGGATGGCTTTTAGTCTGCATTTTTGTCTTCACATTGGATCTGTTTTGTCAAGTCAGAACCTGTTTCCTGTACTTCTTTGGAGAAAGATTTCCTTTGCACCTGTTTACAAGGTATTACCAGGAGAAAGCCTTTACCTTTAAACC
Organism: Bombina bombina; assembly: GCF_027579735.1. Taxonomy (NCBI): domain Eukaryota; kingdom Metazoa; phylum Chordata; class Amphibia; order Anura; family Bombinatoridae; genus Bombina; species Bombina bombina. The sequence continues at coordinate 163,401,246 of NC_069505.1, read as the reverse complement.
TGTTACCAATCTTCAAGTTTGTTTCCTGCTTTATGCAAATTCCTGCACTCAGCTATTGCCAGGAGAAAGACTTCACCTTTGCACCTGTTTACAAGGTATTACCAGGAGAAAGCCTTTACCTTTAAACCTGTTACCAATCTACAAGTTTGTTTCCTGCTTTATGCAATTCCTGCACTTGGCCATTGCCAGGAGAAAGATTTCCTTTGCACCTGTTTACAAGGTATTACCAGGGCAAAGCCTTTACCTTTAAACCTGTTACCAGTTTGCAAGTTTGTTTCCTGCCTTCAGCAATTACAAGGAGAGAGACTTTACCTTTAAACCTGTTACCAGTTTGCAAGTTGTTTCCTGCATTGTGCAATTCCTGCACTCAGCAATTACAAGGAGAGACTTTACCTTTAAACCTGTTACCAGTTTGCAAGTTGTTTCCTGCATTGTGCAATTCCTGCACTCAGCAATTACAAGGAGAGAGACTTTACCTTTAAACCTGTTACCAGTTTGCAAGTTGTTTCCTGCATTGTGCAATTCCTGCACTCAGCAATTACAAGGAGAGAGACTTTACCTTTAAACCTGTTACCAGTTTGCAAGTTTGTATCCTGCCTTGTGCAAATCCTGCACTCAGCAATTAGTAGGAGAAAGACTTTCCTTTTTGAATCTGCATCTCTGCTTACTTTGTTTGTTTATTTTCACTCCTGCTGTATGTGGTCTTAACATACCTGAGTAGCATATTTAAATATTCTGCAAGTATTTGCTTAAACAAAGTATTCTGTTGTTTAAATAAATTTGTTTTCATTTTCAATCAGTATGGCTTCTACTAATCTTCCTTTAAAGCAACTGTTCCAGACAATGAGGCTCTCACATGATATCCTGAGACAGAACATGACATACATAGATTAGATAGATAGATCAATAGATGCAATAGATACATTTGATGATAGATACGATAGATAGATAGATAGATAGATTTGATAGATAAATAGATAGATTTGATACATAGATAATTTCCCAGACAGAGAATTACAACAAGACGTGCGGTCTGGGACCCATGGTAAGGTTCCCAGAGGCAGTTGCGGCACCCGAGGCTCTGATTAGAACAGAGCACTCTGGAACGTATCTGCCCTCGGCCGAAATCTGAACATTCTTTAGCTTTCTGTCTGTCGGTCAAATTTCCGTCTGCCAAATATCCTTCTGCATTTTGTCAGAGCACCGCGTGCAATCTACTGTGCCAACAGATATGAGTGGTCTGTCAAGTAGTACTATTCTTATCAGTTTAATACCTGTTACGTCCCCTATCAGGGTACGTGTATATGGCATGGATTTTAGGAACCGGGAGATGGAAAAAGATGCTTGGTTGGTCCGGCCACGAGATAGATAGATTTGATAGATAGATACAAAGATTAGATAGATAGATCAATAGATGCAAAAGATACATTTGATAGATACAATAGATAGATAGATAGAAAGATTTGATAGATAAATAGATAGATTTGATAGATAGATAATTTCCCAGACAGAGAATTTTACAAGACGTGCGGTCTGGGATCCATGGTAAGGTTACTTCCTTTTGCACAATCAAGTCAGGTTGGGGATTGCCTTTTGTACAAAGAAATTTCGGCCGTGTAGCTTCCACTGCGGTGTCCCCTATCAGGGTACGTGTATATGGCATGGATTTTAGGAACCGGGAGATGGAAAAAGATGCTTGGTCGGTCCTCCTACTTCAAATTTGGGGAAATGCGCGTGCAATCTACTGTGCCACCAGATATGAGTGGTGTGTTAAGTAGTACTATTCTTAGCAGTTTAATCCCTGTTATGTGCCTTTTCTTTCATGTAATTAGCAAGAGTCCATGAGCTAGTGACTTATGGGATATACATTCCTACCAGGAGGGGCAAAGTTTCCCAAACCTCAAAATGCCTATAAATACACCCCTCACCACACCCACAATTCAGTTTTACAAACTTTGCCTCCCGTGGAGGTGGTGAAGTAAGTTTGTGCTAGATTCTACGTTGATATGCGCTTCGCAGCAGGCTGGAGCCCGGTTTTCCTCTCAGAGTGCAGTGAATGTCAGAGGGATGTGAAGAGAGTATTGCCTATTTGAATTCAATGGTCTCCTTCTACGGGATCTATTTCATAGGTTCTCTGTTATCGGTCGTAGAGAGTCATCTCTTACCTCCCTTTTCAGATCGACGATATACTCTTATATACCATTACCTCTACTGATTCTCGTTTCAGTACTGGTTTGGCTATCTACTATATGTAGATGAGTGTCCTGGGGTAAGTAAGTCTTATTTTTTGTGACACTCTAAGCTATGGTTGGGCACTTTATATGTAAAGTTCTAAATATATGTCTTTAAACTTATATTTGCCATGATTCAGGATGATCAGTATTCCTTATTTCAGACAGTCAGTTTCATTATTTGGGATAATGCATATGAATGTTCATTTTTTTCTTACCTTAAAAAAATGTTTCAATTGACTTTTTTCCCTGTGGGCTGTTAGGCTCGCGGGGGCTGAAAATGTTTCAATTTATTGCGTCATTTTTGGCGCTGACTTTTTTGGCGCCAAAAATGTTTGTAATTTCCGGCGCCCTAATTGACGCCGGAAGTTGTTCGTGATTGCGTCATTTTTTTTTGACGTTTTTGCGCCAAAAATGCCGGCGTCCCCGGATGTGGCGTCATTCTTAGCGCCAAAAAATGTAGGTGTTGTTCTTAGCGCCAATAATGTGGGCGTCATTTTTGGCGCCAAAAAATGTGGGCGTCATTTTTGTCTCCACCTTTTTTTCACATTATTTCAGTCTCATTTTTCATTGCTTCTGGTTGCTAGAGGCTTGTTCATTGGCATTTTTTTCCCATTCCTGAAACTGTCATTTAAGGAATTTGATAAATTTTGCTTTATATGTTGTTTTTTCTTTTACATATTGCAAGATGTCTCAAATTGACCCTGGATCAGAATCTTCTTCTGGAAAGACGCTGCCTGATGCTGGTTCTACCAAAGTTAAGTGCATTTGTTGTAAACTTGTGGTAACTGTTCCTCCGGCTGTAGTTTGTGATGAATGTCATGATAAACTTGCTAATGCAGATAGCATTTCCATTAGTAATATTCCATTACCTGTTGTTGTTCCCTCAACATCTAATGCTCAGGATGTTCCTGTTAATATAAAATAATTTGTTTCTAAATCTATTAGGAAGGCTCTGTCTGTTATTCCTCCTTCCAGTAAACGTAAAAGGTCTTTTAAAACTTCTCATTTTTCAGATGAATTTTTAAATGACCGTCATCATTCTGACTTGCCTGTTTCTGATGAGGATTTATCTGGTTCAGAAGACTCTGTCTCAGATATTGACACTGATAAATCTTCATATTTATTTAAAATTGAATTTATTTGTTCTTTACTTAAAGAAGTTTTAATCGCATTAGATATGGAGGAGTCTAGTCCTCTTGATACTAGATCTACTAAGCGTTTAAATTCGTTTTTTAAACCTCCTATAGTTATTCCAGAAGTTTTTCCTGTCCCTCATGCTATTTCTGAAGTAATTTCTAGGGAATGGAATAATCTGGGTACTTCATTTACTCCTTCTCAAAGGTTTAAGAAATTGTATCCTGTGCCATCTGACAGATTAGAGTTTTGGGACAAAATCCCTAAAGTTGATGGGGCTATCTCTACTCTTGCTAAACGTACTACTATTCCTACGGCGGATAGTACTTCCTTTAAGGATCCTTTAGATAGGAAGATTGAATCCTTTATAAGGAGAGCTTATTTATGTTCAGGTAATCTTCTTAGACCTGATATTTCTTTGGCTGATGTTGCTGCCGCTTCCACTTTCTGGTTGGAAGCTTTAGCGCAACAAGTGTCAGACCATAATACTCATAGCATTGTTAAACTTCTTCAACATGCTAATAACTTTATTTGTGATGCCATCTTTGATATCATTAGAATTGATGTCAGGTATATGTCTTTAGCTATTTTAGCCAGAAGAGCTTTATGGCTTAAAACTTGGAATGCAGATATGTCTTCTAAGTCAACTTTGCTTTCTCTTTCTTTCCAAGGTAATAAATTATTTGGTTCTCAGTTGGATTCTATTATTTCAACTGTTACTTGGGGGAAAGGAACTTTTTTGCCTCAGGACAAAAAATCTAAAGGCAACTACAGGGCTGCTAATCGTTTTCGTTCCTTTCGTCAGAATAAGGAACAGAAGCCTGACCCTTCCCCTAAAGGAACGGTTTCTGTTTAGAAACCTTCTCCAGTCTGGAATAAATCCAAGCCTTTTAGAAAGTCAAAGCCAGCTCCCAAGTCCGCATGAAGTTGCGGCCCTCATTCCAGCTCAGCTGGTAGGGGGCAGGTTACGATTTTTCAAAGATATTTGGATCAATTCGATTCACAGTCTTTGGATTCAGAACATTGTTTCACAAGGGTACAGAATAGGTTTCAAGGTAAGGCCGTCTCAGAGAAGATTTTTTCTCTCTCGCATTCCAATAAACCCAGTGAAGGCTCAGGCATTTCTGAAATGTGTTTCAGATCTAGAGTTGGCTGGAGTAATTGTGCCAGTTCCAGTTCTGGAACAGGGTCTGGGGTTTTACTCAAATCTATTCATCGTTCCAAAGAAGGAGAATTCCTTCAGACCAGTTCTGGATCTAAAGATATTGAATCATTATGTTAGGATACCAACATTCAAAATGGTAACTATAAGGACTATTCTGCCTTTTTTTCAGCAAGGGCATTATATGTCCACAATAGATTTACAGGATGCATATCTTCATATTCCGATTCATCCAGATCACTTTCAGTTTCTGAGATTCTCTTTTCTAGACAAGCATTACCAGTTTGTGGCCCTTCCGTTTGGCCTAGCAACAGCTCCAAGGATCTTTTCAAAGGTTCTCGGTGCCCTTCTATCTGTAATCAGAGAACAGGGTATTGCGGTATTTCCTTATTTGGACGATATCTTGGTACTTGCTCAGTCTTCACATTCTGCAGAATCTCATACAAATCGACTTGTTTAGTTTCTTCAAAGACATGGTTGGAGGATCAATTTACCAAAGAGTTCCTTGATTCCTCAGACAAGAGTAACCTTTTAGGTTTCCAAATAGATTCAGTGTCCATGACTTTGTCTCTAACAGAAAAGAGACGTCTGAAATTGGTTTCGGCTTGTCGAAACCTTCAGTCTCAATCATTCCCTTCGGTAGCTTTGTGCATGGAAATTCTAGGTCTCATGACTGCTGCATCGGACGCGATCCCCTTTGCTCGTTTTCACATGCGACCTCTTCAGCTTTGTATGCTGAACCAGTGGTGCAGGGATTATACAAAGATATCACAATTAATATCCTTAAATCCGAATGTATGACACTCTCTGACGTGGTGGATAGATCACCATTGTTTAGTCCAAGGGGCTTCTTTTGTTCGTCCAACCTGGACTGTGATCTCAACAGATGCGAGTTTGACAGGTTGGGGAGCTGTATGGGGATCTCTGACAGCGCAGGGGGTTTGGGAATCTCAGGAGGCGAGATTACCAATCAACATTTTGGAACTCCGTGCGATTTTCAGAGCTCTTCAGTTCTGGCCTCTTCGTTCATTTGTTTTCAGACAGACAATGTCACAACCGTGGCATATGTCAATCATCAAGGGGGGACTCACAGTCCTCAGGCTATGAGAGAAGTATCTCGGATACTTGTATGGGCAGAATCCAGCTCCTGTCTAATCTCTGCGGTTCACATCCCAGGTGTAGACAATTGGGAAGCGGATTATCTCAGTCGCCAGACGTTACATCCGGGCGAATGGTCTCTTCACCCAGAGGTATTTCTTCAGATTGTTCAAATCTGGGGACTTCCAGAAATAGATCTGATGGCTTCTCATCTAAACAAGAAACTTCCCAGGTATCTGTCCAGATCCAGGGATCCTCAGGCGGAGGCAGTGGATGCATTGTCGCTTCCCTGGAATTATCATCCTGCCTATATCTTTCCGCCTCTAGTTCTTCTTCCAAAAGTGATTTCCAAAATTCTAATGGAACGTTCGTTTGTACTGCTGGTGGCTCCAGCATGGCCTCACAGGTTTTGGTATGCGGATCTCATTTGGATGGCCACTTGCCAACCTTGGACTCTTCCATTAAGACCAGACCTTCTATCTCAAGGCCCTTTTTTCCATCAGGATCTCAGATCATTAAATTTGAAGGTATGGAGATTGAACGCTTGATTCTTAGTCATAGAGGTTTCTCTGACTCAGTAATTAATACTATGTTACAGGCTCATAAATCTGTGTCTAGGAAAATTTATTATCGAGTCTGGAAGACTTACATTTCTTGGTGTTCTTCTCATAAATTCTCCTGGCATTCTTTTAGAATTCCTAGAATTTTACAGTTTCTTCAGGATGGTTTGGATAAAGGTTTGTCTGCAAGTTCCTTGAAAGGACAAATTTCTGCTCTTTCTGTTCTTTTTCACAGAAAGATTGCTAATCTTCCTGATATTCATTGTTTTTTACAGGCTTTGGTTCGTATAAAACCTGTCATTAAGTCAATTTCTCCTCCTTGGAGTCTAAATGTGGTTCTGAGGGCTTTACAAGCTCCTCCGTTTGAACCTATGCATTCTCTGGATATTAAATTACTTTCTTGGAAAGTTCTGTTCCTTTTGGCCATCTCTTCTGCTAGAAGAGTTTCTGAGTTATCTGCTCTTTCTTGAGAATCTCCTTTTCTGATTTTTCATCAGGATAAGGGGGTGTTGCGGACTTCATTTAAATTTTTACCTAAGGTTGTAAATTCTAACAACATTAGTAGAGAAATTGTTGTTCCTTCATTATGTCCTAATCCTAAGAATTCTCTGGAGAGATCTTTACATTCTTTGGATGTAGTAAGAGCTTTAAAATATTATGTTGAAGCTACTAAAGATTTTAGAAAGACTTCTAGTCTATTTGTTATCTTTTCTGGTTCCAGGAAAGGTCAGAAGGCCTCCACCATTTCTTTGGCGTCTTGGTTAAAGTCTTTTGATTCATCATGCTTATGTTGAGTCGGGTAAAACTCCGCCTCAAAGGATTACAGCTCATTCTACTAGGTCAGTTTCTACTTCCTGGGCGTTTAGGAATGAAGCTTCTGTTGATCAGATTTGCAAAGCAGCAACTTGGTCTTCTTTGCATACTTTTACTAAATTCTACCATTTTTATGTTTTCTCTTCTTCTGAAGCAGTTTTTGGTAGAAAAGTACTTCAGGCAGCTGTTTCAGTTTGATTCTTCTGCTTATAATTTCAGTTTTTTTCATTATTAAGATTAAAACTTTTGTTTTGGCTTGTGGATTATTTTTCAGCAGAATTGGCTGTCTTTATTTTATCCCTCCCTCTCTAGTGACTCTTGCATGGAAGTTCCACATCTTGGGTATTTATTATCCCATACGTCACTAGCTCATGGACTCTTGCTAATTACATGAAAGAAAACATAATTTATGTAAGAACTTACCTGATAAATGCATTTCTTTCATATTAGCAAGAGTCCATGAGGCCCACCCTTTTTTGTGGTGGTTATGATTTTTTTGTATACAGCACAATTATTCCAATTCCTTATTTTTGATGCTTTCACTCCTTTCTTATCACCCCACTTCTTGGCTATTCATTAAACTGAATTGTGGGTTTGCCCCTCCTGGTAGGAATGTATATCCCATACGTCACTAGCTCATGGACTCTTGCTAATATGAAAGAAATGAATTTATCAGGTAAGTTCTTACATAAATTATGTTTTTTTTTGGTTTGGGTTTTGAAGCCACAGTGCAGCACCAGAGGCCAGAAAAATTAGGCTTGTACACATGCCTGAAAAATTAGGTATTGTTGCAGCCCCTGCTCTAGCAGCGGCCAGAAAAATTGATGTTTGTTTGACAGTTAGAAAGTGCCCTAAAACATTGCGGCTTGAACCCTAGTTGTTAGCGGATAATTCACGCAAGTCATCCGGGATTCGAAGATAAAATACAGCAGCCTGTGGACCATATTTAGCCCAAGGCAGCTCATCTCATCAGGCCTTTTTTACTCAAATGTATCGCCCAATGTCAGTCCCTTCGGGATCCATCCCTCATTCATTTTAATAAAGGTGAGGTAATCAAGACTTTTTTGACTTTGATTGCAAATTGGGATAGCTCAGGCCACAGGTCAAGCCTGCACACCCAGTAGTCAAGGGGTTCATCACTCCTCAGAGTTTCAAGATCTGCAGTTAAGGCGAGGTAGTCTGCTACCTGTCAGTTAAGTCGTTCTCTGAGGCTGGATCCCGAAGGGCTGTGGCGATGCATAGGAGTTAAAAAGGTCCACATGTCCTCCATCAACAACACGTCTGGAAAGCATCCTGTCCTTGCCGGCGTGGTTGTGGGAGGAGTATTACTTTCAACTCTTCCCCTGTTAGATTCCCGTTGTGCTGTGACATCACCCTTATATGCTGTGTAAAGCATACTTTTTAATTTATTTTTGAACTGCTCCATCCTTTCCGACTTGCGGGAATTCGGTAACATTTCAGTCACTTTATGCTTATACCGGGGGTCTAGTAGCGTGGACACCCAGTACAGTTCGTTCTCCTTCAGCTTTTTTATACGAGTGTCCCTCAACAGGCACGACAGCATGAAAGACCCCATTTGCACAAGGTTGGATGCCGAGCTACTCATGTCCCGTTACTCATCCTCACTGATCTCACTGAAGGTATCTTCTTCCCCCCAGCAACGTACAACATCACGGGTACCAGATAGGTGACAACAAGCACCCTGGGATGCCTGTTGTGCTTGGTCTTCCTCCTCCTCTTCAAAACCACATTCCTCCTCTGACTCCTCTTCCTCACAATCCTCTTCCTGCATTGCCGCTGGTCCAGCAAGCGATGCTGATAAGGCTGTTTCTGGTGGTGATGGTGACCACAACTCTTCCTCTTCATGCTCATCTATGGCCTGATCCAGCACTCTTCACAGGGCACGCTCCAGGAAGAAAACAAATGGTATCATGTCGCTGATGGTGCCCTCGGTGCGACTGACTAGGTTTGTCAACTCCTCAAAAGGACGCATGAGCCTACAGGCATTGCGCATGAGCGTCCAGTAACGTGGCAAAAAAAATTCCCAGCTCCCCAGAGGCTGTCCTAGCACCCCGGTCATACAAATACTTGTTAACGGCTTTTTCTTGTTGGAGCAGGTGGTCGAACATTAGGAGTGTTGAATTCCAACGTGTCGGGCTGTCGCAAATCAAGCGCCTCACTGGCAGGTTGTTTCGCCGATGGATATCTGACAAGTGCGCCATGGCCGTGTAGGAACGCCTGAAATGGCCACACACCTTCCTGGCATGCTTCAAGACGTCCTGTAAGCCTGGGTACTTATGCACAAGGCGTTGTACAATCAGATTACACACATGTGCCATGCACGGCACATGTGTCAACTTGCCCAATTTCAATGCCGCCACCAAATTACTTCCATTGTCAGAAACCACTTGCCGATCTCCAGTTGGTGCAGAGTCAGCCACTGATCCACCTGTGCGTTCAGGGCAGACAGGAGTGCTGCTGCTTTGTGAATCTCTGCTTTCAGGCAAGTCAACCCCAAGATGGCGTGACACTGCTGTATGCGGGAAGTGGAATAGTACCTGGGGAGCTGGGGGGGTGCCGTTGATGTGGAGCAAGACTAGGCAGCAGAAGAGGACTCAGCCGAGGAGGTTATGGAAGAGGATGGAGTAGGAGGAGTAGAGGAGGTGGCAGCAGGCCTGCCTGCAAGTCGTGGCGGCGTCACCAACTCCTCTGCAGAGCCAGGCATTCCATGCTTGCCAGCCGTCAGCAGGTTTACCCAATGCGCAGTGAAGATGATATACCTGCCCTGACCATGCTTTGCAGACCAGCTATCAGTGGTCAGATGGACCCTTGCCCCAACACTGTGTGCCAGACATGCCATTACTTTCTTTCGCACAATCGAGTACAGGTTGGGGATTGCCTTTTGTGAAAAGAAATTTTGGCCAGGTACCTTCCACTGCGGTGTCCCAATAGCTACAAATTTTTTGAACGCCTCAGACTCCACCAGCTTGTATGGTAAAAGCTGGCGGGCTAAGAGTTAAGACAAGCCAGCTGTCGGACGCCGGGCAAGGGGGTGACTTGGTGACATTGGCTTCTTACACTCAAACATGTCCTTGACAGACACCTGACTGTGGGCAGATGAGCAGGAACTGCTCCGGAAGAGAGACGGATTGGCGGATGGTTGAGAGGGGGCAAGGAGCACAGCAGTGGTTGATGTGGAGGATGGCGGCTTTGAGTTTGTGGGCTGCTTGTCCTCATGTGTTCATCCCATCAGCGTTTGTGATGTGAGATCATGTGCCTTCGCAAAGCAGTTGTACCTAGGTGGGTGTTGGACTTCCCACGACTCAGTTTCTTTTGGCACAGGTTGCAAATGGCATTGCTGTTGTCAGAGGCAGACACATAAAAAAAATGCCACACTGCTGAGCTCTGCGATGACGGCATTCTGGTGGTGTCAACAGCATGCGTTGATTGGTGTGCTGTCTGGCTAACCCCGGGTGCTGATGCATGCTGTCTGACTGTGCCACTAGCTCCTTGTGATGACCTTCCCCTGCTTCCAACTCGTCTCCTCCTCCTGCTCCTCTCTGTCTCCCCATCTGAACTTTCCCCCTGTTCTTCTTCTCTTCTACCGGGCGCCCACGTGACATCCACGGACGCATCATCATCATCAACCCCTTCACTTGTATCTGACAACTCAACAACGGAAGCAATGGCGGGTACAACATCATCATCATCATCACACCGTGCGTCGTCCATGTCTGTAGTGCTTCCTGACTGAGACATATCACAGTTATCTACATTCTCTGTCAATGATGGTTGCGCATCACTCATTTCTTCATACTGAGGTGTACATAACTCCTCTGACAGATCAAGTGAGGCGGCTGTGGTGCTAGTGTCGGAGGTGGCGGCAGGCGGGCGAGTGGTAAGTTGAGAGGTGCTTGAAGCTAAGCTGGAGGAGGATGGTGCGTCAAGGTTACGAGTGGAAGCTGTAGAAGATTGGGTGTCCTATGTTATAAAGTCAACTATTTCATCAGAAATTTTCGTGTTCATGGTACGTGGCCTAACACTGGGAATTATTCTATGGCCAAAGGGAATCACAGCACCACGACCATGACGGCCCCTGTGGGTTGGCCTGCCTCTGCCTGTCATTTTTTTTTCAATTAGTGCTACTATGCGTGCAAGCTACTGTGAGTAGGCACAGTATACGCTGTGAGCCTGACACAAAAAAACAGACTGATGTTTCACAGTCAAAATAGTTTTTTTATTTTTAAAATGTACACTTACACTACTAATAAACAAGATAATGTGAGTGGTGGCACTGGACAAGTGGGCACAGTATACGCTGTGAGCCTGACACAAAAAAGCAGACATGTTTCACAGTCAAAATAGTTTTTTTATTTTTAAAATGTACACTTACACTACTAATAAACAAGAAAATGTGAGTGGTGGCACTGGACAAGTGGGCACAGTATACGCTGTGAGCCTGACACAAAAAAGCAGACTTATGTTTCACAGTCAAAATAGTTTTTTTATTTTTAAAATGTACACTTACACTACTATTAAACAAGATAATGTGAGTGGTGGCACTGGACAAGTGGGCATAGTATATGCTGTGAGCCTGACACAAAAACGCAGACTGATGTTTCACAGTAAAAATAGTTTTTTTATTTTTAAAATGTACACTTACACTACTATTACACAAGATAATATGAGTGGTGGCACTGGGCAAGTGGGCACAGTATACGCTGTGAGCCTGACACAAAGAAGCAGACTGATGATTCACAGTCAAAATAGTTTTTTATTTTGAAAATGTAAAATTACACCTCTATTAAACAAGATAATATGAGTGGTGGCACTGGACAAGTGGGCACAGTATACGCTGTGAGCCTGACACAAAAAAGCAGACTTATGTTTCACAGTCAAAATAGTTTTTTTATTTTTAAAATGTACACTTACACTACTATTAAACAAGATAATATGAGTGGTGGCACTGGGCAAGTGGGCACAGTATACGCTGTGAGCCTGACACAAAAAAGCAGACTGACGTTTCACAGTTAAAATAGTTTTTTTATTTTGAAAATGTACACTTACACTACTATTAAACAAGATAATATGAGTGTTGGCACTGGACAAGTGGGCACAGTATACGCTGTGAGCCTGACACAAAAAAGCAGACTGATGTTTCACAGTCAAAATAGTTTTTTTTTATTTTTAAAATGTACACTTACACTACTATTAAACAAGATAATATGAGTGGTGGCACTGGACAAGTGGGAACAGTATACGCTGTGAGCCAGAAAAAAAATAGCAGACTTATGTTTCACAGTCAAAATAGTTTTTTTATTTTTAAAATGTACACTTACACTACTATTAAACAAGATAATATGAGTGGTGGCACTGGGCAAGTGGGCACAGTATACGCTGTGAGCCTGACACAAAAAAGAAGACTGATGTTTCACAGTCAAAATAGTTTTTTTATTTTTAAAATGTACACTTACACTACTATTAAACAAGATAATATGAGTGGTGGCACTGGACAAGTGGGCACAGTATACGCTGTGAGCCTGACACAAAAAAGCAGACTGATGTTTCACAGTCAAAATAGTTTTTTTTATTTTTTAAATGTACACTTACACTACTACAGTATTAAACAAGATAATATGAGTGGTGGCACTGGACAAGTGGGCACAGTATATGCTGTGAGCCTAAAACAAGTGGGGGGAGGGGTGCGCTCTACTACAGAGCTGTGAGTGGGACTTATATTGTTTCTGCCTACTTATATTAATAGTATACAATTGGGATATTTATATTAATTTATATATACTACCCGTGGCAGCTTATATGGTTGGAAATTGTTACATGTGAATCCTTATATAAGGGATATACTTGTGTGCATTGATTGTTCTAAATGGTGCTACAATATGTTGCAATGTGTTGCAAATAACAATGCTTGATGTTGCAAATGGTGCTACAATATGTTGCAATGTGTTGCAAATAACAGTGCTTGATGTGCTATATGTGCAATAAATACGGTGTTAGTATCGGTATGTGCTTATTATTAAAACTAACAATATGTGCTTCTTAATTAAAACAAAACAATGTGCAATTGACTTATTATCAGTTTATATAAGTAAATAAAAACAAATAATAACAAATAAAATGGTCATGTCATTGCATTAGGATACAACAGCTGGTTCACTAGATTATGAAAAAATGGTGTCGGTGAACTGATTTATCAGCATAGACAAAAGTACTGGCATTGGTCAATAGACACTTAAGACAAAATGTCCTTAAAAAGATACGATGATTGAGGTTCAGCGTATAATATAAAAGTTATAGGTTAAAAGTTGTGGCCACAACTATTTATAAGAGATCCAAAAAAAGCTCCAAAGAGCTGTTTCCTGTTAGGGTAGCTTTTGTAACTTGTAATGTCCCGTTATTGGAAAGCTGTAATGTGGAATTCTTATGGTGCTCGCCCCTACCGGACTACCGATATCCCTTACCTCCTCTTGTACTGGCGTGGGTTATGGGAAGGATTGCAATATACTCGGGATATGTCTCAGTTCGGCGTTTTGCCGTGTAGCTATGGTAGTATGTGAGCGTCTCACCTTCAAATTGCCAAGTCTTGATAAAGGCGCATATCCAGCGCTGAAACGCGTAGATTTTTGACAATCTAGTGTGACCGATTTTGGCTCCAGCAAGCAAATCAAACAGGATCGCTATCGCACCACTCCCCCCTACGACCCGGCTATCCGATTGGACCTCCGAGGACCACGTGACTACTCAACGTAGACGTCAGGGTAGGAAGGATTGACCGGGCAATTTGAAGGTGAGACGCTCACATACTACCATAGCTACACGGCAAAACGCCGAACTGAGACATATCCCGAGTATATTGCAATCCTTCCCATAACCCACGCCAGTACAAGAGGAGGTAAGGGATATCGGTAGTCCGGTAGGGGCGAGCACCATAAGAATTCCACATTACAGCTTTCCAATAACGGGACATTACAAGTTACAAAAGCTACCCTAACAGGAAACAGCTCTTTGGAGCTTTTTTTGGATCTCTTATAAATAGTTGTGGCCACAACTTTTAACCTATAACTTTTATATTATACGCTGAACCTCAATCATCGTATCTTTTTAAGGACATTTTGTCTTAAGTGTCTATTGACCAATGCCAGTACTTTTGTCTATGCTGATAAATCAGTTCACCGACACCATTTTTTCATAATCTAGTGAACCAGCTGTTGTATCCTAATGCAATGACATGACCATTTTATTTGTTATTATTTGTTTTTATTTACTTATATAAACTGATAATAAGTCAATTGCACATTGTTTTGTTTTAATTAAGAAGCACATATTGTTAGTTTTAATAATAAGCACATACCGATACTAACACCGTATTTATTGCACATATAGCACATCAAGCACTGTTATTTGCAACACATTGCAACATATTGTAGCACCATTTGCAACATCAAGCATTGTTATTTGCAACACATTGCAACATATTGTAGCACCATTTAGAACAATCAATGCACACAAGTATATCCCTTATATAAGGATTCACATGTAACAATTTCCAACCATATAAGCTGCCACGGGTAGTATATATAAATTAATATAAATATCCCAATTGTATACTATTAATATAAGTAGGCAGAAACAATATAAGTCCCACTCACAGCTCTGTAGTAGAGCGCACCCCTCCCCCCACTTGTTTTAGATTTCTTTTTCTGATACTGGGAGCATATCAGAATTAGGGGTTGCACAGTTGAGTCCTGCACGTATATCACCACACACCTTAAATAGCATATGCTGTGAGCCTGACACAAAGAAGCAGACTGATGTTTCACAGTCAAAACATATATATATATTTTTTATATGTACACTTACACTACTATTAAACAAGATAATGTGAGTGGTGGCACTGGACAAGTGGGAACAGTATACGCTGTGAGCCTGACACTAAAAAGCAGACTGATGTTTCACAGTCAAAATAGTTGTTTTATTTTTAAAATGTACACTTACACTACTATAAAACAAGAAAATATGAGTGGTGGCACTGGACAAGTGGGCACAGTATACGCTGTGAGCCTGACACAAAAAAGCAGACTGATGTTTCACAGTCAAAATAGTTTTTTTATTTTTAAATGTACACTTACACTACTATTAAACAAGATAATATGAGTGGTGGCACTGTGCAAGTGGGCACAGTATACGCTGTGAGCCTGACACACATGCTGGCAGTGGCAGGCTGGCCTGGCAACTGCAATTAGATTACACTAGCAGACTGATGTAAAAGTTTTTTTAAAAAAAAATTACACTACTGTTACACCAGATATGACTGGTGGCAGCACTGAGAAAGAAGGCACAGTATATGCTGTGAGCCTGACACACAGGCTGGCAGTGGCAGGCAGGCAACTGCTATTAGATTACACAAGCAGACTGATGTAAAAGTTTTTTTTTTTAAATTTACACTACCGTTACATCCGATATAACTGGTGGTGGCACTGAGCAAGTAGGCACATAATATGCTGTGAGCCTGACACACAGGCTGGCAGTGGCAGGCTGGCCTGGCAACTGAAATTAGATTACAATAGCAGACTGATGTAAAAGTTTTTTTAAATTTACACTAATGTTACACCAGATATGAGTGGTGGCACTGAGCAAGTAGCCACAGTATATGCTGTGAGCCTGACACACAGGCTGACAGTGGCAGGCAGGCAACTGCTATTAGATTACACTAGCAGACTGATGTAAAAAAATTTTTTTTTTAATTTACACTACTGTTACACCAGATATGACTGGTGGTGGCACTGAGCAAGTAGGCACAGTGTATGCTGTGAGTCTGATACACAGGCTGGCAGTGGCAGGCAGGCCTGGCAACTGAAATTAGATTACACTAGCAAACTGATGTAAATGTAATTTTTTTTTAAATTTACACTAATGTTACACCAGATTAGTGATGTCGTGAATAGTTTGCCGGCGAATAGTTCCTGAATTTTCCTTGAAAAAGCTTGTAAAGCGAAACGATCATTGGAACTTCTTACTCTCCTGTGCGTCTGTACATTTGCTAATACTCTTGTAGGAGGAGCCACTCCCATCTGGGGTCAGGTTGATCAGTGCAGCGGTTAAGTTTCTTCTGCCTGAATCCGCTTACATCCTGCAGTGGAGTTGACTTTTGTGAGCAAATATCAAAATATATGGCTCTATTAACCTCTGTATAAGGTATTTCGTATTGCATTTGTGATGCTTTTTACTGCATTTTAAATACATTTTTTATATTGTATTTGCCTTGAGAGTACTGTTTACCCACCAGTATAAAGTGGGTGTGCGCATTCCCCTGAGGTTGGTCGTAAGCTCAAGTACATGTGAGTAGGCATTTGGCCACATGCTTGATACATTGTTGATAATCATCACAGAATCAAACTATGTTGCTATTTCTTTCTCCTTTTCTTTGAGAATCTTCAAGGATACAAAGAGGCACAAGAGCTACAGAAGTCTCAACAAGAATACACATATCCTTATTTGAACTTTTTATTTATTGGTTCTTTTAGAATCATCACAATTATTCTCACATTTTATTTTTGTTTGTGATGTTTGGTATATTTTTTATATATCATCTGATCTCTGCTGTAAGAACAGCACCCCAAAAAGCCCTTTTTAGGGCTAGAACATTTTTTTTTTTTGCCTGTGTAATTTTGCCTGTGAAACATCAGTCTCCTAGTGTAATGTAATTGCAGTTGCCTGCCTGCCAGCGTGTGTGCCAGGCCCACTTGCCAAGTTAGTGCCACCACTCATATTTGTTGTAACAGTAGTGTAAATATTTAAAAAAAAAATAACTTTTTTGACTGTGAAACATCAGTCTGCTAGTGTAATCTAATTGCAGTTGCCTGCCTGCCAGCGTGTGTGCCAGGCCCACTTGCCAAGTTAGTGCCACCACTCATATTTGTTGTAACAGTAGTGTAAATATTTAAAAAAAAAAAACTTTTTTGACTGTGAAACATCAGTCTGCTAGTGTAATCTAATTGCAGTTGCCTGCCTGCCAGCGTGTGTGCCAGGCCCACTTGCCAAGTTAGTTCCACCACTCATATTTGTTGTAACAGTAGTGTAAATATTTTTTTTTTTAAATGTTGACTCTGAAACATCAGTCTGCTAATGTAATCTAATTGCAGTTGCCTGCCTGCCAGCGTGTGTGCCAGGCCCACTTGCCAAGTTAGTGCCACACTCATATCTGTTGTAACAGTAGTGTAAATATTTTTAAAAAAAACTTTTTTGACTGTGAAACATCAGTCTGCTAGTGTAATCTAATTGCAGTTGCCTGCCTGCCAGCGTGTGTGCCAGGCCCACTTGCCAACTAGTGCCACCAATCATATTTGTTATAAAAGTAGTGTAAATATTTAAAAAAAAAACTATTTTGACTGTGAAACATCAGTCTGCTAGTGTAATCTAATTGCAGTTGCCTGCCTGCCAGCGTGTGTGCCAGGCCCACTTGCCAAGTTAGTGCCACCACTCATATTTGTTGTAACAGTAGTGTAAATATTTTTTAAAAAAACTTTTTTGACTATGAAACATCAGTCTGCTAGTGTAATCTAATTGCAGTTGCCTGCCTGCCAGCGTGTGTGCCAGGCCCACTTTCCAAGTTAGTGCCACCACTAATATTTGTTGTAACAGTAGTGTAAATATTTTAAAAAAAACTTTTTTGACTGTGAAACATCAGTCTGCTAGTGTAATCTAATTGCAGTTGCCTGCCTGCCAGCGTTTGTGCCAGGCCCACTTGCCAACTAGTGCAACCAATCATATTTGTTATAACAGTAGTGTAAATATTTTTTTAAAGACTTTTTGACTGTGAAACACCAGTCTGCTAGTGTAATCTCATTGCAGTTGCCTGCCTGCCAGCGTGTGTGCCAGGCCCACTTGCCAAGTAAGTGCCACAACTCATATTTATTGTAATAGTAGTGTAAATATTTTTTTAAAAAACTTTTTTTACTGTGAAACATCAGTCTGCTAGTGTAATCTAATTGCAGTTGCCTGCCTGCCAGCGTGTGTGCCAGGCCCACTTGCCAAGTTAGTGCCACCACTCATATTTGTTGTAACAGTAGTGTAAATATTAAAAAAAAAAAACTTTTTTGACTGTGAAACATCAGTCTGCTAGTGTAATCTAATTGCAGTTGCCTGCCTGCCAGCGTGTGTGCCAGGCCCACTTGCCAAGTTAGTGTCACCACTCATATTTGTTGTAACAGTAGTGTAAATATTAAAAAAAAAACTTTTTTGACTGTGAAACATCAGTCTGCTTGTGTTATCTAATTGCAGTTGCCTGCCTGCCAGCGTGTGTGCCAGGCCCACTTGCCAAGTTAGTGCCACCACTCATAATTGTTGTAACAGTAGTGTAAATATTAAAAAAAAAACTTTTTTGAATGTGAAACATCAGTCTGCTAGTGTAATCTATTTGCAGTTGCCTGCTTGCCAGCCTGTGTGCCAGGCCCACTTGCCAAGTTAGTGCCACCACTCATATTTGTTGTAACAGTAGTGTAAATATTTAAAAAAATAACTTTTTTGACTGTGAAACATCAGTCTGCTAGTGTAATCTAATTGCAGTTGCCTGCCTGCCAGCGTGTGTGCCAGGCCCACTTGCCAACTAGTGCCACCAATCATATTTGTTATAACAGTAGTGTAAATATTTTAAAAAAAATCTTTTTTAACTGTGAAACATCAGTCTGCTAGTGTAATCTAATTGCAGTTGCCTGCCTGCCTACCAGCGTGTGTGCCAGGCCCACTTGCCAACTAGTGCCACCACTCATATTTGTTGTAATAGTAGTGTAAATATTTAAAAAATAAACTTTTTTGACTGTGAAACATCAGTCTGTTTTTTTGTGTCAGGCTCACAGCGTATACTGTGCCCACTTGCCCAGTGCCACCACTCATATCTTGTTTAATAGTAGTGTAAGTGTACATTTGAAAAAAAATAAACTTTTTGGAATGTGAAACATCAGTCTGCTTTTTTGTGTCAGGCTCACAGCGTATACAGTGCCCACTTGCCCAGTGGCACCACTCATATTTTGTTTAATAGTAGTGTAAGTGTACATTTAAAAAAAAAAAATTACAGGCAGAGGCAGGCCACCCCGCAGGTGCCGTCATGGTCATGGTGCTGTGATTCCCTTTGACCCTCCAATAATGCCCAGTGTTCAGAGGCCACGTACCATGAACGCGAAAAGTTCTGAAGAGGACCTAGTTGACTGGCTAACACAGGACACCCAATCTTCTACAACTTCCGCTCGGAATCTTGACGCACCATCCACCTCCAGCTTAGCTTCGGGCACCTCTCAAGTGACCAGTGCCACTCACCCGCCTGCCGCCACCACCAACTCTAGCACCACAGCCGCTTCACTTGATCTGTCACAGGAGTTATTGACACATCAGTTGGAAGAAATGAGTGATGCGCAACCATCATTGACAGAGGATGTAGATAACAGTGATATGTCTCAGTCAAGCAGCATTACAGACATGGACATATGGTGTGATGATGATGATGATGATGATGTTGCACCCACTGCTGCTTCCTTTGTTGATTTGTCGGCTACAAGTGAATCGGTTGATGATGATGCATCCGTGGATGTCACGTGGGTGCCCGTTAGAAGAGAAGAAGAAGAGGGGGAAAGTTCAGATGGGGAGACAGAGAGGAGGAGGAGGAGACGAGTTGGAAGCAGGGGGAGGTCGTCGCAAAGGAGCTAGTGGCACAGTCAGACAGCATGCATCGGCATCCGGGGTCAGCCAGACATCATGCCAATCAACGCATGCTGTTGCCACCACCAGAATTCCGTCATCGCAGAGCTCAGCAGTGTGGCATTTTTTTTGTGTGTCTGCCTCTGATAACAGCGATGCCATTTGCAACCTGTGCCAAAAGAAACTGAATCGTGGGAAGTGCAACACCCACCTAGGAACAACTGCTTTGCGAAGGCATATGATCTCACATCACAAATGCCGATGGGATGAACACATGAGTAGAAGCAGCACACAAACTCAAAGCCGCCATCCTCCTCCTGGTCCAGCATCTTCAGCCACGTCAACCACTGCTGTCCTCCTTGCCCCCTCTCAACCATCCACCACTCCGTCTCTCTTCAGTAGCAGTTCCTGCTCATATGCCCACAGTCAGGTGTCTGTCAAGGACATGTTTGAGTGTAAGAAGCCAATGTCCCAAAGTCACCCCCTTGCCCGGTGTCTGACAGCTGGTTTGTCTGAACTTTAGCCCGCCAGCTTTTACCATACAAGCTGGTGGAGTCTGAGGCATTCAAAAAAATTGTATCTATTGGGACAACGCAGTGGAAGGTACCCGGCTGAAATTTCTTTTCACAAAAGGCAATCCCCAACCTGTACTCGATTGTGCAAAAGGAAATAATGGCATGTATGGCACACAGTGTTGGGGCAAGGGTCCATCTGACCACTGATAGCTGGTCTGCAAAGCACGGTCAGGGCAGGTATATCACCTACACTGCACATTGGGTAAACCTGCTGACGGCTGCCAAGCATGGAATGCCTGGCTCTGCAGAGGAGTTGGTGACACCACCACTACTTGCAGGCAAACCTGCTGCTACCTCCTCTATTCCTCCTACTCCATCCTCTTCCATAACAGTCTGCTAGTGTAATCTAATAGCAGTTGCTTGCCTGCCACTGCCAGCCTGTGTGTCAGGCTCACGGCATATACTGTACCTACTTGCTCAGTGCCACCACTCGTATGTGGTGTAACATTAGTGTAAATTAAAAAAAAAAAACTTTTACATTAGTCTGCTAGTGTAATCTAATTTCAGTTGCCAGGCCAGCCTGCCACTGTCAGCCTGTGTGTCAGGCTCACAGCATATACTGTGCCTACTTGCTCAGTGCCACCACCAGTCATATCTGGTGTAACCATAGTGTAAATTTAAAAAAAAAACCTTTACATCAGTCTGCTAGTGTAATCTAATAGCAGTTGCCTGCCTGTCACTGCCAACCTGTGTGTCAGGCTCACAGCAAATACTGTGCCTACTCGCTCAGTGCCACCACTCATATCTGGTGTAATATTAGTGTAAATTTAAAAAAAAAAACTTTTACATCAGTCTGCTAGTGTAATCTAATTTCAGTTGTCAGGCCAGCCTGCCACTGCCAGCCTGTGTGTCAGGCTCACAGCATATACTGTGCCTACTCGCTCAGTGCCACCACTCATATCTGGTGTAACATTAGTGTACATTTAAAAAAAAAAACTTTTACATCAATCTGCTAGTGTAATCTAATTTCAGTTGCCAGGCCTCTTCCTTGGCTGAGTCCTCTTCTGCTGCTACGTCTTGCTCCACATCAACGTCACTCCCCCAGCTCCGCAGGTACTATTCCACATCCCGGATACGGCAGTGTCACACCGTCTTGGGGTTGACTTGCCTGTAAGCAGAGAGTCACACCGGAACAGCACTCCTGTCCGCCCTGAACGCACAGGTGGATCAGTGGCTGACTCCGCACCAACTGGAGATCGGCAAAGTGGTTTCTGACAACGGAAGTAATTTGGTGGCGGCATTGAAATTGGGCAAGTTGACACATGTGCCGTGCATGGCACATGTGTGTAATCTGATCGTACAATGCTTTGTGCATAAGTACCCAGGCTTACAGGATGTCCTGAAGCAGGCCAGGAAGGTGTGTGGCCATTTCAGGCATTCCTACATGGCCATGGCGAATTTTGCAGATATCCAGCGGTGAAAAAACATCCCATTGAGGCGCTTGATTTGCGACAGCCCGACACTTTGGAATTCAACACTCCTAATGTTCGACCGCCTGCTCCAACAAGAAAAAGCCGTTAACGAGTATTTGTATGACCAGGGTGCTAGGACAGCCTCTGCGGAGCTGGGGATTTTTTTGCCAAGTTACTGAATGCTCATGCACAATGCCTGTAGGCTCATGCGTCCTTTTGAGGAGGTGACAAACCTAGTCAGTCACACTGAAGGCACCATCAGCGACATAAAACCATTTGTTTTCTTCCTGGAGCGTGCCCTGCGAACAGTGCTGGATCAGGCCGTAGATGAGCGTAAAGAGGAAGAGTTGTGGTCACCATCACCACCAGAAACAGCCTTATCAGCATCGCTTGCTGGACCAGTGGCAACACTGGAAGAGGATTGTGAGGAAGAGGAGTCAGAGGAGGAATGTGGCTTTGAGGATGAGGAGGAAGACCAACCACAACAGGCATCCCAGGGTGCTCATTGTCACCTATCTGGTACCCGTGGTGTTGTACGTGGCTGGGGGGAAGAACATATCATCAGTGAGATCACTGAGGATGAGGAACGGGACATGAGTAGCTCAGCATCCAAAATTGTGCAAATGGGGTCTTTCATGCTGTCGTGCCTGTTGAGTGACCCTCGTATAAAAAAACTGAAGGAAAACGACCTGTACTCGGTGACCACACTACTAGACCCCCGGTATAAGCATAAAGTGCCTGAAATGTTACCATATTCCTGCAAGTCAGAAAGGATGCAGCAGTTCCAAAATAAATTAAAAAGTATGCTTTACACAGCGTATAAGGTTGATGTCACAGCACAACGGGAATCATCTAACAGGGGAAGAGGTGAAAGTAATCCTCCGACTCCCATGACCACGCCGGCAAGGACAGGACGCTTAACAGACGTGTTGTTGATGAAGGACATGCAGAGCTTTTTAACTCCTATGCATCGCCACAGCCCTTCGGGGTCCACCCTCAGAGAACGACTCGACCGACAGGTAGCAGACTATCTCGCCTTAACTGCAGATCTCGACACTCTGAGGAGCGATGAATCCCTTGACTACTGGGTGTGCAGGCTTGACCTGTGGCCTGAGCTATCACAATTTGCGATAGAACTTCTGGCCTGCCCCGCTTCAAATGTCCTGTCAGAAAGGACCTTCAGTGCTGCAGGAGGTATTGTCACTGAGAAGAGAAGTCGGCTAGGTCAAAAAAGTCTAGATTACCTCACCTTTATGAAGATGAATGAGGGATGGATCCCGAAGGGGCTGACATTGGGCGATACATTCGAGTAAAAAAGGCCTAATGAGATGATCTGACTTGGGCTATAAATGGTCCACAAGCTGCTGTATGTTATCTACGAATGCCAGATGACTTGCGTGACTTATCCGCCACCAACTAGTGTTCAAGCCGCAATGTTTTAGGGCACTTTCTGCCAGGGAAACAAACATAAATTTTTCTGGCTGCTGGTACTGCATTGTGGATTCAAAAAACAAAACAAAAAAAAAGGCACGTAACAGGGATTAAAGTGATAGGCATAGTACTACTTAACACATCACTCATATCTGGTGGCACAGTAGATTGCACGAGCAGTGCCCCAAATTTGAAGTAGGAGGACCGACCAAGCATCTTTTTCCATCTCCCGCCCGGTTCCTAAAATTCATGCCATATACATGTCCCCTGGCGCCGCAACTGCCTCTGGGAACCTTACCATGGGTCGCAGACCGCACGTCTTGTAATTCTATGTCTGGGAAATTATCTATCTATCAAATCTATCTATTTATCTATCAAATCTATCTATCTCTCTATCGAATCTTTCAAATGTATCTATTGATCTATTTATCTAATCTATGTATCTTTCTATCTATCTATCAAATCTATCTATCTCATGGCCGGACCGATCAAGCATCTTTTTCCATCTCCCTGTTCCAAAAATCCATGCCATATACACATCCCCTGATAGGGGACACCACAGGGATTAAACTGATAGGAATAGTACTACTTAACAGACCTTATAATAATGCAGAGAGAGGCAACGCAGAGAGAGGAGTCTGAAGAAGAGGAGTCAGAGGAGGAAGGTGGCTTTGAGGAGGTGGAAGACCAAACACAGCAGGCGTCCCAGGTGGCTTGTTGTCACCTTTCGGGGACCCTTGGTGATTTGTTCGTGGCTGGGTGGAGGAAGAGACCTTCAATGACATCAGTGAGGACAAGGAACGGGATATGGCTAGCTTGGTATCCAACCTTCTGCAAATGGGGAGTTTGCGGTTGTGCAAATGGACTGTTTGTGGTTGTTTGCGGTGCGTTAAAGGGACAGTCTAAGCCAAAATAAACTTTCAGGATTCAGATAGAGCATGTAATTTTAAACAATTTTCCAATTTACTTTTATCACCAATTTTGCTTTGTTCTCTTGGTATTCTTAGTTGAAAGCTTAACCTAGGAGGTTCATATGCTAATTTCTTAGACCTTGAAGCCCACCTCTTTCAGATTGCATTTTAACAGTTTTTCACCACTAGAGGGTGTTAGTTCACGTATTTCATATAGATAACACTGTGCTCCTGCATGAGAAGTTATCTGGGAGCAGGCACTGATTGGCTAGACTGCAAGTCTGTCAAAAGAACTGAAAAAAGGGGCAGTTTGCAGAGGCTTAGATACAAGATAATCACAGAGGTTAAAAGTATATTATTATAAATGTGTTAGTTATGCAAAACTGGGAAATGGGTAATAAAGGGATTATCTATCTTTTAAAACAATAAAAATTCTGGTGTAGACTGTACCTTTAAACGGGGAGTTTGGTCTGTCACTGTGAAGCGGACGTAACCCTTAAACTACATGATTGATACAACATCATACCTGATGTTTTAAAGCACGTTATTCCAAACTATTTAGGAATATTAGGTGATTTATGCCCTTTATGGCTTAAAACCAGACTCTGCATCAACTATGTAATTTTCAATGGGAGTTTTGCCATGGATTCCCCTCCGGCATGCCACAGTCCAGGTGTTAGTCTTATTGAAACAACTTTTCCATCACTATTGTGGCTAGAAAGAGTCCCTGTTGGTTTTAAAGTTCGCCTGCCTATTGAAGTCAATGGCAGTTCGCCCGGTTCGCGAACAGTTGGGGAAGTTTGAGTCCGCCGTTCGCGAACCAAACTTTTTAGGTCTGCGACATCACTACACCACATATGAGTGGTGGCACTGAGCAAGTAGGCACAGTATATGCTGTGAGCCTGACACACAGGCTGGCAGTGGCAGGCAGGCAACTGCTATTAGATTACACTAGCAGACTGATGTAAAAGTTTGTTTTTTTTAAATTTACACTAATGTTACACCAGATATGAGTGGTGGCACTGAGCGAGTAGGCACAGTATATGCTGTGAGCCTGACACACAGGCTGGTAGTGGCAGGCGGGCCTGGGAACTTTATTTAGATTACACTAGCAGACTGATGTAAAAGTTTTTTTTAAAAAATTTACACTAATGTTACACCAGATATGAGTGGTGGCACTGAGCAAGTAGGCACAGTATATGCTGTGAGCCTGACACACAGGCTGGCAGTGGCAGGCAGGCAACTGCTATTAGATTACACTAGCAGACTGATGTAAAAGCTTTTTTTTTAAATTTACACTACTGTTACACCAGATATGACTGGTGGTGGCACTGAGCAAGTAGGCACAGTATATGCTGTGAGCCTGACACACAGGCTGGCAGTGGCAGGCTGGCCTGGTAACTGAAATTAGATTACACTAGCAGAATTATGTAAAAGTTTTTTTTTTTAAATTTACACTAATGTTACACCAGATATGAGTGGTAGCACTGAGCGAGTAGGCACAGTATATGCTGTGAGCCTGACACACAGGCTGGCAGTGGCAGACAGGCAACTGCTATTAGATTACACTAGCAGACTGATGTAAAAGTTTTTTTAAAAAAAATTTACACTACTGTTACACCAGATATGACTGGTGGTGGCACTGAGCAAGTAGGCACAGTATATGCTGTGAGCCTTGACACACAGCCTGGCAGTGGCAGGCTGGCCTGGCAACTGAAATTAGATTACACTAGCAGACTGATGTAAAAGTTTTTTTTTTTTAAATTTACACTAATGTTACACCAGATATGAGTGGTGGCACTGAGCAAGTAGGCACATTATATGCTGTGAGCCTGACACACAGGCTGGCAGTGGCAGGCTGGCCTGACAACTGAAATTAGATTACACTAGCAGACTGATGTAAAAAAATTTTTTTTTAAATTTACACTAATGTTACACCAGATATGACTGGTGGTGGCACTGAGCAAGTAGGCACAGTATATGCTGTGAGCCTTGACACACAGCCTGGCAGTGGCAGGCTGGCCTGGCAACTGAAATTAGATTACACTAGCAGACTGATGTAAAAGTTTTTTTTTTTTAAATTTACACTAATGTTACACCAGATATGAGTGGTGGCACTGAGCGAGTAGGCACAGTATATGCTGTGAGCCTGACACACAGGCTGGCAGTGGCAGGCTGGCCTGTCAACTGAAATTAGATTACACTAGCAGACTGATGTAAAAGTTTTTTTTAAAAAAAAATAAACTAATGTTACACCAGATATGAGTGGTGGCATTGAGCAAGTAGGCACAGTATATGCTGTGAGCCTGACACACAGGCTGGCAGTGGCAGGCTGGCCTGACAACTGAAATTAGATTACACTAGCAGACTGATGTAAAAGTTTTTTTTTTTAAATTTACACTACTGTTACACCAGATATGACTGGTGGTGGCACTGAGCAAGTTGGCACAGTATATTCTGTGAGTCTGACACACAGGCTGGCAGTGGCAGGCTGGCCTGTCAACTGAAATTAGATTACACTAGCAGACTGATGTAAAAGTTTTTTTTTAAAAAAAATACACTAATGTTAAACTAGATATGAGTGGTGGCATTGAGCAAGTAGGCACAGTATATGCTGTGAGCCTGACACACAGGCTGGCAGTGGCAGGCTGGCCTGGTAACTGATATTAGATTACACTAGCAGATTGATGTAAAAGTTTTTTTTTTTAAATTTACACTAATGTTACACCAGATATGAGTGGTGGCACTGAGCAAGTAGGCACAGTACATGCTGTGAGCCTGACACACAGGCTGGCAGTGGCAGGCTGGCCTGACAACTGAAATTAGATTACACAAGCAGACTGATGTAAAAATTTTTTTTTTTAAATTTACACTAATGTTACACCAGATATGAGTGGTGGCACTGAGCGAGTAGGCACAGTATATGATGTGAGCCTGACACACAGGCTGGCAATGGCAGGCAGGCAGGCAACTGCTATTCGATTACACTAGCAGACTGATGTAAAAGTTTTTTTTTTTTAAATTTACACTGACACACAGGCTGTCCTGTCAACTGAAATTAGATTACACTAGCAGACTGATGTAAAAGTTTTTTTTAAAAAAAAAATACACTAATGTTACACCAGATATGAGTGGTGGCATTGAGCAAGTAGGCACAGTATATGCTGTGAGCCTGACACACAGGCTGGCAGTGGCAGGCTGGCCTGGTAACTGATATTAGATTACACTAGCAGATTGATGTAAAAGTTTTTTTTTTTAAATTTACACTAATGTTACACCAGATATGAGTGGTGGCACTGAGCGAGTAAGCACAGTATATGCTGTGATCCTGACACACAGGCTGGTAGTGGCAGGCTGGCCTGCTGGCAACTGAAATTAGATTACACTAGCAAACTGATGTAAAAGTTTTTTTTTTTTTTTTTAAATTTACACTAATGTTACACCAGATATGAGTGGTGGCGCTGAGCGAGTAGGCACAGTATATGCTGTGAGCCTGACACACAGGCTGGCAGTGGCAGGCAGGCAACTGCTATTAGATTACACTAGCAGACTGATGTAAACGTTTTTTTTTTCAAATTTACACTAATGTTACACCAGATATGAGTGGTGGCGCTGAGCGAGTAGGCACAGTATATGCTGTGAGCCTGACACACAGGCTGGCAGTGGCAGGCAGGCAACTGCTATTAGATTACACTAGCAGACTGATGTAAAAGTATTTTTTTCAAATTTACACTAATGTTACACCAGATATGAGTGGTGGCGCTGAGCGAGTAGGCACAGTATATGCTGTGAGCCTGACACACAGGCTGGCAGTGGCAGGCAGGCAACTGCTATTAGATTACACTAGCAGACTGATGTAAAAGTTTTTTTTCAAATTTACACTAATGTTACACCAGATATGAGTGGTGGCGCTGAGCGAGTAGGCACAGTATATGCTGTGAGCCTAACACACAGGCTGGCAGTGGCAGGCAGGCAACTGCTATTAGATTACACTAGCAGACTGATGTAAAAGTTTTTTTTTTAATTACACTACTGTTACACCAGATATCACTGGTGGTGGCACTGAGCAAGTACGCACAGTATATGCTGTGAGCCTGACACACAGGCTGGCAGTGGCAGGCTGGCCTGGCAACTGAAATTAGATTACACTAGCAGACTGATGTAAAAGTTTTGTTTTTTTAAATTTACACTAATGTTACACCAGATATGAGTGGTGGCACTGAGCGAGTAGGCACAGTATATGCTGTGAGCCTGACACACAGGCTGGCAGTGGCAGGCAGGCAACTGCTATTCGATTACACTAGCAGACTGATGTAAAAGTTTTTTTTTTTTAAATTTACACTACTGTTACACCAGATATGACTGGTGGTGGCACTGAGCAAGTAGGCACAGTATTTGCTGTTAGCCTGACACACAGGCTGGCAGTGGCAGGCTGGCCTGCTGGCAACTGAAATTAGATTACACTAGCAGACTGATGTAAAAGGTTTTTTTTTTAAATTTACACTATTGTTACACCAGATATGAGTGGTGGCACTGAGCGAGTAGGCACAGTATATGCTGTGAGCCTGACACACAGGCTGGCAGTGGCAGGCAGGCAACTGCTATTAGATTACACTAGCAGACTGATGTAAAAATTTATTTATTTTTAATTTACACTACTGTTTCACCAGATATGACTGGTGGTGGCACTGAGCAAGTAGGCACAGTGTATGCTGTGAGTCTGACACACAGGCTGGCAGTGGCAGGCTGGCCTGGCAACTGAAATTAAATTACACTAGCAGAATTATGTAAAAGTTTTTTTAAAAAATTTACACTAATGTTACACCAGATATGAGTGGTGGCACTGAGTGAGTAGGCACAGTATATGCTGTGAGCCTGACACACAGGCTGGCAGTGGCAGGCAGGCAACAGCTATTAGATTACACTAGCAGACTGATGTAAATGTTTTTTTTTTAAAAAAATACACTACTGTTACACCAGATATGACTGGTGGTGGCACTGAGCAAGTAGGCACATTATATGCTGTGAGCCTGACACACAGCCTGGCAGTGGCAGGCTGGCCTGGCAACTGATATTAGATTACACTAGCAGACTGATGTAAAAGTTTTTTTTTTTTTTAAATTTACACTAATGTTACACCAGATATGAGTGGTGGCACTGAGCAAGTAGGCACAGTACATGCTGTGAGCCTGACACACAGGCTGGCAGTGGCAAGCAGGCAACTGCTATTAGATTAAACAAGCAGACTGATGTAAAAGTTTTTTATTTTTTTAATTACACTACTGTTACACCAGATATGACTAGTGATGGCACTGAGCAAGTAGGCACAGTATATGCTGTGAGCCTGACACACAGGCTGGTAGTGGCAGGCTGGCCTGCTGGCAACTGAAATTAGATTACACTAGCAGACTGATGTAAAAGGTTTTTTTTTAAAATGTACACTAATGTTACACCAGCTATGAGTGGTGGCACTGAGCGAGTAGGCACAGTATATGCTGTGAGCCTGACACACAGGCTGGCAGTGGCAGGCAGGCAACTGCAATTAGATTACACTAGCAGACTGATGTAAAAATTTATTTATTTTTAATTTACACTACTGTTTCACCAGATATGACTGGTGGTGGCACTGAGCAAGTAGGCACAGTGTATGCTGTGAGTCTGACACACAGGCTGGCAGTGGCAGGCTGGCCTGGCAACTGAAATTAAATTACACTAGCAGAATTATGTAAAAGTTTTTTTAAAAAATTTACACTAATGTTACACCAGATATGAGTGGTGGCACTGAGTGAGTAGGCACAGTATATGCTGTGAGCCTGACACACAGGCTGGCAGTGGCAGGCAGGCAACAGCTATTAGATTACACTAGCAGACTGATGTAAATGTTTTTTTTTTAAAAAAATACACTACTGTTACACCAGATATGACTGGTGGTGGCACTGAGCAAGTAGGCACATTATATGCTGTGAGCCTGACACACAGCCTGGCAGTGGCAGGCTGGCCTGGCAACTGATATTAGATTACACTAGCAGACTGATGTAAAAGTTTTTTTTTTTTTTAAATTTACACTAATGTTACACCAGATATGAGTGGTGGCACTGAGCAAGTAGGCACAGTACATGCTGTGAGCCTGACACACAGGCTGGCAGTGGCAAGCAGGCAACTGCTATTAGATTAAACAAGCAGACTGATGTAAAAGTTTTTTATTTTTTTAATTACACTACTGTTACACCAGATATGACTAGTGATGGCACTGAGCAAGTAGGCACAGTATATGCTGTGAGCCTGACACACAGGCTGGTAGTGGCAGGCTGGCCTGCTGGCAACTGAAATTAGATTACACTAGCAGACTGATGTAAAAGGTTTTTTTTTAAAATGTACACTAATGTTACACCAGCTATGAGTGGTGGCACTGAGCGAGTAGGCACAGTATATGCTGTGAGCCTGACACACAGGCTGGCAGTGGCAGGCAGGCAACTGCAATTAGATTACACTAGCAGACTGATGTAAAAGTTTTTTTTTTTTTAATTTACAATACTGTTACACCAGATATGACAGGTGGAGGCACTGAGCAAGTAGGCACAGTAGATGCTGTGAGCCTGACATACAGGCCGGCAGTGGCAGGCTGGTCTGTCAACTGAAATTAGATTACACTAGCAGACTGATGTAAATGCTTTTTTTTTAAATTTACACTACTGTTACACCAGATATGATTGGTGGTGGCATTGAGCAAGTAGGCACAGTATATGCTGTGAGCCTGACACACAGGCTGGCAGTGGCAGGCTGGCCTGGCAACTGATATTAGATTACACTAGCAGATTGATGTAAAAGTTTTTTTTTTTTAATTTACACTAATGTTACACCAGATATGAGTGGTGGCACTGAGCGAGTAGGCACAGTATATGCTGTGAGCCTGACACACAGGCTGGTAGTGGCAGGCTGGCCTGCTGGCAACTGAAATTACATTACACTAGCAGATTGATGTAAAAGTTTTTTTTTTTTTTTTAAATTTACACTAATTTTACACCAGATATGAGTGGTGGCGCTGAGCGAGTAGGCACAGTATATGCTGTGAGCCTGACACACAGGCTGGCAGTGGCAGGCAGGCAACTGCTATTAGATTACACTAGCAGACTGATGTAAAAGTTGTTTTTTTTAATTTACACTACTGTTACAGCAGATATGATTGGTGGTGGCACTGAGCAAGTAGGCACAGTATATGCTGTGAGCCTGACACACAGGCTGGCAGTGGCAGGCTGGCCTGCTGGCAACTGATATTAGATTACACTAGCAGATTGATGTAAAAGTTTTTTTTTTTAATTTACACTAATGTTACACCAGATATGAGTGGTGGCACTGAGTGAGTAGGCACAGTATATGCTGTGAGCCTGACACACAGGCTGGCAGTGGCAGGCAGGCAACTGCTATTAGATTACACTAGCAGACTGATGTAAAAGTTTTTTTTTTTTAATTTACAATACTGTTACACCAGATATGACAGGTGGAGGCACTGAGCAAGTAGGCACAGTAGATGCTGTGAGCCTGACACACAGGCCGGCAGTGGCAGGCTGGCCTGTCAACTGAAATTAGATTACACTAGCAGACTGATGTAAATGCTTTTTTTTTAAAAATGTACACTAATGTTATACCAGATATGAGTGGTGGCACTGAGCGAGTAGGCACAGTATATGCTGTGAGCCTGACACACAGGCTGGCAGTGGCAGGCAGGCAACTGCTATTAGATTACACTAGCAGACTGATGTAAAAGTTTTTTTTTTTTTTAATTTACAATACTGTTACACCAGATATGACAGGTGGAGGCACTGAGCAAGTAGGCACAGTAGATGCTGTGAGCCTGACACACAGGCCGGCAGTGGCAGGCTGGCCTGTCAACTGAAATTAGATTACACTAGCAGACTGATGTAAATGCTTTTTTTTAAAAAATGTACACTAATGTTACACCAGATATGAGTGGTGGCACTGAGCGAGTAGGCACAGTATATGCTGTGAGCCTGACACACAGGCTGGCAGTGGCAGGCAGGTAACTGCTATTAGATTACACTAGCAGACTGATGTAAAAGTTTTTTTTTAAAATTTACACTAATGTTACACAAGATATGAGTGGTGGCGCTGAGCGAGTAGGCACAGTATATGCTGTGAGCCTGACACGCAGGCTGGCAGTGGCAGGCAGGCAACTGCTATTAGATTACACTAGCAGACTGATGTAAAAGTTTTTTTTTTTTAATTACACTACTGTACACCAGATATGACTGGTGGTGGCACTGAGCAAGTACGCACAGTATGTGCTGTGAGCCTGACACACAGGCTGGCAGTGGCAGGCTGGCCTGGCAACTGAAATTAGATTACACTAGCAGACTGATGTAAAAGTTTTGTTTTTTTAAATTTACACTAATGTTACACCAGATATGAGTGGTGGCACTGAGCGAGTAGGCACAGTATATGCTGTGAGCCTGACACATAGGCTGGCAGTGGCAGGCAGGCAACTGCTATTAGATTACACTAGCAGACTGATGTAAAAGTTTTTTTTTTTAATTACACTACTGTACACCAGATATGACTGGTGGTGGCACTGAGCAAGTACGCACAGTATGTGCTGTGAGCCTGACACACAGGCTGGCAGTGGCAGGCTGGCCTGGAAACTGAAATTAGATTACACTAGCAGACTGATGTAAAAGTTTTGTTTTTTTAAATTTACACTAATGTTACACCAGATATGAGTGGTGGCACTGAGCGAGTAGGCACAGTATATGCTGTGAGCCTGACACATAGGCTGGCAGTGGCAGGCAGGCAACTGCTATTAGATTACACTAGCAGACTGATGTAAAAGTTTTTTTTTTTAATTACACTACTGTACACCAGATATGACTGGTGGTGGCACTGAGCAAGTACGCACAGTATGTGCTGTGAGCCTGACACACAGGCTGGCAGTGGCAGGCTGGCCTGGAAACTGAAATTAGATTACACTAGCAGACTGATGTAAAAGTTTTGTTTTTTTAAATTTACACTAATGTTACACCAGATATGAGTGGTGGCACTGAGCGAGTAGGCACAGTATATGCTGTGAGCCTGACACACAGGCTGGCAGTGGCAGGCAGGCAACTGCTATTAGATTACACTAGCAGACTGATGTAAAAGTTTTTTTTTTTATTACACTACTGTACACCAGATATGACTGGTGGTGGCACTGAGCAAGTACGCACAGTATGTGCTGTGAGCCTGACACACAGGCTGGCAGTGGCAGGCTGGCCTGGCAACTGAAATTAGATTACTCTAGCAGACTGATGTAAAAGTTTAGTTTTTTTAAATTTACACTAATGTTACACCAGATATGAGTGGTGGCACTGAGCGAGTAGGCACAGTATATGCTGTGAGCCTGACACACAGGCTGGCAGTGGCAGGCAGGCAACTGCTATTAGATTACACTAGCAGACTGATGTAAAAGTTTTTTTTTTTAATTACACTACTGTTACACCAGATATGACTGGTGGTGGCACTGAGCAAGTACGCACAGTATATGCTGTGAGCCTGACACACAGGCTGGCAGTGGCAGGCTGGCCTGGCAACTGAAATTAGATTACACTAGCAGACTGATGTAAAAGTTTTGTTTTTTTAAATTTACACTAATGTTACACCAGATATGAGTGGTGGCACTGAGCGAGTAGGCACAGTATATGCTGTGAGCCTGACACACAGGCTGGCAGTGGCAGGCAGGCAACTGCTATTCGATTACACTAGCAGACTGATGTAAACGTTTTTTTTTTTAAATTTACACTACTGTTACACCAGATATGACTGGTGGTGGCACTGAGCAAGTAGGCACAGTATTTGCTGTTAGCCTGACACACAGGCTGGCAGTGGCAGGCTGGCCTGCTGGCAACTGAAATTAGATTACACTAGCAGACTGATGTAAAAGGTTTTTTTTTTTAAATTTACACTACTGTTACACCAGATATGATTGGTGGTGGCACTGAGCAAGTAGGCACAGTGTATGCTGTGAGTCTAACACACAGGCTGGCAGTGGCAGGCTGGCCTGGCAACTGAAATTAAATTACACTAGCAGAATTATGTAAAAGTTTTTTTAAAAAATTTACACTAATGTTACACCAGATATGAGTGGTGGCACTGAGTGAGTAGGCACAGTATATGCTGTAAGCCTGACACACAGGCTGGCAGTGGCAGGCAGGCAACTGCTATTAGATTACACTAGCAGACTGATGTAAATGTTTTTTTTTTTTTTAAAATACACTACTGTTACACCAGATATGACTGGTGGAGGCACTGAGCAAGTAGGCACAGTAGATGCTGTGAGCCTGACACACAGGCCGGCAGTGGCAGGCTGGCCTGTCAACTGAAATTAGATTACACTAGCAGACTGATGTAAATGCTTTTTTTTAAAAAATGTACACTAATGTTACACCAGATATGAGTGGTGGCACTGAGCGAGTAGGCACAGTATATGCTGTGAGCCTGACACACAGGCTGGCAGTGGCAGGCAGGTAACTGCTATTAGATTACACTAGCAGACTGATGTAAAAGTTTTTTTTTAAAATTTACACTAATGTTACACAAGATATGAGTGGTGGCGCTGAGCGAGTAGGCACAGTATATGCTGTGAGCCTGACACGCAGGCTGGCAGTGGCAGGCAGGCAACTGCTATTAGATTACACTAGCAGACTGATGTAAAAGTTTTTTTTTTTTAATTACACTACTGTACACCAGATATGACTGGTGGTGGCACTGAGCAAGTACGCACAGTATGTGCTGTGAGCCTGACACACAGGCTGGCAGTGGCAGGCTGGCCTGGCAACTGAAATTAGATTACACTAGCAGACTGATGTAAAAGTTTTGTTTTTTTAAATTTACACTAATGTTACACCAGATATGAGTGGTGGCACTGAGCGAGTAGGCACAGTATATGCTGTGAGCCTGACACATAGGCTGGCAGTGGCAGGCAGGCAACTGCTATTAGATTACACTAGCAGACTGATGTAAAAGTTTTTTTTTTTAATTACACTACTGTACACCAGATATGACTGGTGGTGGCACTGAGCAAGTACGCACAGTATGTGCTGTGAGCCTGACACACAGGCTGGCAGTGGCAGGCTGGCCTGGAAACTGAAATTAGATTACACTAGCAGACTGATGTAAAAGTTTTGTTTTTTTAAATTTACACTAATGTTACACCAGATATGAGTGGTGGCACTGAGCGAGTAGGCACAGTATATGCTGTGAGCCTGACACATAGGCTGGCAGTGGCAGGCAGGCAACTGCTATTAGATTACACTAGCAGACTGATGTAAAAGTTTTTTTTTTTTAATTACACTACTGTACACCAGATATGACTGGTGGTGGCACTGAGCAAGTACGCACAGTATGTGCTGTGAGCCTGACACACAGGCTGGCAGTGGCAGGCTGGCCTGGAAACTGAAATTAGATTACACTAGCAGACTGATGTAAAAGTTTTGTTTTTTTAAATTTACACTAATGTTACACCAGATATGAGTGGTGGCACTGAGCGAGTAGGCACAGTATATGCTGTGAGCCTGACACACAGGCTGGCAGTGGCAGGCAGGCAACTGCTATTAGATTACACTAGCAGACTGATGTAAAAGTTTTTTTTTTTATTACACTACTGTACACCAGATATGACTGGTGGTGGCACTGAGCAAGTACGCACAGTATGTGCTGTGAGCCTGACACACAGGCTGGCAGTGGCAGGCTGGCCTGGCAACTGAAATTAGATTACTCTAGCAGACTGATGTAAAAGTTTAGTTTTTTTAAATTTACACTAATGTTACACCAGATATGAGTGGTGGCACTGAGCGAGTAGGCACAGTATATGCTGTGAGCCTGACACACAGGCTGGCAGTGGCAGGCAGGCAACTGCTATTAGATTACACTAGCAGACTGATGTAAAAGTTTTTTTTTTTAATTACACTACTGTTACACCAGATATGACTGGTGGTGGCACTGAGCAAGTACGCACAGTATATGCTGTGAGCCTGACACACAGGCTGGCAGTGGCAGGCTGGCCTGGCAACTGAAATTAGATTACACTAGCAGACTGATGTAAAAGTTTTGTTTTTTTAAATTTACACTAATGTTACACCAGATATGAGTGGTGGCACTGAGCGAGTAGGCACAGTATATGCTGTGAGCCTGACACACAGGCTGGCAGTGGCAGGCAGGCAACTGCTATTCGATTACACTAGCAGACTGATGTAAACGTTTTTTTTTTTAAATTTACACTACTGTTACACCAGATATGACTGGTGGTGGCACTGAGCAAGTAGGCACAGTATTTGCTGTTAGCCTGACACACAGGCTGGCAGTGGCAGGCTGGCCTGCAGGCAACTGAAATTAGATTACACTAGCAGACTGATGTAAAAGGTTTTTTTTTTTAAATTTACACTACTGTTACACCAGATATGATTGGTGGTGGCACTGAGCAAGTAGGCACAGTGTATGCTGTGAGTCTAACACACAGGCTGGCAGTGGCAGGCTGGCCTGGCAACTGAAATTAAATTACACTAGCAGAATTATGTAAAAGTTTTTTTAAAAAATTTACACTAATGTTACACCAGATATGAGTGGTGGCACTGAGTGAGTAGGCACAGTATATGCTGTAAGCCTGACACACAGGCTGGCAGTGGCAGGCAGGCAACTGCTATTAGATTACACTAGCAGACTGATGTAAATGTTTTTTTTTTTTTTAAAATACACTACTGTTACACCAGATATGACTGGTGGTGGCACTGAGCAAGTAGGCACATTATATGCTGTGAGCCTGACACACAGCCTGGCAGTGGCAGGCTGGCCTGGCAACTGATATTAGATTACTCTAGCAGACTGATGTAAAAGTTTTGTTTTTTTAAATTTACACTAATGTTACACCAGATATGAGTGGTGGCACTGAGCGAGTAGGCACAGTATATGCTGTGAGCCTGACACACAGGCTGGCAGTGGCAGGCAGGCAACTGCTATTAGATTACACTAGCAGACTGATGTAAAAGTTTTTTTTTTTTATTACACTACTGTACACCAGATATGACTGGTGGTGGCACTGAGCAAGTACGCACAGTATGTGCTGTGAGCCTGACACACAGGCTGGCAGTGGCAGGCTGGCCTGGCAACTGAAATTAGATTACTCTAGCAGACTGATGTAAAAGTTTTGTTTTTTTAAATTTACACTAATGTTACACCAGATATGAGTGGTGGCACTGAGCGAGTAGGCACAGTATATGCTGTGAGCCTGACACACAGGCTGGCAGTGGCAGGCAGGCAACTGCTATTAGATTACACTAGCAGACTGATGTAAAAGTTTTTTTTTTTAATTACACTACTGTTACACCAGATATGACTGGTGGTGGCACTGAGCAAGTACGCACAGTATATGCTGTGAGCCTGACACACAGGCTGGCAGTGGCAGGCTGGCCTGGCAACTGAAATTAGATTACACTAGCAGACTGATGTAAAAGTTTTGTTTTTTTAAATTTACACTAATGTTACACCAGATATGAGTGGTGGCACTGAGCGAGTAGGCACAGTATATGCTGTGAGCCTGACACACAGGCTGGCAGTGGCAGGCAGGCAACTGCTATTCGATTACACTAGCAGACTGATGTAAACGTTTTTTTTTTTAAATTTACACTACTGTTACACCAGATATGACTGGTGGTGGCACTGAGCAAGTAGGCACAGTATTTGCTGTTAGCCTGACACACAGGCTGGCAGTGGCAGGCTGGCCTGCTGGCAACTGAAATTAGATTACACTAGCAGACTGATGTAAAAGGTTTTTTTTTTTAAATTTACACTACTGTTACACCAGATATGATTGGTGGTGGCACTGAGCAAGTAGGCACAGTGTATGCTGTGAGTCTAACACACAGGCTGGCAGTGGCAGGCTGGCCTGGCAACTGAAATTAAATTACACTAGCAGAATTATGTAAAAGTTTTTTTTAAAAAATTTACACTAATGTTACACCAGATATGAGTGGTGGCACTGAGTGAGTAGGCACAGTATATGCTGTAAGCCTGACACACAGGCTGGCAGTGGCAGGCAGGTAACTGCTATTAGATTACACTAGCAGACTGATGTAAATGTTTTTTTTTTTTTAAAAATACACTACTGTTACACCAGATATGACTGGTGGTGGCACTGAGCAAGTAGGCACATTATATGCTGTGAGCCTGACACACAGCCTGGCAGTGGCAGGCTGGCCTGGCAACTGATATTAGATTACTCTAGCAGACTGATGTAAAAGTTTTTTTTTTTTAAATTTACACTAATGTTACACCAGATATGAGTGGTGGCACTGAGCAAGTAGGCACAGTATATGCTGTGAGCCTGACACACAGGCTGGCAGTGGCAAGCAGGGAACTGCTATTAGATTAAACAAGCAGACTGATGTAAAAGTTTTTTTTTTTTAATTACACTACTGTTACACCAGATGTGACTACTGATGGCACTGAGCAAGTAGGCACAGTATATGCTGTGAGTCTGACACACAGGCTGGCAGTGGCAGGCTAGCCTGGCAACTGAAATTAGATTACACTAGCAGACTGATGTAAAACATTTTTTTTTTACATTTACACTAATGTTACACCAGATATGAGTGGTGGCACTGAGCGAGTAGGCACAGTATATCCTGTGAGCCTGACACACAGGCTGGCAGTGGCAGGCAGGCAACTGCTATTATATTACACTAGCAGACTGATGTAAAATTTTTTTTTTTTAAATTTACACTACTGTTACACCAGATATGACTGGTGGTGTCACTGAGCAAGTAGGCACAGTATATGCTGTGAGCCTGACACAGAGGCTGGTAGTGGCAGGCTGGCCTGCTGGCAACTGAAATTAGATTACCCTAGCAGACTGATGTAAAAGTTTTTTTTTTTTAAATTTACACTAATGTTACACCAGATATGAGTGGTGGTGCTGAGCGAGTAGGCACAGTATATGCTGTGAGTCTGACACACAGGCTGGCAGTGGCAGGCAGGCAACTGCTATTAGATTACACTAGCAGACTGATGTAAAAGTTTTTTTTTTTTAAATTTACACTACTGTTACACCATATATGACTGGTGGTGGCACTGAGCAAGTAGGCACAGTATATGCTGTGAGCCTGACATACAGGCTGGCAGTGGCAGGCAGGCAACTGCTATTAGATTCCACTAGCAGACTGATGTAATTTTTTTTTTTTTTAAATTTACACTACTGTTACACCAGATATGACTGGTGGTGACATTGAGCAAGTAGGCACAGTATATGCTGTGAGCCTGACACAGAGGCTGGTAGTGGCAGGCTGGCCTGCTGGCAACTGAAATTAGATTACACTAGCAGACTGATGTAAATTTTTTTTTTTTTTTAATTTACACTAATGTTGCACCAGATATGATTGGTGGTGCTGAGCGTGTAGGCACAGTATATGCTATGAGCCTGACACACAGGCTGGCAGAGGCAGGCAGGCAACTGCTATTAGATTACACTAGCAGACTGATGTAAAAGCTTTTTTTTTTAAATTTACACTACTGTTACAACAGATATGACTGGTGGTGGCACTGAGCAAGTAGGCACAGTATTTGCTGTGAGCCTGACACATAAGCTGGCAGTGGCAGCCTGGCCTGTCAACTGAAATTAGATTACACTAGCAGACTGATGTAAAAGTTTTTTTAAAAAAAATTTGCACTAATGTTACACCAGATATGAGTGGTGGCACTGAGCGAGTAGGCACAGTATATGCTGTGAGCCAGACACACAGGCTGGCAGTGGCAGGCAGGCAACTGCTATTAGATTACACTAGCAGACTGATGTAAAAGTTTTTTTTTTTTTTAAATTTACACTACTGTTACACCAGATATGATTGGTGGTGGCACTGAGCAAGTAGGCACAGTATACGCTGTGAGACTGACACACAAGCTGGCAGTGGCAGGCTGGCCTGGCAACTGATATTAGATTACACTAGAAGATTGATGTAAAAGTTTTTTTTTTAAATTTACACTAATGTTACACCAGATATGAATGGTGGCACTGAGCAAGTAGGCACAGTATATGCTGTGAGCCAGACACACAGGCTGGTAGTGGCAGGCTGGCCTGCTGGCAACTGAAATTAGATTACACTAGCAGACTGATGTAAAAGTTTTTTTTTTTTTAAATTTACACTAATGTTACACCAGATATGAGTGGTGGCGCTGAGCGAATAGGCACAGTATATGCTATGAGCCTGACACACAGGCTGGCAGTGGCAGGCAGGCAACTGCTATTAGATTACACTAGCAGACTGATGTAAAAGTTTTTTTTTTTAAAATTTACACTACTGTTACACCAGATATGACTGGTGGTGGCACTGAGCAAGTAGGCACAGTATATGCTGTGAGCCTGACACACAGGCTGGCAGTGGCAGGCTGGCCTGTCAACTGAAATTAGATTACACTAGCAGACTGATGTAAAAGTTTTTTTTTAAAAAAATTACACTAATGTTACACCAGATATGAGTGGTGGCACTGAGCGAGTAGGCACAGTATATGCTGTGAGCCTGACACACAGGCTGGCAGTGGCAGGCAGGCAACTGCTATTAGATTACACTAGCAGACTGATGTAAAAGTTTTTTTTTTTAATTAAATTTACACTACTGTTACACCAGATATGATTGGTGGTAGCACTGAGCAAGTAGGCACAGTATATGCTGTGAGCCTGACACACAGGCTGGCAGTGGCAGGCTGGCCTGGCAACTGCTATTAGATTCCACTAGCAGACTGATGTAAAAGTTTTTTTTTTTTTAAAAATACACTACTGTTACACCAGATATGACTGGTGGTGGCACTGAGCAAGTAGGCACATTATATGCTGTGAGCCTGACACACAGCCTGGCAGTGGCAGGCTGGCCTGGCAACTGAAATTAGATTCCTCTAGCAGACTGATGTAAAAGTTTTTTTTTTTTAAATTTACACTAATGTTACACCAGATATGAGTGGTGGCACTGAGCAAGTAGGCACAGTATATGCTGTGAGCCTGACACACAGGCTGGCAGTGGCAAGCAGGGAACTGCTATTAGATTAAACAAGCAGACTGATGTAAAAGTTTTTTTTTTTTTAATTACACTACTGTTACACCAGATGTGACTACTGATGGCACTGAGCAAGTAGGCACAGTATATGCTGTGAGTCTGACACACAGGCTGGCAGTGGCAGGCTAGCCTGGCAACTGAAATTAGATTACACTAGCAGACTGATGTAAAACATTTTTTTTTTACATTTACACTAATGTTACACCAGATATGAGTGGTGGCACTGAGCGAGTAGGCACAGTATATCCTGTGAGCCTGACACACAGGCTGGCAGTGGCAGGCAGGCAACTGCTATTATATTACACTAGCAGACTGATGTAAAAGTTTTTTTTTTTAAATTTACACTACTGTTACACCAGATATGACTGGTGGTGACACTGAGCAAGTAGGCACAGTATATGCTGTGAGCCTGACACAGAGGCTGGTAGTGGCAGGCTGGCCTGCTGGCAACTGAAATTAGATTCCACTAGCAGACTGATGTAAAAGTTTTTTTTTTTTTAAAAATACACTACTGTTACACCAGATATGACTGGTGGTGGCACTGAGCAAGTAGGCACATTATATGCTGTGAGCCTGACACACAGCCTGGCAGTGGCAGGCTGGCCTGGCAACTGATATTAGATTACTCTAGCAGACTGATGTAAAAGTTTTTTTTTTTTAAATTTACACTAATGTTACACCAGATATGAGTGGTGGCACTGAGCAAGTAGGCACAGTATATGCTGTGAGCCTGACACACAGGCTGGCAGTGGCAAGCAGGGAACTGCTATTAGATTAAACAAGCAGACTGATGTAAAAGTTTTTTTTTTTTAATTACACTACTGTTACACCAGATGTGACTACTGATGGCACTGAGCAAGTAGGCACAGTATATGCTGTGAGTCTGACACACAGGCTGGCAGTGGCAGGCTAGCCTGGCAACTGAAATTAGATTACACTAGCAGACTGATGTAAAACATTTTTTTTTTACATTTACACTAATGTTACACCAGATATGAGTGGTGGCACTGAGCGAGTAGGCACAGTATATCCTGTGAGCCTGACACACAGGCTGGCAGTGGCAGGCAGGCAACTGCTATTATATTACACTAGCAGACTGATGTAAAAGTTTTTTTTTTTAAATTTACACTACTGTTACACCAGATATGACTGGTGGTGACACTGAGCAAGTAGGCACAGTATATGCTGTGAGCCTGACACAGAGGCTGGTAGTGGCAGGCTGGCCTGCTGGCAACTGAAATTAGATTACCCTAGCAGACTGATGTAAAAGTTTTTTTTTTTT
This sequence comes from Bombina bombina, assembly GCF_027579735.1. Classification (NCBI taxonomy): domain Eukaryota; kingdom Metazoa; phylum Chordata; class Amphibia; order Anura; family Bombinatoridae; genus Bombina; species Bombina bombina. The sequence goes on along the minus strand of NC_069505.1, from coordinate 163,358,842 downwards.
AAATTTACACTAATGTTACACCAGATATGAGTGGTGGTGCTGAGCGAGTAGGCACAGTATATGCTGTGAGTCTGACACACAGGCTGGCAGTGGCAGGCAGGCAACTGCTATTAGATTACACTAGCAGACTGATGTAAAAGTTTTTTTTTTTTAAATTTACACTACTGTTACACCATATATGACTGGTGGTGGCACTGAGCAAGTAGGCACAGTATATGCTGTGAGCCTGACATACAGGCTGGCAGTGGCAGGCAGGCAACTGCTATTAGATTCCACTAGCAGACTGATGTAATTTTTTTTTTTTTTAAATTTACACTACTGTTACACCAGATATGACTGGTGGTGACATTGAGCAAGTAGGCACAGTATATGCTGTGAGCCTGACACAGAGGCTGGTAGTGGCAGGCTGGCCTGCTGGCAACTGAAATTAGATTACACTAGCAGACTGATGTAAATTTTTTTTTTTTTTTAATTTACACTAATGTTGCACCAGATATGATTGGTGGTGCTGAGCGTGTAGGCACAGTATATGCTATGAGCCTGACACACAGGCTGGCAGAGGCAGGCAGGCAACTGCTATTAGATTACACTAGCAGACTGATGTAAAAGCTTTTTTTTTTAAATTTACACTACTGTTACAACAGATATGACTGGTGGTGGCACTGAGCAAGTAGGCACAGTATTTGCTGTGAGCCTGACACATAAGCTGGCAGTGGCAGCCTGGCCTGTCAACTGAAATTAGATTACACTAGCAGACTGATGTAAAAGTTTTTTTTAAAAAAATTTGCACTAATGTTACACCAGATATGAGTGGTGGCACTGAGCGAGTAGGCACAGTATATGCTGTGAGCCAGACACACAGGCTGGCAGTGGCAGGCAGGCAACTGCTATTAGATTACACTAGCAGACTGATGTAAAAGTTTTTTTTTTTTTTAAATTTACACTACTGTTACACCAGATATGATTGGTGGTGGCACTGAGCAAGTAGGCACAGTATACGCTGTGAGACTGACACACAAGCTGGCAGTGGCAGGCTGGCCTGGCAACTGATATTAGATTACACTAGAAGATTGATGTAAAAGTTTTTTTTTTTAAATTTACACTAATGTTACACCAGATATGAATGGTGGCACTGAGCAAGTAGGCACAGTATATGCTGTGAGCCAGACACACAGGCTGGTAGTGGCAGGCTGGCCTGCTGGCAACTGAAATTAGATTACACTAGCAGACTGATGTAAAATTTTTTTTTTTTTTAAATTTACACTAATGTTACACCAGATATGAGTGGTGGCGCTGAGCGAATAGGCACAGTATATGCTATGAGCCTGACACACAGGCTGGCAGTGGCAGGCAGGCAACTGCTATTAGATTACACTAGCAGACTGATGTAAAAGTTTTTTTTTTTAAAATTTACACTACTGTTACACCAGATATGACTGGTGGTGGCACTGAGCAAGTAGGCACAGTATATGCTGTGAGCCTGACACACAGGCTGGCAGTGGCAGGCTGGCCTGTCAACTGAAATTAGATTACACTAGCAGACTGATGTAAAAGTTTTTTTTTAAAAAAATTACACTAATGTTACACCAGATATGAGTGGTGGCACTGAGCGAGTAGGCACAGTATATGCTGTGAGCCTGACACACAGGCTGGCAGTGGCAGGCAGGCAACTGCTATTAGATTACACTAGCAGACTGATGTAAAAGTTTTTTTTTTTAATTAAATTTACACTACTGTTACACCAGATATGATTGGTGGTAGCACTGAGCAAGTAGGCACAGTATATGCTGTGAGCCTGACACACAGGCTGGCAGTGGCAGGCTGGCCTGGCAACTGCTATTAGATTCCACTAGCAGACTGATGTAAAAGTTTTTTTTTTTTAAAAAATACACTACTGTTACACCAGATATGACTGGTGGTGGCACTGAGCAAGTAGGCACATTATATGCTGTGAGCCTGACACACAGCCTGGCAGTGGCAGGCTGGCCTGGCAACTGATATTAGATTACTCTAGCAGACTGATGTAAAAGTTTTTTTTTTTTAAATTTACACTAATGTTACACCAGATATGAGTGGTGGCACTGAGCAAGTAGGCACAGTATATGCTGTGAGCCTGACACACAGGCTGGCAGTGGCAAGCAGGGAACTGCTATTAGATTAAACAAGCAGACTGATGTAAAAGTTTTTTTTTTTTTTAATTACACTACTGTTACACCAGATGTGACTACTGATGGCACTGAGCAAGTAGGCACAGTATATGCTGTGAGTCTGACACACAGGCTGGCAGTGGCAGGCTAGCCTGGCAACTGAAATTAGATTACACTAGCAGACTGATGTAAAACATTTTTTTTTTACATTTACACTAATGTTACACCAGATATGAGTGGTGGCACTGAGCGAGTAGGCACAGTATATCCTGTGAGCCTGACACACAGGCTGGCAGTGGCAGGCAGGCAACTGCTATTATATTACACTAGCAGACTGATGTAAAAGTTTTTTTTTTTAAATTTACACTACTGTTACACCAGATATGACTGGTGGTGACACTGAGCAAGTAGGCACAGTATATGCTGTGAGCCTGACACAGAGGCTGGTAGTGGCAGGCTGGCCTGCTGGCAACTGAAATTAGATTCCACTAGCAGACTGATGTAAAAGTTTTTTTTTTTTTAAAAATACACTACTGTTACACCAGATATGACTGGTGGTGGCACTGAGCAAGTAGGCACATTATATGCTGTGAGCCTGACACACAGCCTGGCAGTGGCAGGCTGGCCTGGCAACTGATATTAGATTACTCTAGCAGACTGATGTAAAAGTTTTTTTTTTTTAAATTTACACTAATGTTACACCAGATATGAGTGGTGGCACTGAGCAAGTAGGCACAGTATATGCTGTGAGCCTGACACACAGGCTGGCAGTGGCAAGCAGGGAACTGCTATTAGATTAAACAAGCAGACTGATGTTAAAGTTTTTTTTTTTTAATTACACTACTGTTACACCAGATGTGACTACTGATGGCACTGAGCAAGTAGGCACAGTATATGCTGTGAGTCTGACACACAGGCTGGCAGTGGCAGGCTAGCCTGGCAACTGAAATTAGATTACACTAGCAGACTGATGTAAAACATTTTTTTTTTTACATTTACACTAATGTTACACCAGATATGAGTGGTGGCACTGAGCGAGTAGGCACAGTATATCCTGTGAGCCTGACACACAGGCTGGCAGTGGCAGGCAGGCAACTGCTATTATATTACACTAGCAGACTGATGTAAAAGTTTTTTTTTTTAAATTTACACTACTGTTACACCAGATATGACTGGTGGTGACACTGAGCAAGTAGGCACAGTATATGCTGTGAGCCTGACACAGAGGCTGGTAGTGGCAGGCTGGCCTGCTGGCAACTGAAATTAGATTACCCTAGCAGACTGATGTAAAAGTTTTTTTTTTTTAAATTTACACTAATGTTACACCAGATATGAGTGGTGGTGCTGAGCGAGTAGGCACAGTATATGCTGTGAGTCTGACACACAGGCTGGCAGTGGCAGGCAGGCAACTGCTATTAGATTACACTAGCAGACTGATGTAAAAGTTTTTTTTTTTTAAATTTACACTACTGTTACACCATATATGACTGGTGGTGGCACTGAGCAAGTAGGCACAGTATATGCTGTGAGCCTGACATACAGGCTGGCAGTGGCAGGCAGGCAACTGCTATTAGATTCCACTAGCAGACTGATGTAATTTTTTTTTTTTTTAAATTTACACTACTGTTACACCAGATATGACTGGTGGTGACATTGAGCAAGTAGGCACAGTATATGCTGTGAGCCTGACACAGAGGCTGGTAGTGGCAGGCTGGCCTGCTGGCAACTGAAATTAGATTACACTAGCAGACTGATGTAAATTTTTTTTTTTTTTTTAATTTACACTAATGTTGCACCAGATATGATTGGTGGTGCTGAGCGTGTAGGCACAGTATATGCTATGAGCCTGACACACAGGCTGGCAGAGGCAGGCAGGCAACTGCTATTAGATTACACTAGCAGACTGATGTAAAAGCTTTTTTTTTTAAATTTACACTACTGTTACAACAGATATGACTGGTGGTGGCACTGAGCAAGTAGGCACAGTATTTGCTGTGAGCCTGACACATAAGCTGGCAGTGGCAGCCTGGCCTGTCAACTGAAATTAGATTACACTAGCAGACTGATGTAAAAGTTTTTTTTAAAAAAATTTGCACTAATGTTACACCAGATATGAGTGGTGGCACTGAGCGAGTAGGCACAGTATATGCTGTGAGCCAGACACACAGGCTGGCAGTGGCAGGCAGGCAACTGCTATTAGATTACACTAGCAGACTGATGTAAAAGTTTTTTTTTTTTTTAAATTTACACTACTGTTACACCAGATATGATTGGTGGTGGCACTGAGCAAGTAGGCACAGTATACGCTGTGAGACTGACACACAAGCTGGCAGTGGCAGGCTGGCCTGGCAACTGATATTAGATTACACTAGAAGATTGATGTAAAAGTTTTTTTTTTTAAATTTACACTAATGTTACACCAGATATGAATGGTGGCACTGAGCAAGTAGGCACAGTATATGCTGTGAGCCAGACACACAGGCTGGTAGTGGCAGGCTGGCCTGCTGGCAACTGAAATTAGATTACACTAGCAGACTGATGTAAAAGTTTTTTTTTTTTTAAATTTACACTAATGTTACACCAGATATGAGTGGTGGCGCTGAGCGAATAGGCACAGTATATGCTATGAGCCTGACACACAGGCTGGCAGTGGCAGGCAGGCAACTGCTATTAGATTACACTAGCAGACTGATGTAAAAGTTTTTTTTTTTAAAATTTACACTACTGTTACACCAGATATGACTGGTGGTGGCACTGAGCAAGTAGGCACAGTATATGCTGTGAGCCTGACACACAGGCTGGCAGTGGCAGGCTGGCCTGTCAACTGAAATTAGATTACACTAGCAGACTGATGTAAAAGTTTTTTTTTAAAAAAATTACACTAATGTTACACCAGATATGAGTGGTGGCACTGAGCGAGTAGGCACAGTATATGCTGTGAGCCTGACACACAGGCTGGCAGTGGCAGGCAGGCAACTGCTATTAGATTACACTAGCAGACTGATGTAAAAGTTTTTTTTTTTAATTAAATTTACACTACTGTTACACCAGATATGATTGGTGGTAGCACTGAGCAAGTAGGCACAGTATATGCTGTGAGCCTGACACACAGGCTGGCAGTGGCAGGCTGGCCTGGCAACTGCTATTAGATTCCACTAGCAGACTGATGTAAAAATTTTTTTTTTTAAATTTACACTAATGTTACACCAGATATGAGTGGTGGCACTGAGCGAGTAGGCACAGTATATGCTGTGAGCCTGACACACAGGCTTGTAGTGGCAGGCTGGCCTGCTGGCAACTGAAATTAGATTACACTAGCAGACTGATGTAAAAGTTTTGTTTTTTTAAATTTACACTAATGTTACACCAGATATGAGTGGTGGCACTGAGCGAGTAGGCACAGTATATGCTGTGAGCCTGACACACAGGCTGGCAGTGGCAGGCAGGCAACTGCTATTCGATTACACTATCAGACTGATGTAAAAGTTTTTTTTTTTTAAATTTACACTACTTTTACACCAGATATGACTGGTGGTGGCACTGAGCAAGTAGGCACAGTATTTGCTGTTAGCCTGACACACAGGCTGGCAGTGGCAGGCTGGCCTGCTGGCAACTGAAATTAGATTACACTAGCAGACTGATGTAAAAGTTTTGTTTTTTTAAATTTACACTAATGTTACACCAGATATGAGTGGTGGCACTGAGCGAGTAGGCACAGTATATGCTGTGAGCCTGACACACAGGCTGGCAGTGGCAGGCAGGCAACTGCTATTCGATTACACTAGCAGACTGATGTAAAAGTTTTTTTTTTTTAATTTACACTACTTTTACACCAGATATGACTGGTGGTGGCACTGAGCAAGTAGGCACAGTATTTGCTGTTAGCCTGACACACAGGCTGGCAGTGGCAGGCTGGCCTGCTGGCAACTGAAATTAGATTACACTAGCAGACTGATGTAAAAGGTTTTTTTTTTAAATTTACACTAATATTACACCAGATATGAGTGGTGGCGCTGAGCGAGTACGCACAGTATATGCTGTGAGCCTGACAGTAGCAGGCAGGCAACTGCTATTAGATTACACTAGCAGACTGATGTAAAAAATCTTTTTTAAAATTTACACTACTGTTACACCAGATATGACTGGTGGTGGCACTGAGCAAGTAGGCACAGTATATGCTGTGACCCTGACACACAGGCTGGCAGTGGCAGGCTGGCCTGGCAACTGAAATTTGATTACACTAGCAGACTGATGTAAAAGGTTTTTTTAAAAAAAATTACACTAATGCTACACCAGATATGAGTGGTGGCACTGAGCAAGTAGGCACAGTATATGCTGTGAGCCTGACACACAGGCTGGCAGTGGCAGGCAGGCAACTGCTATTAGATTACACTAGCAGACTGATTTAAAAATTTTTTTTTTAAATTTACACTACTGTTACACCAGATATGACTGGTGGTGGCACTGAGCAAGTAGGTACAGTATATGCTGTGAGCCTGACACACAGGCTGGCAGTGGCAGGCTGGCCTGACATCTGAAATTAGATTACACTAGCAGATTGATGTAAAAAAAAAATTTTTTTTTTAATTTACACTAATGTTACACCAGATATGAGTGGTGGCACTGAGCGAGTAGGCACAGTATATGCTGTGAGCCTGACACACAGGCTGGCAGTGGCAGGCATACAACTGCTATTAGATTACACTAGCAGACTGATGTAAAAGTGTTTTTTTTTAAATTTACACTACTGTTACACCAGATATGACTGGTGGTGGCACTGAGCAAGTAGGCACAGTATATGCTGTGAGCCTGACACACAGGCTGGCAGGGGCAGGCTGGCCTGGCAACTGAAATTAGATTACACTAGCAGACTGATGTAAAAGTTTATTTTTTTAAATTTACACTAATGTTACACCAGATATGAGTGGTGGCACTGAGCGAGTAGGCACAGTATATGTTGTGAGCCTGACACACAGGCTTGCAGTGGCAGGCAGGCAACTGCTATTAGATTACACTAGCAGACTGATGTAAAAGTTTTTTTTTTTATTTACACTACTGTTACACCAGATATGACTGGTGGTGGCACTGAGCAAGTAGGCACAGTATATGCTGTGAGCCTGACACACAGGCTGGCAGTGGCAAGCTGGCCTGGCAACTGAAATTAGATTACACTAATGTAAAAGTTACACTGATGTAAAAGTTTTTTTTTTTTTAAATTTACACTAATGTTACACCAGATATGAGTGGTGGTACTGAGCAAGTAGGAAAAGTATATGCTGTGAGCCTGACACACAGGCTGGCAGTGGCAGGCAAGCAACTGCTATTAGATTACACTAGCAGACTGATGTAAAAGTTTTTTTAAAAAAAATTTACACTAATGTTACACCAGATATGACTGGTGGTGGCACTGAGCAAGTAGGCACAGTATATGCTGTGAGCCTGACACACAGGCTGGCACTTGCAGGCTGGCCTGGCAACTGAAATTAGATTACACTAGCAGACTGATGTAAAAGGTTTTTTTTTAAATTTACACTAATGTTACACCAGATATGAGTGGTGGCAGTGAGCAAGTAGGCACAGTATATGCTGTGAGCCTGACACACGCTGACAGGCAGGCAAATGCAATTAGATTACAAATAAAAAAAAAATAAAAAAAAAATGATGTTCTAGCCCTAAAAAGGGCTTTTTGGGGTGCTGTCCTTACAGCAGAGTTCAGATGAGTCCTTTAGGACTGTAGTGGAGACTGAATACACTAGCCTAGCTATTGATTTCCCTATTAAATTAGCAGCAGCTACACTGTCCCTCCTCTCACTAGCAATGCAGCTTCCTAATGAATCTAAAATGGCTGCTGTCCATGAGGTGTAAGGGTCTGGGAGGGAGGGTCTGCTGCTGATTGGCTGAAATTTGCCTGCTGACTGTGAGATACAGGGTCAAAGTTTAGGCAATGATATAGAATAGGGGGCGGATCGAACATCGCATATGTTCACCCGCCGCTGCGAACGCGAACAAGCTATGTTCGCCGGGAACTGTTCGCGACATCACTAGTCGTAACTGGGACATAGAACAAGCCACTGAGCTCTTTGTCCCTGGTAGCTTGTTTCTCTTTCTGTATTTATTTTTGAAGTCTGCTGCTTGAACTTTAGAACTGGAAAATCCACAGTATTCAGTGTTCAAATACAGGGAAATGGGCAAAATAAATAATAAAATATATTCTTTTATTACGTATAATTTTACATTGTGTATTACAATCATAAATATTACTTAAGAAATTTTAACATTTTCTGATTATTATTATTATAAGGACAAACATTGAAAGAAATACAGAAAGTGGAAATATTTTAACAATACAGTTAGAATAAAAAGAATATATTTGTACAAAATGGACCATACTGGTACCATAGCATTTCATCATTTTTAAAAAAAAACCAAATTAACTAAATGTAAAGAAATTTCTTTACAACACAATTCCATAATAGACATGAGAGTCAAGATAAACTGCTGCTTTGTGAAAATAATTATACACTAAGATAATAGGATATAACAGAAGATTTTCATGTGAAAGTAAATTACTTGCTCTTAAGGGCATTATTTAAAACATCATGAAGTGTTTTAAGTGACATGAAACCCACATTTATGTTTAAATGTTTTTATTGAGAGAAAAAAACAACATATTTTCACATATTTCTTTAGTCAAATACAACATAAAATATACCTCAATACCCTTTGACACCACCCATGTAAGCCAATGAAAGAAAAGGGAGATCAACAGAGTATAACATCTCAAGCAATTGTCCATACAGACTCCCCATTCCTTTTCAATTCAATATTGATGTCATGGCGCCCCATTCACTTTGGAAGAAATCAAAACAGCCATATTGACCTTGAAGCCGCACAAGGCTCCAGGTCCGGATGGATTCACGAGCCTCTTCTATCGTACCTTTGCCCATCTATTGTCACCTATCCTGCTCCGTCTTTTCGGTGAGGTCCGGAAGGAGGGAACTTTTCTCCCCGAATTCTTGAAAGCTACTATCTTGACTATACCCAAGGAGGGGAAGGACCTGACGCTCTGTGAGAGCTATCGGCCCATCTCCCTTATTAACGTGGACGTGAAAGTCTATGCCAAGGTCCTCACGACTAGGCTTGGAAAGCACCTGCCCTCGCTGGTCCAATTGGACCAAGTGGGATTTGTGCAAGGGAGGCAAGGTACAGATAACACTCGTAGACTACTGAACATATTTACGGAAACAGCTGATATGGGGCTACCTCTCCTCACCCTGTCTATGGATGCGGAAAAAGTGTTTGACAGGGTGGGGTGGGATTATATGTTTTGCACTTTAGAACGCTTTGGGATTCCTGAGACGTTTCGTACAGCTATTGCCGCCCTATACGCTTCCCCGACGGCTGTGATTAAAGGTATGGGTTTCTGTTCTCCTAAAATTGAGATCAGAAATGGAACCAGGCAGGGGTGCCCCCTGTCTCCGCTCCTTTTCGCGTTGGTTATGGAGCCTCTTGCGGAGGCCATTAGAGGAAGCCCTGAGATCCAGGGCCTTCAGATACATGACACACTCCAGAAATTGGCACTTTTTGCCGATGATCTCACTCTCTTCCTCACCAACCCGGTGGAGTCACTTTCCTACCTTTTTCAGATTATTGACGCTTTTAGTAACATTTCGAACTATAAGGTCAATGTGACCAAAACAGAGGCCTACATGATTCACATTGAGCAATCAGAACAGAGACGCCTTAAGCGACTCTATTCGTTCAGGTGGTCAACAGATGGGATCAGACATCTTGGTGTCTTCCTGTCACATGACAAAAATAAGGTGTTGCAGGCAAACTACTCTGTTCTCCTGCGGGAAACTGAGGTGAGACTGAAATCTAAAAAATATGAGGAAATCTCCTGGATGGGCAGAATTGCCGCTCTGAAGATGATGATCCTCCCTAAATTAACCTACCTTATGCAGTGTGTCCCCATCTCAGTCCCGGAAAAGATTTTACGTGGCTTCCAAACCGCATTCAATGCCTATGTTTGGGACAATAAGCTGCAGAGGGTGGCCGCGGCCACGCTTCAGGTTCCTGTAGACAGAGGTGGGCTTGGGCTACCCAATGTTAAATTATATCATCAAGCGGCAATGATCTCACATGTCTCGGCGTGGGGACCTGCCCTGCCCCCTACCAGATGGAGGGAGCTGGAACAAGCTTGACTACCCGCTCATGTCGACCTCTCAGACCTGCTGTGGGTTCCACCTCACTTGGCCGCGCAGATACCGATCTCCAACCATCTCATCAAAGACTGTCAAGTGGTTTGGTTCCGCCTCAGACACCACCAGTTGATAGCCCCGCACCCTTCACCCATACATCCTGTCGTGTCACTCCTACAGGGGCTCCCAAATATTCGGCTCGCCCCCTGGAAGGCCCTGGAGATCACCTCTCTGAGTGATTTCTACCTGAATGAGAATCTCCTCTTGCCTCAAGACATGATCACTAAATTTGACATTCCTGGCACCCTAAAATTCGACTTTATGAGGCTAAGATCTTTGATGAAGTCATGGGGATTCCTGGTTGAAAAAATCAGGACTCCAACTATCTGGGAGATGAGATGGAAGGCAAACCTTCAACTGTGCAAGCCTCTCACAGCCCACTACCGATCCCTTTTGGGACCTCCCACCCTGATGAAAACTAGGCATATGACCTCCTGGGAAGCAGAATTGAGACTCGCTTTTACGGAGCTCGACTGGACTAAAGCGATACAGCTGACTAAATCCGCACTTCATTGTGCTACAATGTATGAACTCTACTTCAAGATCATAACCAGATGGCACTTGGTGCCGACCAAACTTCGGACTTTGTACCCTGAGCATTCTCCATTATGTTGGAGGGAGTGTGGAGAGATAGGCACCCCGCTCCATGTGTGGTGGGCATGTAGCAAGCTCCGACCACTTTGGTCGAAAACCTGTGAGGTCTGCAAGGCCTTGGAACTCCCGACCCCAAACACTCCGGTCCTAGCTCTCTTACATCTGGGAGTTAAAAAACTGCCAAAGCACAAAAGATATTTGTTAATCTATCTATTGACATCAGTCAAGATGTTAATCGCCAGGAATTGGAAGAAACAACAGCCCCCAAGATGGCAGGCATTTGTTGACTACCTGCAATACGTAAAGACAATGGAAGACTATGTCTTCCGGACCAGGAAACAGTCAGATGTCTTTTCCCTAGTCTGGGTTCCATGGGAGACCTATCTAAAGCCGACAACATGATGTTCCCTTTCTCTTCAATTCTAGCGACCCTTCTGTGACTATCTTATTTGTCTTTCCTAGAGGAGGCGCCTCACTATGTCAGGCCTGAGGTACCCCTCACTGCTCTCCCCCTCCCCCCCTCCTTCCTCTTCTGATGCCCCTACTTCCCCCCCAACACCCTCCTCCCCTCCTCCTAAGAGAGGTGGGTGTCTACCCCTATCTGTTTTTTTCTCAAACACACACACTATGTAAGCTTTTCATTTTACCCCCCTTAACTGCCAGGTTCAATATGTATGGCGTAAATGGCCATATGATACCCAAAATATTAAAAAAGAAGCTAAATCTTCCCTATGACAAACCAGTACATAACACTTGTAACGTCCAAATACACAACTGACGTATGACTATCCTTTGGGCTAGAACATTGAGCTGAGTAAAACGATTTCCTTAGAATGCCATTTTTCCTTTGAACGTTCGAATGTAATCTGTTGCCTAATATGTCGAGTGTAACTGTTTTGTTTTGTGGTTTTGTACCAATTTCATCAATAAAAACTTATTTAATAAAAAAAAAAATATTGATGTCATGGTCTTCACTCAACTATAGGAAGTGCTACCCCTGGGTACCATAGTATAAGTTCACTATATCCTCCCAGGACACCAAGGTTACATAACACTAATGACCATATTATTTTGATAATATTGCACTGTAAGTGCCAGCAGGACAAAAGTGAAAAAGACGTATAGAGAAAATAGAAGGGATAAATGTGTGTGTGTGTGGGGGGGGGGTTAAGGGGGAAGAAGAAACAGGGGGAAGGGAAGCATCCCTAAGCTCAGTGACATCCATTTGTTTTTAAATACTTGGTTGCTGATTTCAGAAACTAACACAATGCATTATCCGAAGTGTCATTCAATTGACACTCTCTAAAGCTATGTTGTCCTATTTATCCAATAGTATCAGATTTGATTGAACGTACCTCTATTATTTAATATGTCAGCTGCGGACTCATACATAGTATAAGTGTGTTGGATCTTATTATATATCTCTAGCCATGGTGGGGTACCTTCCAGTACTTCGCAATACAGATTCTTGTAACTGTGCATAGGATTCTAATAAACATGTTGAGGTGTTTGTGGAACTTGTCTAAAATATTCATGCAGTAGGGCTTGTTGTATAGTGATATCAAAGTCCTCATCAAGTAGTTGACCGATGAAGGCCGATAGTGATCTCCATATCCCTCGCATTTCCCCACAATCCCACCACATATGTGTTTAGGAGCCAGTTTCCCCGCACCTCCTATAACAAAGATTATTCCCAATGTGGGTACATATGGGAGGTTCTAACTTGGGTCAGGTACCACCAAAATATAGTCTTCATAGTATTTTCCCTTAAGTCAGCGCTTACCAACCCCTTGTCTGCTGTTTGGAATATTATCTCCCAATCCTGTGTCTCTCTAACTATATTTAGTTCTTTTTCCCATGCTAGCACTATGGAAGACTTGTTCCTATTCAGTGGGGACTGTAGAGCCAGAAAGATTCTGGATATGGAGTGCTTGATTCTAAAGGGGCTACTGCCACACCATTCCAGGACTGTGGACACCTTGCTTGGGGATTTTTTTAATAAATGCCTGCAGGGTGGATCCTAATTGTAGGTAAAGATACCAGTGTATCTTGTTTGGGTGTAGTTTTGTTTGTATCTGAGAGTATGAAATTAATTTCCCATTTTCCACGATATCTGCAACCCTATATAACCCCTTATTTTCCCATTTTTTTATTTGAATGCGGGAGTCGTCATGTAGGAGGTATCTGATTGGTGTTAGTAAGGAGTATTCGGGTATGAGATCTCCCCTTTTCACAGCTTTTGTCCATATGCTTACTGTCAAGTCTGATGTATGTGTCTTGGGGGTGTCCTGCCAACCTGTAATGTCTGTCCATCCCACAGTATTGAGTCTCTTTCTTCCTATTCCCCCAATTCTGCCTCCAAGGAGACCAAGATACCTCTTTAGGAGCATAGAGTCTTGTGACAGTCTAGCCACCCTATAATATTCCATCAAGTCAGGAGCCCCCCTCCCCCAGAGTTTTATGTCTGTGGATTATTGGTTTTGCTATCCTCACAGATTTTGACCCTCTGATATAGACCAGGAGCTCTGACTGTAATTTTTCTATATCTGGTTTAAAAATTTTGATGGGCAGTGCTCTAAAAAAATATAAAATACACGGAAGGTATACCACAAATGTTGATATACAGATGTTTAGTATGTAGCATTTCTTTAATGTCTTATAACTATGCCTTTAAAATGCTGATATATATCTACTTGTACCTGTGTTTCTTTAATAAAAAAAGAATTAAAAAAAAAATGCACGGAAGGATGTTCATTTTTAATGACGCCAGTCTCCCCAGCCAGGAGAAGCTATATTTTTTTCCATTGGAGAATGTCTTTTCTAATTTGGCTAAAGAGTGGGACATAATTATGTTGGTATAGGAGTTGTGTTTGCACCGTAAGATTTATTCTCAGATACCTGAGAGAGTGTTTCACCCATTTAAGATCAAAGTTTGTTCCAAGATTTTTGGGAGTGTTGGGGGATGGTTATAGAAAGTGCTTCACACTTATCTGTGTTTATCCTGTATCCCGAAATAGAAGAGAAATTATCTAGCAACGCATATAGATTGGGGAGGGATATAAGCGGCTTGGTAATGGTTAACAAAATATCGTCCGCAAAGAGAGCTAGTTTGTATTCTGACTTGGCTAATTTAATTCCTGAGATGCCTGGGTGGTTTCTAATTTTAGCCACCAACGGCTATGCAAAGGGCGAATAGTAGCGGCGAGAGAGGACAACCTTGTCTAGTGCTGTTTAGTATAGGGAAAGTATTGGATTTGTAACCTCCTGAGGTCACCTGGGCCTGAAGTTTTGAGTAAATTGCCTGTAGTGCTGTCATGAATGAACCCTCAAATCCCATTCTATGCAAGGTTGTATTCATGTACCCCCAATCTATTCTGTTGAGCTCCTTCTCTACATCCAACGATAGGAGCAGAGAAGGCGTCCGTGATCCGTCTAAGTGATGTATAAGGTTAGTCATCCTTCTGATATTTATCTGGAACCTCCCTATTCTTTATAAACCCCACCTGGTCAGGGTGGACCAAACTGGGCATGATTGATTTGAGGCGATTAGCCAATATTTTGGTGACGATTTTTAGATCTTGATTGATCAGCGGTATGGGGAGATAATTTTGGCATTTCTTGTGGTCCTTCTCAGGTTTGGGGATTACTACTATTTTAGCCTGCAACAACTCCGGGGGGATGAGGTTACCTTCCAGTATAAAATTGCAAAATTTGGTCAGATGAGGGACTAACGTGTTTCTAAATAATTTGTAGTTTTCCCCTGGGAAGCCATCAGGGCCCACTGCTTTACCCGATTTCAGGTCTCTTATAGTCCCAGGATCTTTAGGATGGATATCGGGGCATTGAGAGAGTCTCTCTGCTCTTTGCTAGCGAAGCCAACGGGCAGTCATCAAATAATTCTACCATCCGGGAATCTGTCTCTAGATGATGTGTCACTTTCTTCCCATCATATAGTGTACTGTAAAGGGCTGCAAAGGTGTCGACTATTTCTTGCAGATGGGATGTCAAATGTCCCTGCTCTGTCTCTATCAAAGGGATCGCTGAAGCTCTGCACCTCTCTCTAATTTTATGCGCCATGAATCTATCTGGTTTGTTCGTATAGATTAAATACTGCGATCAAAGTCTATGAACCGCCCTCGCCGCTTGAGAGTTAAGGATTGTTGCTAGTGTGTTCTTTTTGTCTTGTAAGGTATGTAAAGTCACTGTTCATTTAGTCAGCTTTTAATGTCTTTCTAAAGTGTCTATTTCTTTGTGTAGCTGTTTTATATGAGCCCTACTCTTCTAGTTTAGCTTGGCTTTCTCCTGGATTAATAGTCCTCTAGGTACTACTTTATGTGCAGCCCACATGCACAACGGTCGTCATCCCGTATAAAGTATGCCACGTATCCAGTAGGGAGTTGGGCGCAAGTGCATCCTGAATCGATTTGACAATTTGATTGTGTCTTAGGTTCTTGTTGGTTAGGGGACTATTGTCACTTGGTTTGATCGGGGCCATAGTTAAATTAAAGTCCCCTGCTAAAATAATTTTGGATTGTTACCACTGTGTAAGTAAGTGGGAAATATACATAAAGAATGCGTGTTGGTTCTCATTAGGGTAATAAATATTACATAAGGTTAACTCTGAATTTAGTATGCGCCCCCTTACAATCAGATATCTCCCTTCCGGGTCCACCACAGTACTGTCATGGGTAAATCTGATAGAGGAGTGAATTAAAATTGAGACCTCCCTTTTTTGGTGGTTGCTGTCGCATGATAATGCGAATTAAATTGCTTAGCCCAATATTTTGTTATTGATTCTTTGAGAAGGTGGGCTTCCTGCAGGAAGAGTATATTGGCGTTCAAGGTTCTGTATTGATTCATTGCTACTCTACGCTTAGTGTCTGTATTTAGGCCCCTAACATGATGGCTGGGATATCAATTTTATTCTATTAGACATATTTAGATTCACTATCTCGACCCTCTTCTCCCTGCGTGGCATGTCTGGGGTGAAATGTCCCTGGGTAAAAAGTCTTACCTCTTAACGGATGTCTTAAAATAATGTTCCTACCTATGTGGTTTGCATCTGAATGGAGTCACTGAGAGGGAAAAAGAAAGAGAAAAGTGGGGACACACAACAATTCAACAATAAACAAACATATAATTGGTCCCTAACGTAGGGACAACCATAATTTAACAGATGGCATTGCAGAGGTCGAATACTAATTATTCAACCTTACAAACTGAGTGAGTGGGCACCCATCCTGCAGCATTTTCTATAGTATAGTTGAGGCCACCCTGCAGCCTCATCAAGGTAAATATAAAGGCATTGAGTGAAAAGAATAACTTGTGACTCAGGAGTTATTGTCCTCTAGCACCCCTTGGGTGAGTCTGTGGATCTCAAATCCCCAGTCTCTGTACCTCCCAAATGGAAGGGGAAATTAACCAGGTTCACCTTCCCTGTTCTCCTTTGTCTTTTGCCTCTTTTGGTTCACCTTCTGCCATTTCACCTGACTCAAAGACTGTGTAGCGATGGGCTTCTGCACTGGAGGAGGACCAGAGTCTGTGAGAGCTAAGGTTTCAAGGTCCAAGATTTTACATACTTTCGGTATGTCTTCTGGTTCTCTGATACTGATCATCCTAGAGTTTTTTTGTGATGGATAGGACAAAGGGGAATCCCCATTTGTATTATATTTGTTGCTTCCTTAGTATGGTAGTCAGGGGTCTCAACAAGTTCCTTCTCTGTAGAGTCCATAGGCTCAGATCTTGGTAGAACTCAATCAAACTCCCCTGAAATTTGAAAGTTGGGTTTTTCCTGGAAGCCTGGACTATCTTCTCCCTATCTGGAAAGAACGTTAGTTTAATTATCACATCTTGTGGGGGGAAACCATTTTTTGGATTTAGCTTTTAGAGCTCTATGGGCCCTTTCGACATGGAATAAGTAATCTGGGGGTTGACCCGTTATTTGATTGAAAAGTTGGGAAATGTATACAGGCAGCTCTTTGCTGATTTCCTCCTCTGGAATGCCATTTAATCTGATGTTATTCCTCCTGCTCCTGTTCTCCAGATCATCCAGCTTGTCTTGAAACTCCAGCAGAAGTTGTTGTTGTGAAGAGACTGTTTGGGAAATTTGTAAGAGGTGTGTTATCCTCCAGTTTTTGCAGAGAGTCTTGGTCTGATTCTTCCTCTGTCTCCATATCTTTATTGGATTTGGTCAATTGGGAAGATTTTAAAAAAGAAGACATGGTATTCATCACAGTCAATTTTGCTGGTGTATCCCCCTTTACCACTCTCCTAGTAGCCATAACTTTAGTAGTGACGGTCCCCCACTCTTTTATCGTTAGTGGGAATGAGACCCCTTTGCTTGTATATAAAGTATTACAGATATGGTCTGAGCGTGCTACTCTGGAGATGCTCTTTGGTGACCAGAGTCTATAGAGTCCACCACCCTGGCTAATCAGGTGAGAGAGACAGGGTATATGTGGGTGTAGTGCCGGTGTGACAAATTATGTCAGAGGTAGGGTAAGGCTGCTAACGTGCCTTTATTCATATCATGCCACTAAATGGGTACCCACTTCATCTCCCTCCCCACATCTACATCTTAGTCATATGGGCCAGGAAAGCTTCTAGTGGTCTTGTGGGCTTTCTGTATATAGTCTTTGTTTCCTCCTGCTATGCTTTGATTTTTCACCCAGTTGCTGGAATTTAGGGGTCAGATAAGCTCAGACTATATATCGGTAACTGTTTCTACTTGAGCTTGTTTCCTTTGAGTGGTAACTCTTAGGCCTAGATTTGGGTTTTGTTAATCGTCCTTATACCCCTCTGTGCCTGGTGGGATCTTATTGTGCATTTTTTTCCCCTTATTTCTAGCCCAGTCACCTCTATTGTACCTGATTGTGAGACTTGTATGCTCTTTGTTATGGCCAGTAAACTTGTGTTGTGTTATACCCTGTGTAGGTCAGAGCAATCTGAGGCCCGCCACCTGTATCATGCGTATGTAGTGGAGAAGCTACACACTTACTTTTACTGTCCAAGATGGCTCCTCCCTGTATCTTACTGGCCAGCTCTCAATCGGGCAACAGAGCTGTCTCCACGGTATGTACAGAGCTCCTCTCTCACTACTCTGTTATCAAGGCTCGGTGTTAGGGGTACAGGGCCCAGCTGTGCAGCTCTCCTACGTAGGCACCTCCCCAGACCTGTTGGTGCCTCAGTCGATCTCCAGTGAGTTGTTCCGCTGCGCTGGGTTTCCTCTTGGTCCGTTTGCTTTTGCGAGCCTGGCTCTGATCCTCCCGTTTGGGCTACTGCTCTGCCGATCGCTGTAGGCTACAGGGGGCTGACCTTCACCATGGGGGTCTGTATAGGCCACAGGTCGTGTCTCAGGGGAGTCGGTTTAGCGTGTATTTTTGTCTTCCACTCAGCCTTCAACGCATGTTCAAATTCAGCTCCCCTTGAGCTAATGCTCACCTCTGAGAAAATCTTTTTTTTGCCTAGCCTGATACTGCTTTTTTGCAAGCTGTAATAGATTATTAGCAGAAGCTCAGATCCGCACCCCCATGAAACCCACATTTCAAGGGACATGAAACCCAAAATATTTCTTTAATGATTTAGCTAGAACATACAATTTTAAACAGCTTTCCAGTTTACTTCTATTATCAAATTTGTTTAATTCTCTTGGTATCATTTGTTGAAGGAGCAGAATTTCACTACTGGTTTCTAACTGAACACATGGGTGAGCTAATGACAATCAGTATATATATATGCAGCCACCAATAAGCAGCTAGAACCTAACGGCTAGATTACGAGTTTGGCGTTAGCCTTAAAAAGCAGCATTAAGGGGTCCTAACGCTGCTTTTTAACGCCCACTGGTATTACAAGTTTGGCAGGTAGAGGCTCACCGCTCACTTTTCTTCTGCGACTTTTCCATACCGCAAATCCCCTTACGTCAATTGCGTATCCTATCTTTTTAATGGGATTTGCCTAAAACCGCTATTACAAGTCTTGGAAGAAATGAGAGGTACAGCCTCTACCTCCAAGACTCCTACCGCATTTAAAAGTCAGTAGTTAAGAGTTTTATGGGCTAACACCGGAACATAAAGCTCTTAACTAAAGTGCTACAAAGTACACTAACATCCATAAACTACCTTTTAACCCCTAAACCGAGGCCCTCCACATCGCAAACACTAAAATAAAAAATTTTAACCCCTAAAAATATAATCGCCGCCACCTACATTATACCTATGAACCCCTAATCTGCTGCCCCTAACATCGCCGACACCTACATTATAGTTATTAACCCCTAATCTGCCGCCCCCAACGTCGCCGCTACCTACCTACAATTATTAACCCCTAATCTGCCGATCGGACATCACCGCCACTATAATAAATGTATTAACCCCTAAACCGCCGCACTCCTGCCTCGCAAACACTATAAAATTTGTTATTAACCCCTAATCTGTTGTCCCTAACATCGCCGCCACCTATCTACAATTATTAACCCCTAATCTGCCGCCCCCAACATCGCAGCTACTATATTAAATGTATTAACCCTAAACCTAAGTCTAACCCTAACCCTAACACCCCCCTAACTTAAATCTATTTTTAATAAATCTAAATAAAATTACTATAGTTAAATAAATTATTCCTATTTAAAACTAAATACTTACCTATAAAATAAACCCTAATATAGCTACAATATAACTGTTGCATTGTAGCTATTTTAGGATTTATTTTTATTTTACAGGCAACTTTGTATTTATTTTAACTAGGCACAATAGTTATTAAATAGTTATTAACTATTTAATAACTACCTAGATAAATAAATACAAATAGACCTGTAAAATAAACCCTAACCTAAGTTACAATTACACCTAACAATACTCTATAATTAAATTAATTACCGAAACTACCTACAATTAAATACAATTAAATTTAATAAACTAAATTACGGAAAAAAAAAAACACTAAGTTACAGAAAATAAAAAAGAAATTACAATATTTTAAACTAATTACACCTAATCTAATCCCCCTAATAAAATAAAAAGCCCCCCAAAATAATAAAATTCCCTACCCTACATTAAATTACAAATAGCCCTTAAAAGGGCCTTTTGCGGGGCATTACCCCAAAGTAATCAGCTCTTTTACCAGCCCTTAAAAGGGCTTTTTGCGGGGCATTGTCCCAAAGTAATCAGCTCTATTACCTGTAAAAAAAAAAACAATACCCCCCCAACATTAAAACCCACCACCCACATACCCCTACTCTAAAACCCACCCAATCCCCCCTTAAAAAAACCTAACACTAACCCCCTGAAGATCACCCTACCTTGAGCCGTCTTCACCCAGCTGGGCCAAAGTCTTCATCCAATCCGGCAAGAAGAGGGCCTCCAGAGGGTCCGAATTCTTCATCCTATCCGGGCAGAAGAGGACATCCAGACCGGAAGAAGTCTTCATCCAAGCAGCATCTTCTTTCTTCATCCTTCCAGAGCGGAGCGGCACCATCTTGAAGCCCTTTGACGCGGAACATCCTCCTTGACCAATGACTAGACGACGAATGACGGTTCCTTTAAATTATGTCATCCAAGATGGCGTCCCTCGAATTCCGATTGGCTGATAGGATTCTATCAGCCAATGGGAATTAAGGTAGGAAAAATCAGATTGGCTGATTCAATCAGCCAATCGGATTGAAGTTCAATCTGATTGGCTGATCCAATCAGCCAATCGGATTGACTTCGCATTCTATTGGCTGTTCCGATCAGCCAATAGAATGCGAGGTCAATCCGATTGGCTGATTGGATCAGCAAATCAGATTTTTCCTACCTTAATTCCGATTGGCTGATAGAATCCTATCAGCCAATCGGAATTCGAGGGACACCATCTTGGATGACGCGTCAGAGGTCTTCAAGATGGTGCCACTCCGCTCCGGAAGGATGAAGAAAGAAGATGCCGCTTGGATGAAGATTTCTTCCGGTCTGGATGTCCTCTTCTTCCCGGATAGGATGAAGACTTCGGACCCTCTAGAGGACCTCTTCTTGCCGGATTGGATGAAGACTTTGGCCCAGCTGGGGGAAGACGGTTTAAGGTAGGGTGATCTTCAGGGGGTAGTGTTAGGGTTTTTTTGTGGGGGGGGATTGGGTGGATTTTAGAGTAGGGGTACGTGGGTGGTGGGTTTTAATGTTGGGGGGTATTGTATTTTTTTTTACAGGTAAAAGAGCTGATTACTTTGGGGCAATGCCCCACAAAAAGCCCTTTTATGGGCTGGTAAAAGAGCTGATTACTTTGGGGCAATGTCCCACAAAAGGCCCTTTTAAGGGCTATTTGTTATTTAGTGTAGAGTAGGGAATTCTATTATTTTGGGGGGCTTTTTTATTTTATTAGGGGGATTAGATTAGGTGTAATTAGTTTAAAATATTGTAATTTCTTTTTTATTTTCTGTAATTTAGTGTTTTTTTCGTAATTTAGTTTATTTAATTTAATTGTATTTAATTGTAGGTAGTTTAGATAATTAATTTAATTATAGAGTAGTGTTAGGTGTAATTGTAACTTAGGTTAGGGTTTATTTTACAGGTATATTTGTCTTTATTTTATCTAGGTAGTTATTAAATAGTTAATAACTATTTAATAACTATTGTGCCTAGTTAAAATAAATACAAAGTTGCCTGTAAAATAAAAATAAATCCTAAAATGGCAACAATGTAACTATTAGTTATATTGTAGCTATATTAGGGTTTATTTTATAGGTAAGTATTTAGTTTTAAATAGGAATAATTTATTGAATTATAGTAATTTTATTTAGATTTATTAAAAATAGATTTAAGTTAGGGGGGTGTTAGGGTTAGACTTAGGTTTAGGGATTAATACATTTAATATAGAAATGGCAACGTTGGGGGTGGCAGATTATGGGTTAATAATTGTAGGTTAATAACAAATTTTATAGTGTTTGCGAGGAGTGAGTGTGGCGGTTTAGGGGTTAATACATTTATTATAGTGGTGGCGATGTCCGGTCGGCAGATTAGGGGTTAATAATTGTAGGTAGGTGGCGGCGACGTTGGGGGCGGCAGATTAGGGGTTAATAACGATAATGTGGGTGTCGGCGATGTTAGGGGCAGCAGATTAGGGGTTCATAGGTATAATGTAGGTGGCGGCGGTGTCCGGAGCGGCAGATTAGGGGTTAATAATATAATGCAGGTGCCGAGGATGTCGGGGGCGGCAGATTAGGGGTTAATAAGTGTAAGGTTAGGGGTGTTTAGACTCTGGGTTAATGTTAGGGTGTTTGGTGTAGACTTAGAAAGTATTTTCCCATAGGAAACAATGGGGCTGCGTTAGGAGCTGAACGCTGCTTTTTTGCAGGTTTTTTTTTTCAGCCGTCTCAGCCCCATTGTTTCCTATGGGGAGATCGTGTACAAGCACATTTTAGCCAGCTTACCACTACCGTAAGCAACGCTGGTATAACAGTGAGAAGTGGCGCTAAATTTGCTCAACGCTCACTTTTCTAAGGCTAACGCAGCCATTCAGAAAACTTGTAATACCAGCGTTGTTTAAAGTGAGTGCTGGAAAAAAAAATGCTCGTTAGCAAGTTTTTACCAACAAAACTCGTAATCTAGCAGTAAGTTATTTGCTCATCCTGATCTTACATAGATAAACCTTTCAGCAAAGGATAACAAGAGAAGGAAGCAAATTAAATAATAGGAGTAAATTGGAAGGTTGTGTAAAATTGTATTCTATATCTGAATCATGGATGTCTAATTATGACTTTGCTATCCCTTTAACATATAGGGCGCCATGTACTAAGGCATCAATTTTTTCGCACAGACCGTATCGAAATAACCCGCCGGCATTCGCACCATGCGGATGGCACTTCGTTACATGAATGTACTAAAAACCAAGCCGCAAAATTTCGCGTCTATTGTGTGCCGAAGACAATCGGATTATTGATAACTTTGAAGCTTCATTCGGCGCGAAAGAGCAAAGTTAAGAAGCAGTCTGCAACCTGATTGGTTTAGTTCTTTACCCACGTGACGATGTAGGTGTCATAATCCTCAGACAAGCGGCAACGTCTGGCTGCTGACATGTATAAGAATGTGCATTTTC
Source organism: Bombina bombina (assembly GCF_027579735.1). Lineage (NCBI taxonomy): Eukaryota > Metazoa > Chordata > Amphibia > Anura > Bombinatoridae > Bombina > Bombina bombina. Next base: position 163,335,780 of record NC_069505.1, on the reverse strand, counting down.
CCAGAAATCTTAGAATATTGTTTATTTACTTTTCGGTATTCACTTTGACAAGATGGCTTGCTCCGGAGATTCTGCTACTTCTAAGAAGACTTGCAACCCTAACTTCTCGCATCAACAGAATTTTGTACTTGTTGATCTGGGTGCAATCGATGGCTCCAAGTACATTGGGCATTCCGGCCATTCTATAAAAATTAGACTTCACAGATTGCCACTCTTCTGGAGTCGCTGGAAGGCACACGTACCTTGGAAAGACGACCATCAAAGCATCAATAACCTTGGTTAGGTGCCTCGAAAAAGCAGACTGGCTGATGCCAATTATAACGCTAGACACAGCTTGGAATGAACCGGTGGCAAAAATGTGTAAGGCTGCCAACAGTTTTAATAGTCCGGGTATGGCTTGTGAACGCGCTGTCATAGGTTCCAGGTATTCTGCTATTTCATAGCAAAGTTCCATAATAGCTTCTCTGTCCAAACGGAATCTCTGGATAATCTCTCGATCAGAAATGCTTTCCAAACCCATATGTGGAAGGAAAACTCTAGGGACTCTGATTCTTCTACCTCTCCTTCTTTGCAAGTTGTTAACCGGTGCCTGTATAGCCCTTCTTCCTCGTAATTGAATTAATCTTAAAAGAAACATGTGTAAAACTGTCTCCATCTTCATTCAGTGATCCAAAAACCAATAATGCTACAATAGTAGTCTAGTCCTTTCACTTAAGTACTTCTATCTGGCGTCAGGTTGAGACGCCCTATAGTTTTCTATTGTATTCGCTACCTAAATGGTCACAAAGCAAATCACGCGAAGTTACAGTGAAAGTTGGAGCGGACGGATTAGTTGTAACATTCATATTTTCCGATTACAGCAAATTTACGTGCGATCGAACATGTAGTAAGTGGAAAAAGGCTTCGGAACGATCAGTTGCGTAAAATTACGATCGCTGATGAAAATAGTGTTTTTTTTACCAGATCGCAGATTGGTACATACGAGAAGCAGATCGTGAGCGAATTTTGATGCGGAAATACAGACGGACGGTCACTTCGAAGCTTAGTAACTGGCGCCCATAGCATGCAATTTTAAACATGTTTCCTATTTACTTATATTATCAAATTTACTTTGTTCTGTTAGTATCCTTTGTTGAAGGAGCAGCAGTTAACTTCTGGGAGCTAGCTGAATACATTAGGTAAGCCAATGACAACCACCAATCAGCAGCTAACTCATTGCTGCTCATAAGCCTACCTAGGTATTTTTTTTAACAAAGGATAGCAAGAGATGAAAGTAAATTAAAGTGAAGGTATACTTTGGTGAATGAAAGCCCGTTTTTTAAAAATACTATAAAAACAGGGGCACTTTCATTCATCAAAGTTTACAAAGCAGCCATTTTGATTAAAAACTTACCTTTTTTTTCTTTTCAAAGCTACAGCAGCTTCCCCCTCCTGGAAATCCTCTCTTCGCACATCAGCAATGACTAATCCGGCTTCCTCCAATCATGACTTTCCCCCCAGGGTGGTTATTGCCTGAGGCCATGCTGTGATTGGAGGAAGCTGGATTAGTCATTGCTGACGTGTGAAGAGAGGATTTCCAGGAGGGGGAAGCTGCTCTTGCTGTAAAAAGAAAAAAAGGTAAGTTTTTAATCAAAACGGCTGATTTGTAAACTTTGATGAATGAAAGTGCCCCTGTTTTTAATAGTATTTTTAAAAACCGGGCTTTCATTCACCAAAGTTTACCTTCACTTTAAACAATCCAATTAAATTGGAAAGTTGTTTAAAATCACACAGTCTATCTGAATCATGAAGGAAAAAGTTTAGGTTTCATATCCAATATCAATAGTGGGCCAGATTACAAGTGGAGCACTAACAGTTATGCGGGAGCGATAAGGGGTTTATCGCAGGTGTTTGTGTACATCGGGTTTACCCGTTGTATTACAAGCGATTGCTTGAGCGTAATCGTGATTTACGCTAGAACGATTACCATGCCCTCAAAGCTCTGGTTAACTGTTTCACAAAACAAAAAGTGTCACAAAACACATAAAAAATGCATTACAAAGTAAATTTATACTCATAATTACACCATCTAATAATAATTATTTAAAAAAATATTGCGCAAAAAAGTTATAAGGGCTCAAATTTATGAGGTCTCAGGTGTAAGAAAACAAAAGGCTGCAAAGGGCTTTAACCTAGACACAAACATGTCTGAAGAAGGAAATGTGTGTATATATATATTAAAAAAATCCAAAGGAGTTTAAATAGCACTTCTGAGAAACTCATAAGGACTACTGGGAGGTGCTACTTATTTTCTATACTATCAGTAAATCTGCTGTAAAATATAGTCATTTGAGTGATAGGTAAGCCCTCGCTTCTAATCATTCCATAGAACATAAGTAAAAATGATATATAATTATCACAGCGCTAAACTGTTATATGATGCATACATTACAACCTTGTTGTTTAGTTTCTCTGAACATACATGTTATCAGCTATAGATAAATGAATGCTGATAGATGCAGTATATCATTTCTAATGGACTAGAAATCTCTATGGGAAATAATATCTATAACTACACGTTTGTTATAAAATAGACAGTGCAATGATAAACCATCTAATCAGTTGAGTTATAATTCCAATTACTGCATATTACATGTAGATTTAAGCAGATGAAGTGGAATCTATCGCTATGTCTATACACAAGTATATAAAAAATGGAAATAAACACAGTTTAGCACTGTGAAAATTATATATCCTTTTTTACTTTATATATATATATATATATATATATATATATATATATACATATAAAACACAAAAAACCCAGCACTCACTAGCAGATTCACAGCAATGTTTAAAAGCAAAACTGGGGGAAGTCAGTTACATTTGGCGCCAAAGGATCAAGCCCAGGACCACAACAAGGTCTCCCCCTTCCTGGGACCCTAACCAGCACCCACACAATGCATACTTCCAAACAAACCAACTGGGAACCTCCCAGGGTGACACAGGCTTTTGTAACCTCCCCTATGTAAATACAAAACACAGGAATGGACCACACTCACAGACTGGACTGGGTACACATCCTAAGCCACTGTTAACTCCACAGCCCTGAACACTGACAGACAGCTGCAAAGTTCCCAGCAACCCAGGCAGTTAACCCCCGAGCAACCTGGGTGTCAGGTCCGCAGGGGAGCATTACAATCATTAACACAAAACACAAAAAGCCCAGCACTCACTAGCAGATTCAGAGCAATGTTTAAAAGCAAAACTGGGGGAAGTCAGTTACATTTGGCGCCAAAGGATCAAGCCCAGGACCACAACAAGGTCTCCCCCTTCCTGGGACCCTAACCAGCACCCACACAATGCATACTTCCAAACAAACCAACTGGGAACCTCCCAGGGTGACACAGGCTTTTGTAACCTCCCCTATGTAAATACAAAACACAGGAATGGACCGCACTCACAGACTGGACTGGGTACACATCCTAAGCCACTGTTAACTCCACAGCCCTGAACACTGACAGACAGCTGCAAAGTTCCCAGCAACCCAGGCAGTTAACCCCCGAGCAACCTGGGTGTCAGGTCCGCAGGGGAGCATTACAATCATTAACACAAAACACAAAAAACCCAGCACTCACTAGCAGATTCACAGCAATGTTTAAAAGCAAAACTGGGGGAAGTCAGTTACATTTGGCGCCAAAGGATCAAGCCCAGGACCACTACAAGGTCTCCCCCTTCCTGGGACCCTAACCAGCACACACACAATGCATACTTCCAAACAAACCAACTGGGAACCTCCCAGGGTGACACAGGCTTTTGTAACCTCCCCTATGTAAATACAAAACACAGGAATGGACCGCACTCACAGACTGGACTGGGTACACATCCTAAGCCACTGTTAACTCCATAGCCCTGAACACTGACAGACAGCTGCAAAGTTCCCAGCAACCCAGGCAGTTAACTCCCGAGCAACCTGTGTGTCAGGTCCGCAGGGGAGCATTACAATCATTAACACAAAACACAAAATCCCAGCACTCACTAGCAGATTCACAGCAATGTTTAAAAGCAAAACTGGGGGAAGTCAGTTACATTTGGCGCCAAAGGATCAAGCCCAGGACCACGACAAGGTCTCCCCTTCCTGGGACCCTAACCAGCACCCACACAATGCATACTTCCAAACAAACCAACTGGGAACCTCCCAGGGTGACACAGGCTTTTGTAACCTCCCCTATGTAAATACAAAACACAGGAATGGACCGCACTCACAGTCTGGACTGGGTACACATCCTAAGCCACTGTTAACTCCACAGCCCTGAACACTGACAGACAGCTGCAAAGTTCCCAGCAACCCAGGCAGTTAACCCCCGAGCAACCTGGGTGTCAGGTCCGCAGGGGAGCATTACAATCATTAACACAAAACACAAAAAACCCAGCACTCACTAGCAGATTCACAGCAATGTTTAAAAGCAAAACTGGGGGAAGTCAGTTACATTTGGCGCCAAAGGATCAAGCCCAGGACCACGACAAGGTACACCCCTCACATTTTTGTAAATATTTTATTATATTTTTTCATGTAACAACACTGAAGAAATGACACTTTGCTACAATGTAAAGTAGTGAGTGTACAGCCTGTATAACAGTGTAAATTTGCTGTCCCCTCAAAATGACTCAACACACAACCATTAATGTCTAAACCGTTGGCAACAAAAATGAGTACACTCTTAAAGGGACATGAACCCATAATTTTTCTTTCATGATTCAGATAGAGAATACAATTTCAAACAACTTTCCAATTTACTTATATTATTTAACCCCTTAATGACAGAGGACGTACCAGGTACGTCACAGAAAAAACTTCCCTTAATAACAGTTGACGTACCTGGTACGTCCTCTGTTGTCTTAAGTGCTGGAAGCGATCACAATCGCTTCCAGCTGCTTACAAGGGATTGTAGTGATGCCTCAATATTGAGGCATCACTACAATCCTCCATTTCACATACCGATGCAGAAAGGGCCACTCTGTGGCCCCATCTGCATCGGCTATGTATGTGCACAAACAAGTTGGTGGGTGGGAGCTGCTATTTCTAATTATGCCCCTAGGTGTTGATACTCCAACCGATCGCACAATATCCTGTTTGCATTACCCGGTGCTGCGGTTGCGGCGGGGGTGGCGGGTGCGCGTGCGTGCGCGCGCACGCAAAATATACAGTCATCTTGAAAATAAAAAGATCGATGTAGATGCAGGGGCATCTCTGTTTTTTAGTAAGGGATCTGGGAGGGATGTAGATTATTTAGGGGGGCCAGCTACACTACAGAAAACAAACATTTTATATTTAAAAAGTAAAAAAAAATATTTTGGGGAGCAAATTGGGTACTGGCAGACAGCTGCCAGTACCCAAGATGGTGGCAAATAGATAGAGGGGGAGGGTTAGAAAGATGTATGGGGGGATCAGGGAGGTTGTGGGGTAAGGGGGGATCCATCACTGCAGACTGTATGACAAAAAATAAAAAAAATTAAAAAAATATATTTTTATTTCAGTACTGGCAGACTTTCTGCCAGTACTTAAGATGGCGGTGACAATTGTGAGGTGGGGAGGGAAGACAGCTGTTTGAGGGGGGTCAGGGGGGGATCAGGGGGTGGGATGTGTCAGGTGGGAGGCTGATCTCTACATTAAAGCTCAAAATTAACCCCACAAGCTACATAATTAACCCCTTAACTGCTGGGCATATTACAAGTGTGGTGCGCAGCAGTATTTAACGGCCTTATTATTACCAAAAAGCAACACCAAAGCCATATATGTCTGCTATTTCTGAACAAAGGGGATCCCAGAGAAGCATTTACAACCATTTGTGCCATAATTGCCTGAGCTGTTTGTAAATAATTTCAGTCAGAAACCTAAAATTTTGAAAAATTTAAGTTTTTTTTTTTAATTTGATCATATTTGGCAGTTAAATGGGGGCATGAAATATACCAAAATGGGCCTAGATCAATAATTTTGGTTTTCTACTACACTACACTAAAGCTAAAATTAAACCTAAAAGCTCCCTACAAGCTCCCTAATTAACCCCTTCACTGCTGGGCATAATACACGTGTGGTGTGCAGCGGCATTTAGCGGCCTTCTAATTACCAAAAAGCAACGCCAAAGCCATATATGTCTGCTATTTCTGAACAAAGGGGATCCCAGAGAAGTATTTACAACCATTTATGCCATAATTGCACAAGTTGTTTGTAAATAAATTCAGCGAGAAACCTAAAGTCTGTGAAAAAAATTGTGAAAAAGTCAACAATTTTTTTTATTTGATCGCATTTGGCGGTGAAATGGTGGCATGAAATGTACCAAAATGGGCCTAGATCAATACTTTGGGTTGTCTACTAAATATAAATATATACATGTCAAGGGATATTCAGGGATTCCTGAAAGATATCAGTGTTCCAATGTAACTAGCGCTAATTTTGAAAAAAAGGGGTTTGGAAATAGCAAAGTGCTACTTGTACTTATTGCCCTATAACTTGCAAAAAAAGCAAAGAACATGTAAACATTGGGTATTTCTAAACTCAGGACAAAATTTAGAAACTATTTAGAATGGGTGTATTTTGGTGGTTGTAGATGTGTAACAGCTTTTGGGGGTAAAAGTTAGAAAAAGTGTGTTTTTTTTTCAATTTTTTCCTCATATTTTATATTTTTTTTATAGTAATTATAAGATATGATGAAAATAATGGTATCTTTAGAAAGTCCATTTAATGGCGAGAAAAACGATATATAATATGTGTGGGTAAAGTAAATGAGTAAGAGGAAAATTACAGCTAAACACAAACACTGCAGAAATGTAAAAATAGCCATTGTCATTAAGGGTAAGAAAATTGAAAAATGGTCCGGTCATTAAGGGGTTAATTTGCTTCTTTATCTTGTTATCCTTTGCTGAAATGTTTATCTAGGCAAGTTCATGTGAAGCAGAGAACCTAGGTTTTAGCTGTTGATTGGTGGCTGCATATATAAACTGATTGTCATTGGCTCACCCTTGTGTTCAGTTAGAAACCAGTAGTGCATTGTTGCTCCTTCAACAAATGATACCAAGAGAATAAAACAGATTAGATAATAGAAGTAAATTAGAAAGTTGTTTAAAATTGTATTCTCTATCTGAATCATGAAAGAAAATGTTTGGGCTTCATGTCCCTTTAAGTGGAAATGTCCAAATTGGGCCCAATTAGTCATTTTCCCTCCCCGGTGTCATGTGACTCGTTAGTGTTACAAGGTCTCAGGTGTGAATGGGGAGCAGGTGTGTTAAATTTGGTGTTATTGCTCTCACACTCTCTCATACTGGTCATTGGAAGTTCAACATGGCACCTCATGGCAAAGAACTCTCTGAGGATCTGAAAAAAAAGAATTGTTGCTCTACATAAAGATGGCCTAGGCTATAAGAAGATTGCCAAGACCTTGAAACTGAGCTGCCGCACGGTGGGCAAGACCATACAGCGGTTTCACTGGACAGGTTCCACTCAGAACAGGCCTCGCCAAGGTCTAACAAAGAAATTGAGTGCACGTGCTCAGTGTCATATGCAGAGGTTGTCTTTTTTGAAATAGACATATGAGTGCTGCCAGCATTGCTGCAGATGTTGAAGGGGTGGGGGGTCAGCTTGTCAGTGTTCAGACCATACGCCGCACACTGCATAAAATTGGTCTGCAGGGTTGTCGTCCCAGAAGGAAGCCTCTTCTAAAGATGATGCACAAGAAAGCCCACAAACAGTTTGCTGAAGACAAGCAGACTAAGGACATGGATTACTGGGACCATGTCCTGTGGTCCAATGAGACCAAGATAAACTTATTTGGTTCAGATGGTGCCAAGCGTGTGTTGTGGCAACCAGGTGAGGAGTGCAAAGACAAGTTTGTCTTGCCTACAGTCAAGCATGGTGGTGGGAGTGTCATGGACTGGGCCTGCATGAGTGCTGCCGGCACTGGGGAGCTACAGTTCATTGAGGGAACCATGAATTCCAACATGTACTGTGGCATACTGAAGCAGAGCATGATCTCCCCCCTTCGGAGACTGGGCCCCTGGGTAGTATTGCAACATAATAACAACCCCAAAAACACCTCCAAGACGACCACTGCCTTGCTAAAGAAGCTGAGGGTAAAGGTGATGGACTGGCAAAGTATGTCTCCAGAGCTAAACCTATTGAGCATCTGAGAGGCATCCTCAAATGGAAGGTGGGGGAGTGCAAGGTCTCTAACATCCACCAGCTCCATGATGTCGTCATGGAGGAGTGGAAGAGGACTTCAGTGGCAACCTGTGAAGCTCTGGTGAACTCCATGCCCAAGAGGGTTAAGGCAGTGCTGGAAAATAATGGTGGCCACACAAAATATTTACACTTTGGGCCCAATTTGGACATTTCCATTTAGGGGTGTACTCACTTTTGTTGCCAATGTTTTAGACATTAATGGCTGTGTGTTGAGTTATTTTTAGGGGGCAGCAAATTTACACTGGTATACAGGCTGTACACTCACTCCTTTACATTGTAGCAAAGTGTCATTTCTTCAGTGTTGTCACATGAAAAAATATAATAGAATATTTACAAAAATGTGAGGGGTGTACTCCTTTTTGTGGGATACTGTATAAGTAAGTGCATTGGAGCCCTTTGCGAAAAGTAGATGACCTAGATTTGGAGTTTGGCGTTAGCCGTGAAAACCAGCGTTAGAGGCTCCTAACGCTGGTTTTAGGCTACCGCCGGTATTTGGAGTCACTCAAAATAGGGTCTAACGCTCACTTTTCAGCCGCAACTTTTCCATACCGCAGATCCCCTTACATCAATTGCGTATCCTATCTTTTCAATGGGATCTTTCTAACTCCGGTATTTAGAGTCGTTTCTGAAGTGAGCGTAAGACATCTAACGACAAAACTCCAGCCGCAGGAAAAAAGTCAGTAGTTAAGAGCTTTCTGGGATAACGCCGGTTTATAAACCTCTTAACTACTGTACTCTAAAGTACACTAACACCCATAAACTACCTATGTACCCCTAAACCAAGGTCCCCCACATCGCCTACACTCAAATAATTTTTTTTAACCCCTAATCTGCCGACCGCCACCTACGTTATCCTTATGTACCCCTAATCTGCAGCCCCTAACACCGCCGACCCCTGTATTATATTTATTAACCCCTAACCTGCCCCCCACAACGTCGCCTCCACCTACCTACACTTATTAACCCCTAATCTGCCGACCGCAAAGCGCCGCCACCTACGTTATCCTTATGTACCCCTAATCTGCTGCCCCTAACACCGCCGACCCCTATATTATATTTATTAACCCCTAATCTGCCCCCCTCAACGTCGCCTCCACCTGCCTACACTTATTAACCCCTAATCTGCCGACCGGACCTGAGCGCTACTATAATAAAGTTATTAACCCCTAATCCACCTCACTAACCCTATAATAAATAGTATTAACCCCTAATCTGCCCTCCCTAACATCGCCGACACCTAACTTCAATTATTTACCCCTAATCTGCCGACCGGAGCTCGCCGCTATTCTAATAAATGTATTAACCCCTAGGGTTAGTGAGGCGGATTAGGGGTTAATAACTTTATTATAGTAGCACTCAGGTCCGGTCGGCAGATTAGGGGTTAATAAGTGTAGTTAGGTGGAGGCGACGTTGTGGGGGGCAGATTAGGGGTTAATAAATATAATATAGGGGTCGGCGATGTTAGGGCAGCAGATTAGGGGTACATAAGGATAATGTAAGTAGCGGCGGTTTACGGAGCGGCAGATTAGGGGTTAATAATAATATGCAGGGGTCAGAGATAGCGGGGGCGGCAGATTAGGGGTTAATAAGTGTAAGGTTAGGGGTGTTTAGACTCGGGGTACATGTTAAAGTGTTAGGTGCAGACGTAGGAAGTGTTTCCCCATAGCAAACAATGGGGCTGCGTTAGGAGCTTAACGTGGCTTTTTTGCAGGTGTTAGGTTTTTTTTCAGCTCAAACAGCCCCATTGTTTCCTATGGGAGAATCGTGCACGAGCACGTTTTTGAGGCTGGCCGCTTGCGTAAGCAACTCTGGTATCGAGAGTTGCAGTTGCGTTAAATATGCTCTACGCTCCTTTTTTGGAGCCTAACGCAGCCTTTATGTGGACTCTCAATACCAGAGTTATTTTTATGGTGCAGCCAGAAAAAAGCCGGCGTTAGTTTTTCGGGTCGTTACCGACAAAACTCCAAATCTAGCCGGATGAAAACATGTAAAAACATATTTATGTAATATTTATATGTAATAAAGGTTTTAACTATGTATTTACCATAAATATTTCACATTCCAATGTTCTTCACATAGGGGAATTTGTTTACATAGATATTCCTATATATCTGTATTTATGTATACATATATATATATATTCTAATTTTAGCTTTTTGCATTTGTCAGGTTAGTGCTCTATCATTGATACATACACAGGGCACCACTGCAGGCACTCACTGCTCTCCCGGCTACAGCACCATACTGATCAATACTACAACTCACACAAACTTCCTGTACATACTACACATACCACACAGATACTACAGACACACACATACACACACTTATTACACACTACACACCACAAACAAATACTCACACACTCACACACACACACCACAGATACTACAGACACACACATACACACACTTATTACACACTACACACCACAAACAAATACTCACACACTCACACACACACACCACAGATACTACAGACACACACTTATTACACACTACACACCACAAAAAATACTCACACACTCACATACACCACATAGATACTACACACACACCACACAGATACTACAGACACACACATACACACACTTATTACACACTACACACACCAGACAGATACTACAGACACACACATGCACACACTTATTACACACTACACACTACAAATAAATACTCACACATGCACACACAGAAATTACGCGCTACACACATACACTATGCACACAAATTACCCACTATACAAGCCACTCACTACACATACACTGCAAATATATGCACATATACTATACACATGCTACACACACAACAAATGCACTGACCACACAAATTCCCTATACACAAACTTTACACTCTGCACCTATGAACTAATAACACTATTTAGACACAAACACATGTGCACACATATCACATGACACTTTTTTTTTTTTTACAATAAAAAACCTAAGCAATTAATGGCAAATTTAAATGCATCCCAAAGTTTACATTCCCAATAAAATGTCAAAAAGCATGAACCTACTAGATTAATCACCCCATCATTTATAATGCAATAGATTGTGCATGCAGCTATATTTTTTCCCTTTTTATTTATAGAGGTGTGTTCAGCAGTTTACCAATAGGGAAACCTTGATACATTTAAATCTATTGAAGACAACCTTGGAAGCAAGAATTGAACGGACAGGTTGTTTACCCACACAGAGGCCATGGACTGTAGTTGGGTCAAGGGAAAGTGTATTTGGGAGAGGTGTTATAGGGAGGAGTGAGCATTATTTGTTACCTGCAAGTGAAGGAAGTCCCTCCATCTCTGTTGGAGAGGCTGTCACAGCTGTACTGGCCTTTTTGGAGCGTTGAAAAATTGAGCATATGGGGCTACCACCCTGTGTTGTCGAGGAGAGTCTGTTATTGGGGGGGGGGGTGCCTGGCAGAAAGCCTATTTTTGTGGAAATCACATCTAGGTATTTAAAGTTTTATTGTTAAAAAGTTTGAAACATATTTATATATTTATTTAGTGTTAAAAAAATTGTGCTGCAGCCTTTACAACCCTTATTGTTCTGAGGTGTCATTTATTAAAGGACCATTAAATAATGATCCCCAAATACAAAGTACAATGACAATACATGATCACTTAATCTGAATTTCAAACAATCAGTTGATTTTTCTCTGAGAAATTGCAAAGATTGCTTCATTTGTCTGCCCACTGTATCATGTGGCAGCCATCAGCCAATCACAAAATGCATATACACTAAAAACTCTGCACATGCTCAGTAGGAGCTGTCGCTTCAGAAAGTGTTCATATAAAAAGACTAAGAACAAACTGATAATGGAAGTAAATTGGAAAGTTGATTAAAACTGCATTTTGTATCTGGATTATGAGATTTTTAATTTACTGTCCCTTTAATAAATCAAATATGTGCATAATGTGGGGGTCAATATAATTTCAGCTTGTAGAATTAACCCATAATTTAGAAGAATATGCTGGAGAGTCCAGGGAAATCTAGGAGCTGTGAATGAATGTGTGTATTCCAGTTGACTTCCTGCAGTCTTGAGGAAATTGCCATATCACATAAATGAGCAGCTGATTGCTTATTACAGTGAATTACACACATCTTGGAAAATTCTTACGCTGTATTTTTTGACCATATGACATTCCTAATTGTCACTCCAAATGGTAAATGTAAGTAAACAGCTGGTCCATAAAGAATTCAGACTATTAACACATAACAAATCATCCTACAAGGTTATTTATGTTATTGTCACAGTTATGAATTCAGTAGAGCTTCAAAATCACATTGTTATATGAGGAAGGAAAGAAAAAGAAAGAAGGAAAGAAATTGCACATTGAAAATCATCATTTTAAAAATCATACAAAACTAATTATTAACCTATTCACACAAAAATACACAGGAAAAAATTGTATTGTTAAAGTACATCAACAATCGTAACAAATTGTTACCCAAAAATCCTATTTTATCAAACATTAAATATTAATTTAATTTGTACAGCGTAAATCATAATTCAAGTACACTGGATGTGCTAAAATTCATAGAAATTCATCCTTATAAGTACAAAATACAGAGTGTAATTGTTGTTTTTTACTAAAATGGGCTGAACATGGGCATTTCATAGGTGTGTAATTAAACTGCCTCTCAAATCTCAGCGTAATTATTTAAGCATTTCCGCCCTACAGATCATACAGTTTCTTGCAAGTCAAAAGGTGGCGAGCGTTTATCAAAATACTCAAAACATTAATTACTCTGAAGGGAAACCCCATGCATATGAAAATAACAGATAATTTAAGGCACAGTGCACTAAAAACAGTGTATTTTGATTTGTATTAAGCTTAATTTTAAAGTTTCAACATACGTCAATTTCTTCCTGCGTACTTCGTCCTCCATTGCGAACTTTTACATAGCGTTATTTCTATGGCAGACATCTCACTACTCGCAGGCACAGCCCGTTTCTTTTATAGTTACATGAAGACTGTCCCTGAGGCTAAGAGGCCGATTTATCAACAGTCGGACGGACAAATGTGCACAAGCAGTTCTGGTTAACTGCTTGTGCAATGCCGCACCCTGCAGATTTGCTGCCAATTGGCCATTAGCAGGGGGGTGTCAATCAACTTGATCGTACACGATTGGGCAGATTGATGTCCGCAGCCTCACAGGTGACAGACTAGTTAAGGAGCAGCGGTCTTAAAGGGACAGTCTAGTCAAAATTAAACTTTCATATTCAGATAGGGCATACACTTTTAAACAACTTTCCAATTTACTTTAATCATTAAATTTGCTTTGTTCCCTTGGTGGTATTTTTGAAAAGCTAAACCTAGGTAGGCTCAAACCGATTTCTTGAAAACCTCCTCTTAGCTCAGAGCATTTTGAAAGTTTTTTACAGTTAGACAGTACTAGTTCACGTGTGTCATATAGATAACATTGTGCTCACTCCTGTGGACTTATTTAGGAGTCTGCATTGATTGGCTAAACTGCATGTCTGTCAAAAGCCTTGAGATTAGGGGCAGTCTGAAGAGGATTAGATACAAGGTAATTACAGAGGTAAAACATATATTAATATAACTGTTTTGGTTATGCAAAACTGGGGAATGGGTAATAAAAGGATTATCTATCTTTTTAAACAATAAACATTCTGGTGTAGACTGTCCCTTTAAGACCGCTGCTTCTTAACTTCTGTTTCCGGCAAGCCTGAAGACTCACACGGAAACAGGGGGATCAGGGGCCATTCAGCCCTTGTTAAGACCCTTAATTTGTTTTTTTACGTTTTTTTCATGCAAACTTTTGCTGGGGGTTTCTTTGTTTAAAACTTAATATTACGCTTAATACAAATCAAAATATTCTATTTTCAGTGCACTGTACCTTAAATGTAGTTATTTTCATATGCATAGGTTTTCCTTTCAGAGTAGATATTGTTTTGAGTATTTTGATAAAAGTTCACAACCTTTTCATTTGTAAGAAAAAACTGTGATATCTGTAGGCCGTAAATGTTTACAGAATTACGCTGTGATTAGGGAGACAATTTCATATACTCCCCTGAAATGCTCTTGTTCAGTTCATTTCACACAAAAAACAACAATTACGCTTTGTATTTTGTACATTTAAATATATAAATTATAAAAAATAATAATAATAAATGCCTTGCTTTTTATTGCACATCCAGAATGCTTAAATAACAATTGACGCGGTGCGTATTTTATATGATTTATTCCTGTGTAATTTGCATACAAATTTAGCTTTTTTTTGTTACGATTCTTGGTTAAAGGGTCAGTAAACCTTAAAAATAATGTTATATAATTCTGCACATAGTGCAGAATTATATAACATTACATTAGCCAAACTTTGTAAATCATAATATTCCCTTTTTATTTTGTAAAAATATCGCTGTTTTACAGACCCGCTCTCTGTACTCTGCTGAGCGGGTCTGTTGTTTTTACTGAGCGAATCGGGCCAGCTGTATAGTCACAGCCCGGCCCGACCGCGCCATTAGACACAGTGCAGCTCGCTCCCGTAGAATAAATATTTCTACATATATCTGATGATATTTTGGTACAATATATATTTATACCTATATATATATATATATATATATATATATATATATGATTATATATAGGATTAGATACTGTATATACTATATATATATATATATATATATATATGAATATCTTTTTAAAAATAGTATATATATTGCAGACAATAATAACATTATATAGTTTTCCGCCAGAAGTTCCTTTCTTGAAAAAAGTGTACTTTACTTCTAAAAATGCACAGCTTAGTGTTATCTACAATATATATTCAGTTCAGGCATCTAAATACCAATGTGGGAGACATATAAACTCTGTGTCTAGTAAATGATGATTGTCTTGTCTAAGAAGAAAAACAAAAGCGCATCCTCCGATTCAAGTGAAGAATTTTATTAACACATATAAGCGCTAAAAGTATGCACATTTCAGTTAAAATATGCCTGTAGAAATAGCCCATCTGGTATAGCAGGTAAGCTGTCCTGTGTTCCCTCTGGTGCACCGCTGCCTCTTTAAATCCTACGGTCTCCGTGTACAGTCTATCTTTTCAGCTCCAGGACTTCTTTAGTGCAAGTAAAGGGCTATGCGGTCTTTTTGGAAACAGGAATAGTGTACAATGTGATCCTCGGTCCTCGATCCTCAACGCGTTTCCCCCGACGCCGGTCGGGCTTTCTCAAGAGGTAAGCTTGTCTGATAACTATGGCAATCGCGGGCTTTTTTTGTATTATAGAAGTAACGCCCCTCAGACAGAAATAACCAATCATCGTGTTTTGAGTAATGACGTTGCCATAGATTATCCGAACACAGTTGCCGTTATTGTCTATAGTGTTACCGTTTCATGGATGGAAAGAACAAAGTGTCTTTATGTATCACAAATATACAGAATAGTTATAATGTTTTATACCCATATTCAATATTGGTGCTGGTTCAACGATAAAACAATTATGAATAAAACAATATAAAATTCACATAAAAGTAACAATATCGGACTTAATGCATAATATAGGCTAAAAATTTGTTAAAATTGATATGAGATTTTAAATATATAAGATTTTGAAGTTTATAAAATTAAGATTTTCACCTTGTGTAATTAATTATTTTTATTTCATGTTTTTATTGTTCTGTGACTATGCTAAATTTAATAGTAATAAAAAATATTTCATTGTTATGAGAACTAATCTCTTTAAAAACATTCCAACTGATATTAGGGAAGATACAAAGCAACTAGCTATGGAAAAGTATATTCTAACATCTGTCACATAAAAGCCTGTATGTCCAAATCTACATTTAATCCTTTTGGTTCAGAACTATTTAATTTATAGATCCAGTACGTCTCCTGTCTTCTTAATTTAAGTAGTCTATTTTCTACCGTTGGTGGTATCCAATCAATCACCTGGATTTTTAGTTACCTGGGGTCGCAGTTATGAACCTCCACAAAGTGTTTTGATACACTATGTTTCAGTAACTTCATTTTAATATTATATAGATGTTCATTAAAATGACTTCTTATTTTTAGTACGCCCTATATATTTTAGGCCACACCCACAGGTAAGTAGATATACTACATAAATAGCATCACAGTTATTTTTATATTTAATTTCAAATTCTTGGGAGTTACCTAGATTACTAAATTTTGTTGAGGGGTCAATATGAGTGCACATACTGCACCTAGATTTCCCACATCTTTTAGTTCCTTTAAGATTAGACAGCCAGTTGCTATTATTTTTGTTCTCAGTGATATTACCCTTTAATTTACTGGGTGCTAAAATGTTTTTTTAAATTTCTTCCCTTTTTGTAAATGATTTTCGGATGATCGCCCAGTGCAGTTCCTAAAATTGGATCCGCCTTTAAGATGGGCCAATGTTTATTCAGGATTTTATGAATTATGTTAGAACCCTCATTGTAAGTGGTAATACATTTTGCATCCTTATTATTGTCTGTTGTATTATGTTCAACAGTAGCTCTATCCTTTACTTTGTTTTTATATTTTAATAGTTCTTTTCTATCCTGATTTAAAGCCCTTAATTTTGCAGCTTTCAATAAATCCTTATTGTACCCTTTTTCCAGGAACTTGTTGTCTAGTATTCTGGATTCGCTTTCAAAATCACTGATATTACTACAGTTTCTCCTGAGTCTCAGATATTGGCTATAAGGAACATTTTGTATCCAATTCTTTTTGTGATTACTATTAGCATTGATAAAACTATTTTTCTCTGTCGGTTTCCTGTAATTTTTCATTGATACCAGTTTTTGTTCATCCTTAAATAGAATTAGATCTAGGAATTCTATTTGATATTGAGAATGTTTCCCTGTGAATTTAAGATTGTAACTATTGTTGTTTAAGTACTCATAAAATTCCATAATACTCTCTACAGTACCTCTCCAGATAATTATAATATCATCTATGCATCTGTTATAATATTGAATATTGGTACTGTAGGGATTATTAGTCCAAATGTGTTTTAACTCATAACCATTAACGTACAAATTTGCATAGGATGGGGCAAATGTTGTCCCCATCGCTGTGCCCCTTTTTTTAAAGTAACACTTATCCTCAAAGTTGAATAAATTATGTGTCAAAATAAACTTCATACTGTCAATAAGGAATTCTATATGTTCAGTGGGAATGATGATTGTCTTGTATTTGTTATGTCCAGCCACAGTTGGGGTGCGGTATAGAAAGAGTTAAAAATCATATCCATGCGCGTTAAAGACGGTGGAGGAATTTGATGGGGATAGAAAGTGAAGCACTGACGTGTGCATCTAGGAATGCCATGATGCGGTACACATGCGCACTAAAGGGAAATTATACACTAGATTTTTCTTAGCATAAATGTTTTGTAGATGATCCATTTATATAGCCTATACAGCTTTTTATTTATTTTTTATAGTTTTGCTTATTTTTAAATAACATTGCACTGATTTTCCTAATCAAGTCCCAATGTTTTAGAAGAATACTGATGTATACCTACTCTAGCTAGTTTGTGTAAAGAGTCTTTTATATGCAGAGCAAGGGGGAATGCTCTATTTGCTATAGAACCACTTTCAGTGGGTGTTCCAGCAATCCTTTTTAACAGTGCTAAACTGGGAACTTCCAAGTAACAGCTAGATTACGAGTTTTGCGGCTCGGTGCTAAGTTATTTCCACCACTCACCTCCCTATAGCGCTGTTATTACAGGTTTGCAAAAACCCGGCAGTAGCAGGCAATATGGCAGCATTGAGCTCCATACCGCACCCAAATTCTAGCGCTGCTTTGAGCTGGTTTTACGTGCTTGTGCACGATTTCCCCATAGACATCAATGGGGAGAGCCGGCTAAAAAAAAGCCTAACACCTGCAATAAAGGAGTGTAAAGCTTCGTAATGCAGCCCCATTGATTCCTATGGGGAAAGAAAAATTATGTTGAAACCTAACACCCTAACATAAACCCCGAGTCTAAACACCCCTAATCTGCCGCCCCTGACATTGCCGCCAACTACATTACACTTATTAACCCCTAATCTGCCGCCCCGGCATCGCTGCTACCTAAATTACACTTATTAACCCCTAATATGCCACCCCTGACACCGTCGACAACTACATTACAGTTATTAACCCCTAATATGCTGCCCCCAATGTCACTGACACCTAAATTACAGTTATTAACCCCTAATCTGCCGCCCACTACATCGCCACCACCTACATTATACTTATTAACCCCTAATCTGCTGCCCCCAATGTCGCCGCCACTATACTAAAGTTATTAACCCCTAAACCTAACCCTAAGTCTAACCCTTACCCTAACACCACTAACTTTAACATTATTAAAATAAATCTAAATAAAAATTACAATTAATACCTAAATAATTCCTATTTAAAACTAAATACTTACCTGTAAAATAAACCTTAAACTAGCTACAATATAACTAATAGTTATAATGTAGCTATCTTAGGTTTTATTTTTATTTCACAGCTAAGTTTGTATTTATTTTAACTAAGTAGACTAATTAGTAAATAGCTATTAATTAATTATTTACTAGCTACCTAGTTAAAATAAATAGAAATTTACCTGTAAAATAAAACCTAACCTGTCTTACACTAACACCTAACCTTACACTACAATTAAATCAATTACATTAATTAAATACAATTAACTAAATTACAAAAAAATAAACACTAAATTACACAAAATAAAAAAGAAATTATCAAATATTTAAACTAATTACACCTAATCTAATAGACCTATCAAAATAAAAAAGCCCCCCAAAATAAATAAAAAACCCTAGCCTAAACTAAACTGCCAATAGCCCTTAAAAGGGCCTTTTGCAGGGCATTGCCCCAAATAAATCAGCTCTTTTACCTGTAAAAAAAATACAAACAACCCCCAACAGTAAAACCCACCACCCACACAATCAAACCCCCCAAATAAAATCCTATCTAAAAAAACCTAAGCTCCCCATTGCCCTGATAAGAGCATTTGGATGGGCATTGCCCTTAAAAGGGCATTTAGCTCTGTTTCAGCCCAAACCCTAAGCTAAAAATAAAACCCACCCAATAAACCCTTAAAAAAACCTAACACTAACTGCCGAAGATCCACTTACAGTTTTTGAAGACCGGACATCCATCCTCAATGAAGCCGGGAGAAGTCTTCATCCAAGCGGCAAGAAGTGGTCCTCCAGCGGGCAGAAGTCTTCATCCAGACGGCATCTTCTATTTTCATCCTTCCGACGCGGAGCGGCTCCATCTTCAAGACATCTGGCACATAGCATCCTCTTCTTTCGACGGTTACTGAAGAATGAAGGTTCCTTTAAGGGACGTCATCCAAGATGGCATCCCTTGAATTCCGATTGGCTGATAGAATTCTATCAGCCAATCGGAAATAAAGTTGAAAAAATACTATTGGCTGATGGAATCAACCGATAGGATTGAGCTTCAATTCTGCTGGCTGATCCAATCAGCAAATAGGATTGAGCTTGCATTCTATTGGCTGTTCCAATGCAGGCAGACAGGCTTTCTATCCGCGAACCTTGTCAGCCCATACAATACTAAATACTTTTTTTAAGCAGGAAATATAGAGTTCAGTGACTCTTTAAAATGTTATTGGCCAGATTACAAGTGGAGCGCAAGATATTACTTTTGCGAGGGCGATATTTGTGTTCCACTTAGTAATACCAGCACATGCAAATGTGCGCTGGTGATACATTTTAAGTGCAACCTCATGTTTGCATTGCATGGAAGCACTCATGAGAGCGCGCTTCCATAGACTTTAATGGGAGTCTAGGGGGTAAGTCACGCAAGGATGGGCAGAATATTTAAATATATATGTATTTGATTAAATGCATATATATGTATGTGTTTATATGTGTATACAATATGTGTACATAAAGAAAGAATTCCAGACGTCGCTCCAGTTTAACTTAAGTTTATTTAAACCAGGTAAAAACACACAGCATGCAGACCAGGACGATCCAGGTTAAAAAGAATTGGCAGAACAACCAGGTCTGATGTGTTTCAGCTAAACAGAGCCATAACCCATAGATCTCTAATTGATCTGCCTCAATGGCCAGGTTATATACACCAATCCATTACGCAATTAAAAACAAATGTGCCAAAATAATTAATATGTTAACCATTTCATTGATAATTACCTTGAATACGGATCACTGGCTGCAAAACCACATTACAAAAACATGACTGCCCAATAACTCATTCTGCAGATAAGCTAAAGATGACTATTATAGGATTGGAAAGGAAGAACGTAACAAAACACTTTCAATGTTTTTTATGAAACCATTCTAAATTGTGTGGACAGACACAAGGTAATAAACCGAAATGTAATTATGGGTACAATATACTTTCATTTAGAAAACAGTTTTGACGCATATACCACAAGCAATTTGTCTAATATAACACCTACTATATGTGTGTGTCCAAATGTGCACTGGTGATACATTTTAGGTGCAATGCAAATGCGACCTCACGTTTGCATTGCACGGAAGCACTCATGAGAGCGCACTTCCATAGGGTTTAATGGGAGTCTAGTTCTCATGCTCTAAAGGGGTAAGTTGCGCATTGATGGGCAGCAGATTTAAATATATAGGTATTTGATTAAATACATATATATGTATGTGTTTATATGTGTATATATATATGTATGTATGTATGTATGTGTTTATATGTGTATATATATGTATGTATGTGTTTATATGTGTATATATATATATGTATGTATGTGTTTATATGTGTATATATATATGTATGTATGTGTTTATATGTGTATATATATATATGTATGTGTTTATATGTGTATATATATATATATGTATGTGTTTATATGTGTGTGTGTATATATATATATATATATATGTATGTGTTTATATGTGTATATATATATATATGTATGTATGTGTTTATATGTGTATATATATATATATATATATATATATATATATATATATATGTATGTGTTTATATGTGTGTGTATATACAGGGAGTGCACAATTATTAGGCAAGTTGTATTTTTGAGGATTAATTTTATTATTGAACAACAACCATGTTCTCAATGAACCCAAAAAACTCATTAATATCAAAGCTGAATAGTTGTGGAAGTAGTTTTTAGTTTGTTTTTAGTTATAGCTATTTTAGGGGGATATCTGTGTGTGCAGGTGACTATTACTGTGCATAATTATTAGGCAACTTAACAAAAAACAAATATATACCCATTTCAATTATTTATTTTTTACCAGTGAAACCAATATAACATCTCAACATTCACAAATATACATTTCTGACAATCAAAAACAAAACAAAAACAAATCAGTGACCAATATAGCCACCTTTCTTTGCAAGGACACTCAAAAGCCTGCCATCCATGGATTCTGTCAGTGTTTTGATCTGTTCACCATCAACATTGCGTGCAGCAGCAACCACAGCCTCCCAGACACTGTTCAGAGAGGTGTACTGTTTTCCCTCCTTGTAAATCTCACATTTGATGATGGACCACAGGTTCTCAATGGGGTTCAGATCAGGTGAACAAGGAGGCCATGTCATTAGATTTTCTTCTTTTATACCCTTTCTTGCCAGCCACGCTGTGGAGTACTTGGACGCGTGTGATGGAGCATTGTCCTGCATGAAAATCATGTTTTTCTTGAAGGATGCAGACTTCTTCCTGTACCACTGCTTGAAGAAGGTGTCTTCCAGAAACTGGCAGTAGGACTGGGAGTTGAGCTTGACTCCATCCTCAACCCGAAAAGGCCCCACAAGCTCATCTTTGATGATACCAGCCCAAACCAGTACTCCACCTCCACCTTGCTGGCGTCTGAGTCGGACTGGAGCTCTCTGCCCTTTACCAATCCAGCCACGGGCCCATCCATCTGGCCCATCAAGACTCACTCTCATTTCATCAGTCCATAAAACCTTAGAAAAATCAGTCTTGAGATATTTCTTGGCCCAGTCTTGACGTTTCAGCTTGTGTGTCTTGTTCAGTGGTGGTCGTCTTTCAGCCTTTCTTACCTTGGCCATGTCTCTGAGTATTGCACACCTTGTGCTTTTGGGCACTCCAGTGATGTTGCAGCTCTGAAATATGGCCAAACTGGTGGCAAGTGGCATCTTGGCAGCTGCACGCTTGACTTTTCTTAGTTCATGGGCAGTTATTTTGCGCCTTGGTTTTTCCACACGCTTCTTGCGACCCTGTTGACTATTTTGAATGAAACGCTTGATTGTTCGATGATCACGCTTCAGAAGCTTTGCAATTTTAAGAGTGCTGCATCCCTCTGCAAGATATCTCACTATTTTTGACTTTTCTGAGCCTGTCAAGTCCTTCTTTTGACCCATTTTGCCAAAGGAAAGGAAGTTGCCTAATAATTATGCACACCTGATATAGGGTGTTGATGTCATTAGACCACACCCCTTCTCATTACAGAGATGCACATCACCTAATATGCTTAATTGGTAGTAGGCTTTCGAGCCTATACAACTTGGAGTAAGACAACATGCATAAAGAGGATGATGTGGTCAAAATACTAATTTGCCTAATAATTCTGCACTCCCTGTATATATATATATATATATATATATATATATAATAATTCAATGATAGCACTCTCACTTCCAAAATATTAAATGCCAGGGTGCTAGCAGATATAAATATATAAATGATGGAAAGCACTCTCTGGTCTTTTAAGTGAAAATTTAATGAATCAAGCTTGATTCATTAAATTTTCACTTAAAAGACCAGAGAGTGCTTTCCATCATTTATATATATATATATATATATATATATGTGTGTTTATATGTGTATATATATATATATATATATATATATATGTATGTGTTTATATGTGTATATATATATATATATATATATATGTATGTGTTTATATGTGTATATATATATGTATGTGTTTATATGTTTATATATATATATATATATATATATGTGTGTTTATATGTGTATATATATATGTATGTGTTTATATGTGTATATATATATATATATATGTATGTGTTTATATATGTATATATATATGTATGTGTTTATATGTGTGTATATATATATATATATATATGTATGTGTTTATATGTGTATATATATATATATATATATATATATGTATGTGTTTATATGTGTATATATATGTATGTGTTTATATGTGTATATATATATATATATATATGTATGTGTTTATATGTGTATATATATATGTATGTGTTTATATGTGTGTATATATATATATATACTGTATATATGTGTTTATATGTGTATATATATATATATATATATGTATGCGTTTATATGTGTACACATAAATATGTATGTATATAAGTATATTTACAGGGAACACACATTTCCCTATCTTTTCAGTGCCATTTGTTTCTAACAACCCACACCCGCCAATTTTCACTCCTAAAAACTGCTTTATGCTGTTGTTTTTAATTTAAAAAAAAAAAAAATCTACATTTTTTTAAATAAAAAAACTACAAGACTCTTAAATGTGGAACCAATTGGGGGAATTTAGAAAATGTCATGCGATAATTTAGCGCTCCAGTTATAATCTAGCCCTATTTCTTTGGTTTCTATCCAAATTCCAGAACTGTAGTCTCTTCCTTTTCTCCTGCAGCTTTTAAAATTATGAACTATTGTTAATGTTTTATTGAAATTAGGCAAATTATCATTTACTCATGAGAAATCACTTGATGATGCAAAATGATTCATAATTTGCTAATTAGCCATTCATTTTGTTTGTATTCAGATGCTTTATTGTTGCTATTTTGTTAATGAATCAAATCAAATGTTTAAGGCAATAATATAGCTGTAGTTAAATACAAAAAAGAAAAGATGGTCTTTTGATTGCAATATTACTAAGTATCAGTCTACAGGGTTGTTTGATTTCTAAGAATTATTGTGTAACCCCTTATTCACAGAGATGGCAACAGCCACACATTTGCCAGTTGGTTCAATTATAATATGTCTTGTGTTCTACTAAGGGGAAATAAATATTTTAAAGGGTCAGTCAAGTCAAAAATAAAGTTTCATGTTTCAGATAGGGCATGCAATTTTAAACAACTTTCCAATTTACTTTTATCATCAAATGTGCTTTGTTCACTCGCTATTCTTTGTTGAAAGCTAAACCAAGGTAGGCTCATATGCTAATGTATAAGCCCATGAAGGCTGCCTCTTATCTTAGTGCATTTTGACAGTTTTTCACTGTTAGACAGCGCTAGTTCATGTGTGCCATGTAGATAAGATTGTGTTCACTCCCACAGAGCTATTTATGAGTCAGCACTGACTGGCTTAAATGCAAGTCTGTTAAAAGCACTGAGATAAAGGCCAGTTTGCAGAAGCTTAGAATCAGGGTAATCACAAAGGTAAAACGTATATTAATATAAATGTGATGGTTATGCAAAACTGGTAATAAAAGGATAATCTATCTTTTTATGCAATAACAATTCTGGAGTATATTTTCCATTTAAGAGTCATTTTTGTGTAATGATAAAATGCTGCAATTCATTAAAAACATTTCAGAATTAACACAGGCTTGCTGCAAATCAATGGGGTCAATTCAAATCTTCCAGATCATGCTTATCTGCAGTTTTTCTAATATGCATTCTTGATATTAGTAAAATCACAATACAAATCAGAACACCTTTTTTTTGTACATTTTTGAAAAAATATTGGATCAGATATCAGAAATGTCACCCATATGATGCATGGAGAAGATTGACTTTGGTAATCATAATCAACTAAATAACCCTAACCAGGCACTATGGAATTTTGTGGCGCTACACAAATAAATGATAATAATCATAAATATTGACAACAAAATGTACACATCAAATTCAACAGCCAAAGACACTTGATAAAGTGCAAATCTCAAAGCTGGTCTTTTCTACAAATTTTGCAAGTGATCCAAGACAATTTGGAATAAATCGATTATCTTGCAGATGAGCAATACACTCTAAAATGGTCACTAACATTACTTTAGATGGCCTTGATTCTTTAAACCTATATTCATCGCATTACATATGTATTTAATAGACATATACACAATATTTCATACAGCTCTGAAGGAAACATGAGATCTGTAGGAAACGCAAGAAAATTCAATTCACGACCACAACATCTAGAAATGTTCAGCAATCATTTTTGTTTTATTGATTGTAAGTTACATTTTTTTCATCTTCTTAAATGGGATTTTTGGCCAATGGCATTCAGATTGTTCAACACTAATCAGGGACTTCATTCTATCCAACTGAAGAGAACACATGGACTCCATTAACCAATTTCTGTTTTTTTTATTCATAGCCACTGTTGCCTTTTAACTGTGCTGTTATGAGATAACGGTAATCAAATGTTATATGAGCTATCAATCGTCTCTGTGGTTAATTAGGAAAGATTGTTATAATGTTTATGTAACAAAATAAATAAATAAATAACTGCTAATCCTTTTTTATATTGAACAAAAATGTCAGCAACTTTGGAAATGAGCCCTATCTATTTAAAAGGATACTGAACCCATTTTTTTTCTTTTGTGATTCAGATAGAGCATTCAAGTTTAAGACACTTTCTAATTTACTCCTATTATCAAATGTTCTTCATTCTCTTGGCATTTTTATTTGAAAAGCAAGAATGTGAGTTTAGATGCCGGCCCGTTTTTGATGAACAACCTGGGTTGTTCTTGCTGATTGGTGGATAAATTCATACACCAATAAACAAGTGCTGTCCAGTGTTCTGGACTTTCTTTGTCAAATAAAGATAGCAAGAAAACAAAGAAAAATTGATAATAGGAGTAAATTAGAAAGTTGCTTAAAATTGCATGCTCTATCTGAATCACAAAAGAAAAAAATTGGGTTCAGTGTCCCTTTAACAACTATAAAGTGATCAACCATGTAATGCAGGGACTAAACCACAATGTATTACAGCTCTTGAACTGTAAATAGCCAGTAAATCATTCTAAAGTGCCATACATAGGTAGGCAGCATCAGCTTTGCCCTGCTAAGGACTGGTATGGAAACACATATAGTAAAATTAACAGGGTTGTGCTACTGATATCAATAGTTGTAAAACACCAACATGCTTTAGCTGCTGAAAAAGGTATAATTTATATGGCTATCTCACAGAAAAAAAAGTAAAATGTATTTCTGAATGCAAAGAGGGCCTAACAACTAAAACGCATTTAGCACATGGATGTGAAAATGGCTCAGCAGCAAAAGGGTTAATTACATATATTAAAAGCTTCTGGAAATGCCAGGGGAACACCAGATGAACAATTCAGTAATTCCAGAGGTATTTATCTACGAATGCAAAATGTCCTCATTACACCTAAAATAGGATCATTTATAATATATTCATATACACTAGGTACAGTAGATATATAGGGCTCCAGTTGTAAAGCAACAGAGGCCTTGGAGCCCTTGCTGGGCCGTATTTTAAGAAGTGGCATGTATAGACAGGCTCTCTAGTTGGGAACCTTGTCCCTCTGTGATTTGATAAATGGGGGCCGTAGTATCCCGTAGGTTTTAATAAGCAAATAATTATATTTTAGAAAATATTCTTATAAGCAACTTAGTAGACATACTAGACAAGTTTGAAAGAAGAACACGCAGATATATTGTAATCCCTGACATTAAAATGCTTGGCAAATGAACTGACATTAGTTAAATACCATTATTACACTTTCTTCACTTGCTAGCTGCAACCTCTTGTTGTATTCAGCTTCAATGATGCAAAGAGTGATCCTACCACATTGGCCTCTAAATATATAAATTAAAGAGCCAAATAAGGCTAACATTTCCTTATAACTTAATCTTATTTTATCTATTATTATTATTACTATGTTGTCCTCATTAGAATATATAACATTTGGTGACGTCCTTTTTGAGAATTGGTACCCAAAGCCATTTTCTTTATTCAAAGTAGGATAAATTGTTATCATGGTAGAATTATGCTTTTAAAACAATTAATATTGTGGAATAATTATGCCTTTTCCCTTGTTTATGTGTAAACTTTTTATACATGTTAATATCATATTAGCTTGTGCAACTCCTGCTTGGCTTTGGGTAATGCCCCCTTTTTTGTCTACAAAAACCTCCTCTGAGATTTACATCCCTATCCACCATCCATGCCTATTTGGCCTTCTCAGATTCATCCTTTTACTGTTATTCTATCTTGAATCTCATTTACCATTTGTTATCCCTACATTTTCTACAGATGCCTTTGCAACTTTTTAAAATTTCCACTGCTTTCTTATCCTCAAGTTCAATGATAGAGATATTAAAAATAATTGTGCCCAGTACTGATTCCTAAGGAGCTTCCTTTTCAGTTTATTCCAGTAAGAATGTGACCTATTTACTAACTCTCTTTGCTCACTATCCTTCAACAAGCTATTATTTTGAGCAGTCCCCAGCCTCTTGACAGTGTACAATATTTTCCCAAGAGGTGTTGTGTCAAAAGGATTGCAAACCACGGATATTCCACATCAGCTGACTTAACTTCATTACTACTTAATTCTTCATATAAACTAATTAGATTAGCCCAAAGTGACTGATTCCTCAAACCATTTTGGCTATTTATGATCTTTTCTTCATATACATAGTCCAGAATAAAATATTTACAATCTTGCAGTTAGATTACGAGTTTTTCATTTTGAGCTGTGCGGTGCTAACGAGCAGTTTATGCTCACCGCTCACTTACAAACAGCGCTGGTATTACGGGTTTTTACAACGCAGACAAGAAGTGAGCATTGAGCAAAATTCTGCTCTTTACCGCACTCCAATACCAGTTCTGCTTACGTAGCGGGGGGCTGGTGTAACGTGCTCGTGCACGATTTCCCCATAGGAATCAACGGGGAGAGCCGGCTGTAAAAAAAAGTCTAAAACCTGCAAAAAAGCAGTGTAAAGCTCCTTAACGCAGCCCTATTGATTCCTATGGGAAACACATTTTATCTACACCTAACACCCTAACATGAACCCCAAGTCTAAAAACCCATAATCTTACACTTATTAACCCTAATCTGCCATCCCTGACATCGCCGACACCTACATTATATTATTAACCCCTAATCTGCCGCTCCGGACGCCGCCGCCACCTACATTTAACTGATGCAATCAGCCAATAGGATTGAAGTTCAATCATATTGGCTGATCCAATCAGCCAATAGGATTAAGCTCGCATTCTATTGGCTGATTGCATCAGCCAATATGATTTTTTCTACATTAATTCCGATTGGCTGATAGAATTCTATCAGCCAATCGGAATTGAAGGGACGCCATCTTGGATGACGTCACTTAAAGGTACCTTCATTCAGTGTTAGCCGTCGATTGAAGAGGATGCTCCGTGTCGGATGTCTTGAAGATGGACCCGCACCGCTCCGGATGGATGAAGATAGAAGATGCCGTCTGGATGAAGACTTCTGCCCGTCTGGGGGACCACTTCGCCCGGCTTGGATGAAGACTTCTCCCGGCTTCGTTGAGGACTTCAGCTCGGTTGGGTGAGGACTTCTCCCGTTAAGGTGGTCTTCAAGGGGTTAGCGTTAGGTTTTTTTAAGGGGGTATTGGGTGGGTTTTAGAGTATGGTTGGTTGTGTGGGTGGTGGGTTTTAATGTTGGGGGGGATTTGTACTTTTTTTTACCGGTAAGAGAGCTGATTACTTTGGGGCAATGCCCCGCAAAAGGCCCTTTTAAGGGCTATTTGTAATTTAGTGTAGGGTAGGGCTTTTTTTATTTTGGGGGGGCTTTTTATTTTGTTATGGGGATTAGATTAGGTGTAATTAGTTTAAAAATCTTGTAATTTGTTTATTATTTTCTGTTATTTAGTGGGGGGGGGGTTTTGTACTTTAGATAATTTTATTTAATTGTATTTAATTGTATTTAATTTAGGAAATTAATTTAATTATAATGTAGTGTTAGATGTAATTGTAACTTAAGTTTTATTTTACAGGTAACTTTGTATTTATTTTAGCTAGGTAGTTATTAAATAGTTAATAACTATTTAGTAACTATTCTACCTAGTTAAAATAAATACAAACGTGCCTGTAAAATAAAAATAAACCCTAACGGCTAGATTTAGAGTTCTGCGGCTAAAGGGGTGCGTTAGCTACGCGTGCTTTTTTCCCCCCGCACCTTTTAAATACCGCTGGTATTTAGAGTTCACAGAAGGGCTGCGTTAGGCTCCAAAAAGGGAGCGTATAGCATATTTACCGTCACTGCAACTCTAAATACCAGCGTTGCTTACGGACGCGGCCAGCTTCAAAAATGTGCTCGTGCACGATTCCCCCATAGAAAACAATGGGGCTGTTTGAGCTGAAAAAAAAACTAACACCTGCAAAAAAGCAGCGTTCAGCTCCTAACGCAGCCCCATTGTTTCCTATGCGGAAACACTTCCTAAGTCTGCACCTAACACCCTAACATGTACCCCGAGTCTAAACACCCCTAACCTTACACTTATTAACCCCTAATCTGCTGCCCCCGCTATCGCTGACCCCTGCATATTATTATTAACCCCTAATCTGCCGCTCCGTACACCACCGCAACCTACATTATAGCTATGTACCCCTAATCTGCTGCCCCTAACACCGCCGACCCCTATATTATATTTATTAACCCCTAATCTGCCCCCCACAACGTCACCGCCAGCTACCTACAATAATTAACTCCTTATCTGCCGACCGCACCTCACCGCTACTATAATAAAGTTATTAACCCCTAATCCGCCTCACTCCCGCCTCAATAACCCTATAATAAATAGTATTAATCCCTAATCTGCCCTCCCTAACATCGCCGACACCTAACTTCAATTATTAACCCCTAATCTGCTGACCGAATCTCGCCGCTACTGTAATAAATGGATTAACCCCTAAAGCTAAGTCTAACCCTAACACTAACACCCCCCTAAGCTAAATATAATTTAAATCTAACAAAATAAATTAACTCTTATTAAATAAATTATTCCTATTTAAAGCTAAATACTTACCTGTAAAATAAACCCTAATATAGCTACAATATAAATTATAATTATATTATAGCTATTTTAGGATTAATATTTATTTTACAGGCAACTTTGTATTTATTTTAACCAGGTACAATAGCTATTAAATAGTTAAGAACTATTTAATAGCTAAAATAGTTACAATAATTACAAAATTACCTGTAAAATAAATCCTAACCTAAGTTACAATTAAACCTAACACTACACTATCAATAAATTAATTAAATACAATACCTACAAATAACTACAATTAAATAAACTAACTAAAGTACAAAAAATAAAAAAGAACTAAGTTACAAAAAATAAAAAAATATTTACAAACATTAGAAAAATATTACAACAATTTTAAACTAATTACACCTACTCTAAGCCCCCTAATAAAATAACAAAGCCCCCCCAAAATAAAAAAATGCCCTACCCTATTCTAAATTAAAAAAGTTCAAAGCTCTTTTACCTTACCAGCCCTGAAAAGGGCAATTTGCGGGGCATGCCCCAAATAATTCAGCTCTTTTGCCTGTAAAAATAAACATACAATACCCCCCCCCCAACATTACAACCCACCACCCACATACCCCTAATCTAACCCAAACCCCCCTTAAATAAACCTAACACTAAGCCCCTGAAGATCTCCCTACCTTGTCTTTACCACACCGGGTCCCGATCTGTCCAGAAGAGCCTCCGATGTCTTGATCCAAGCCCAAGTGGGGGGCTGAAGAGTGACGTCCATCCTCGGGCTGAAGTCTGTATCCAAGCGGCGGCTGAAGAAATCCATCATCGGGCTGAAGTCTTGATCCAAGCGGGCGCTGAAGAAGTCCATCATCGGGATGAAGTCTTCTATGAAGCAGCATCTTCAATCTTCTTTCTTCCGGAGCCATCATCTTCCAGCAGACGCGGATCCATCCTCTTCTACCGACGCCTACTCGCCGCCGCTTGGATCCAGACTTCAGCCCGAGGGTGGACGTCACTCTTCAGCCCCCCGCTTGGGCTTGGATCAAGACATCGGAGGCTCTTCTGGACAGATCGGGACCCGGTGTGGTGAAGACAAGGAAGGGAGATCTTCAGGGGCTTAGTGTTAGGTTTATTTAAGGGGGGATTGGGTTAGATTAGGGGTATGTGGGTGGTGGGTTGTAATGTTTGGGGGGGTATTGTATGTTTTTTTTACAGGCAAAAGAGATGAATTATTTGGGGCATGCCCCGCAAATGGCCCTTTTCAGGGCTGGTAAGGTAAAAGAGCTTTGAACTTTTTTTAATTTAGAATAGGGTAGGGCATTTTTTTTATTTTGGGGGGCTTTGTTATTTTATTAGGGGGCTTAGAGTAGGTGTAATTAGTTTAAAATTGTTGTAATATTTTTCTAATGTTTGTAAATATTTTTTTATTTTTTGTAACAGTTATTTTTTATTTTTTGTACTTTAGTTAGTTTATTTAATTGTATTTATTTGTAGGTATTGTATTTAATTAATTTATTGATAGTGTAGTGTTAGGTTTAATTGTAGATAATTGTAGGTAGTTTATTTAATTTATTTATTGATAGTGTAGTGTTAGGTTTAATTGTAACTTAGGTTAGGATTTATTTTACAGGTAATTTTGTAATTATTTTAACTAGGTAACTATTAAATAGTTATTAACTATTTAATAGCTATTGTACCTAGTTAAAATAAATACAAAGTTGCCTGTTAAATAAATATTAATCCTAAAATAGCTACAATATAATTATTATTTATATTGTAGCTATATTAGGGTTTATTTTACAGGTAAGTATTTAGATTTAAATAGGAATAATGTATTTAATAAGAGTTAATTTATTTTGTTAGAATAAAATTATATTTAATTTAGGGGGGTGTTAGGGTTAGAATTAGCTTTAGGGGTTAAACAATTTATTAGAGTAGCGGTGAGCTCCGATCGGCAGATTAGGGGTTAATACTTGAAGTTAGGTGTCGGCGATGTTAGGGAGGGCAGATTAGAGGTTAAAACTATTTATTATAGGGTTATTGAGGCAGGAGTGAGGCGGATTAGGGGTTAATAACTTTATTATAATAGCGGTGCTGTCCGGTCAGCAGATTAGGGGTTAATAAGTGTAGGTAGGTAGCGGCGACGTTGGGGGCGGCATATTAGGGGTTAATAAATATAATATAGGGGTCGGCGGTGTTAGAGGCAGCAGATTAGGGGTTCATAGGGATAACGTAGGTGGCAGCGATGTGCGGTCGGCAGATTAGGGGTTAAAAATTTTTAATAGAGTGGCGGCGATGTGCGGGGACCTCTGTTTAGGGGTACATAGGTAGTTTATGGGTGTTAGTGTACTTTAGAGCACAGTAGTTAAGAGCTTTATAAACCGGCGTTAGCCCAGAAAGCTCTTAACTACTGACTTTTTTCTGCGGCTGGAGTTTTGTTGTTAGATTTCTAACGTTCACTTCAGCCAAGACTCTAAATACCGGCGTTAGGAAGATCCCATTGAAAAGATAGGATACGCAAATGGCGTAGGGGGATCTGTGGTATGGAAAAGTCGCGGCTGCAAAGTGAGCGTTAGACCCTTTCCTGACTGACTCCAAATACCAGAGGGCGGTAAAAACCAGCGTTAGGAGCCTCTAACGCTGGTTTTGACGGCTACCGCCCAACTCTAAATCTAGCCTTAAGCTAGCTACAATGTAACTATTAGTTATATTGTAGCTATCTTAGGGTTTATTTTATAGGTAAGTATTTAGTTTTAAAAAAGGAATTATTTAGTTAATGATAGTAATTTTATTTAGATTTAGATTAGATTTTATTTAGATTTATTTAAATTATATTAAGTTAGGGTTAGACTTAGATTTAGGGGTTAATAACTTTAGTATAGTGGCGGCGACGTTGGGGGTGGCAGATTAGGGGTTAATAAATGTAGGTAGGTGTCGGCGATGTTAGGGACGGCAGATTAGGGGTTAATAATATTTAACTAATGCTTGCAAGGTGGGAGTTTGGCGGTTTTAGGTTAATATATTTATTATAGTGGCGGTGATGTCCGGTTCGGCAGATTAGGGGTTAAAAATTTAATTTTAGTGTTTGTGATGCGGAAGGGCCTCGGTTTAGGGGTTAATTGGTAGTTTATGGGTGTTAGTGTACTTTTTAGCACTTTAGTTAAGAGTTTTTTGCTACGGCGTTGTAGTGTAAAACTCTTAACTACTGACTTTAAAATGCGGTACCAGTCTTGACAGGAGAGGGTCTACCGCTCACTTTTTTGCAGACTCGTAATATCGGTGCAATGCAAGTCCCATTGAAAATATAGGATACGCAATTGACGTAAGTGGATTTGCGGTGTTTCCAAGTCTGGCCAAAAAAGTGAGTGGTACACCTGTACCTGCAAGACTCGTAATACCAGCGGGCGTTAGAAAGCAGCGTTGGGACCGGCCAACTCTGCTTTTTAAGCCTAACACACAACTCGTAATCTAGCCGTTACTTAATATCTTTCATACTGTTATCAGATTATAGGTAAATCGCAATCCTTTAGAAAAACTGATCAAATTATTTATCTACAAAAATAGCCATAGCCTTCAATGGTGTCTTTCTGTCGAAAAACATTAGATAAGTATTTCTAAATGATTATGAACAACCCCTTAGTGGATTATGACTTCGTTGAATAGTTCTGGTTTTCTTTTTATACAGTGAAATCACATCAGGTTCATTACAGTCATGTGGTACTAAACCTAAGGAAATCAAGTCTTAGAAATATATAGAAGATTATGGACTTGGCTGTTAGAGAGTTAACTACATTCATGACTATCCAAATGTGGAAAAAGCTGGATGCACACTGCATTTTGCTCTTTCGGAGACAGATTCCTTCTTGTGAAAGTGCAATACACTAAGGTGTATGCCAATCCAGATCTTAGTGTGTTGCACTTTGACAAGAAGGAATCTGGCTCTGAAAAGAGCTGAGTGACTCAAGCGGCCGCCTTCTTCCGCATTTGGATCATCAAGAATGATCTGAATGCAGATGCCTAATACTAAATATAATATTCAATGTAGCTTTGACTATCAAAATATTGTGAAGCATTTTTTTGATGTTATCTAAAGTCACCCACAATTTGGGTAATGGTATGAAAGTTAAGTTTTGTTGCATCATTGCGGGTATTGGTTCCTCTCTTGTTTATATAAAATAAAATAATTAATATAAACCTTCATTGTCACATTTTGGTGTCATAAGTGTTCACTTCTCAGCCTTTCACCCCCCCCCATAAATAGTCTTACTGTCCTTGCAATGAAATTATTATTTTCTATCCTATATAATAAAAGGCCATGTGTGTTTGTCCGAAGCTATCATGCGCAGTAGAGACTGCGTGCGAGGACAAACACACCTGGCCTTCCAACTGACCTCCTGGCGTTGTGTGGGTGGGCGTGGCCGGGCGGGTGCGGAGTGGGCATGGCCGGGCGGGTGTGATGTGGGCATGGCCGGGCGAGACATGGGTGTGGCCGGATGTGACATGGGCGGGCCGGACGTGATGCGGGCGGGGCCGGGCGGGGTCAAATGCAGGGAGACAGAGAGAGGGAGCAGAAAAGACAGGGTGGATAGAGACAGCAGAAGAGGGGGGATCGAGAGAGGGAGAGAGAGACAGCAAAAGAGAGAGGGGGAGAGAGGCAGCAAAAGATAGGGGGAGAGAGAGAGCAAAAGAGAGGGGGAGAGAGACAGCAAAAGAGAGGGGGGGAGAGACAGCAAAAGAGATGGGGCAAGAGACACCAAAAGAGAGGGGGGAGAGAGACAGCAAAAGAGAGGGGGGGGAGAGACAGCAAAAAAGAGGAGGGCGTGAGACAGCAAAAAAGAGGGGGAGAGAGACAGCAAAAGAGAGGGGGAGTGCACAAAAGAGAGGGAGGAGAGTGCACAAAAGAGAGGGGGGAGAGAGAGCGCAAAAGAGAGGGGAGAGAAAGCGCAAAAGAGAAGGGGGAGAGAGCGCAAAAGAGAGGGGGAGAGAGAGCAAAAGAGAGTGGGGAGAAAGCGCAAAAGAGTAGGGGGAGAGAGCGCAAAAGAGTAGGGGGAGAGAGCACAAAAGAGTAGGGGGAGAGAGCGCAAAAGAGAGGGGGGAGAGAGACAGCAAAAGAGAGGGGGGAGAGAGACAGCAAAAGAGAGGGGGGAGAGAGACAGCAAAGCAGAGGGGGGAGATAGACAGCAAAAGAGAGGGGGAGAGAGACAGCAAAAGAGAGGGGGAGAGAGACAGCAAAAGAGAGGGGGGGAGAGACAGCAAAAGAGAGGGGGGAAAGACACAGCAAAAGAGAGGGGGGAGAGAGACAGCAAAAGAGAGGGGGAGAAAGCACAAAAGAGAGGAGGGAGAGAGCACAAAAGAGAGGAGGAGAGTGCACAAAAGAGAGGGGAGAGAGAGCGCAAAAGAGAGGGGGGAGAGAGAGCGCAAAAGAGAGGGGGGAGAGGGCGCAAAAGAGAGTGGGGAGAGAGTGCAAAAGAGAGTGGGGAGAGAGTGCAAAAGAGAGTGGGGAGAAAGCGCAAAAGAGTAGGGGGAGAGAGCGCAAAAGAGAGGGGAAGAGAGCGCAAAAGAGAGGGGGGAGAGAGACAGCAAAAGAGAGGGGGGAGAGAGACAGCAAAAGAGAGGGGGAGAGAGGCAGCAAAAGAAAGGGGGGAGAGAGACAGCAAAAGAGAGGGGGAGAGAGACAGCAAAAAGTGAGGGGGAGAGAGACAGCAAAAGAGGGGGAGAGAGACAGCAAGAGAGGGGGAGAGAGACAGCAAAAGAGAGGGGGGAGAGAGACAGCAAAAAGAGAGGGGGGAGAGAGACAGCAAAAGAGTCGGGGGAGAGAGACAGCAAAAGAGGGGGAGAAAGACAGCAAAAAGAGAGGGGGAAGAGAGACAGCAAAAGAGAGGAGGAGAGAGACAGCAAAAAGAGAGGGGGGTGAGACAGCAAAAGAAGGGGAGAGAGACAGCAAGAGAAGGGGGAGAGAGACAGCAAAAGAGAAGGGGGAGAGAGACAGCAAAAAGAGAGGGGGGAGACAGCAAAAGAGAGGGGGAGAGAGACAGCAAGAGAGGGGGGAGAAAGCACAAAAGAGAGGGGGGAGAGAGCTCAAAAGAGAGGGGGAGACTGCACAAAAGAGAGGGGGGAGAGAGAGCGCAAAAGAGAGGGGGGAAAGGGCGCAAAAGAGAGTGGGGAGAGAGTGCAAAAGAGAGTGGGGAGAGAGTGCAAAAGAGAGTGGGGAGAAAGCACAAAAGAGTAGGGGGAGAGAGCGCAAAAGAGAGGGGAAGAGAGCGCAAAAGAGAGGGGGGAGAGAGACAGCAAAAGAGAGGGGGGAGAGAGACAGCAAAAGAGAGGGGGAGAGAGGCAGCAAAAGAGAGGGGGGAGAGAGACAGCAAAAGAGAGGGGGGAGAGAGACAGCAAAAAGAGAGGGGGGAGAGAGACAGCAAAAGAGAGGGGGAGAGAGACAGCAAGAGAGAAGGGGGAGAGAGACAGCAAAAAGAGAGGGGGAGATAGACAGCAAAAGAGAGGGGGAGAGTGCACAAAAGAGAGGGGGGAGAGCAAGCGCAAAAGAGAGGGGGGAGAGAGACAGCAAAAAGAGAGGGGGGAGAGAGACAGCAAAAGAGTGGGGGGAGAGAGACAGCAAAAGAGTGGGGGGAGAGAGACAGCAAAAGAGTGGGAGAGAGACAGCAAAAAGAGAGGGGGGAGAGAGACAGCAAAAGAGAGGGGGGAGAGAGACAGCAAGAGAGAATGGGGAGAGAGACAGCAAGAGAGAATGGGGAGAGAGACAGCAAAAAGAGAGGGGGAGAGAGACAGCAAAAGAGGGGGAGAGAGACAGCAAGAGAGGGGGAGAGAGACAGCAAAAGAGAGGGGGGAGAGAGACAGCAAAAAGAGAGGGGGGAGAGAGACAGCAAAAGAGTGGGGGGAGAGAGACAGCAAAAGAGGGGGAGAGAGACAGCAAAAAGAGAGGGGGGAGAGAGACAGCAAAAGAGAGGGGGAGAGAGACGGCAAAAGAGAGGGGGGAGAGAGACAGCAAAAGAGAGGGGGGAGAGAGACAGCAAAAGAGAGGGGGAGAGAGACAGCAAAAAGAGAGGGGGGTGAGACAGCAAAAGAAGGGGAGAGAGACAGCAAGAGAGGGGGGAGAGAGACAGCAAAAGAGAGGGGGGAGAGAGACAGCAAAAAGAGAGGGCGGTGAGAGACAGCAAAAGAGAGGGGGAGAGAGACAGCAAGAGAGGGGGGAGAAAGCACAAAAGAGAGGGGGGAGAGAGCTCAAAAGAGAGGGGGAGACTGCACAAAAGAGAGGGTGGGAGAGAGCGCAAAGGAGAGGGGGAGAGAGAGCAAAAGAGAGTGGGGAGAAAGTGCAAAAGAGAGTGGGGAGAAAGCGCAAAAGAGTAGGGGGAGAGAGCGCAAAAGAGAAGGGGGAGAGAGCACAAAAGTGAGGGGGGGGAGAGAGCACAAAAGAGAGAGGGGATAGAGAGAGAGAGCAAGGGGTGGGACCGCTGTACTGCAAAAAATGGCCCGTGTACACAGACTTGAGGAATAGTTTTATCTATAATTTTGTAAGATTTACTATTCCTTTAAGTACCATTTCTCTAATATATATTTTTTTTTTTCTTCCTTAACTCTCTCTCAACCCTTGTTTTATATCCCACAGTTATTGAGAATTTTATTTTCAAATTATATTATTATTCACTTTGTTATTATTATATTTTATTTATAACTTACCAATACACCGCACAGCTCTATACAGAGCTACATCACGTACACAGGAATATTACAATACAATTTTTTAACTTAATAAAAAATTAAGGCCCCTGTACTTTTATGGAAAGTGGACTACAATTTAAAGAAGGAAATGGAAACAGATAGAGATTAAAAGCAGATAAGCAGTGACAGAGTGATACAAGATTTTTAGATAGTAGTAGAGGGGAAAAACATGAATAAATAGTGTGAGGGTGAAGGGAGGTGTGTGGAACTCAGTATGCAGGAATGGAAAACCAAAACAAAGAAAGTATTTTCTTAAACAAACTGTACTGAAGAAATGTAAGGCAGCAACAGGTAAATCAATTTGAGGTCAATATCCAACCTGATAAAAATCAATTAAAGTCTTTTACAACGCATACTTTAAGCACAAGTCTCTCAGCAAGCACAGGCTACCCAACGGGTACTGTTGGTGAGGTAACTCTTAAATGCCCAGAACAAGGTAAGCATACAAAGTTATTAAATTAGAAAAGTACAAGTCTCTCAGTAAGCACAGACTACCCAGCGGGTACTGTTGGTGAGGTCACTTGTAAAATGTCCAGGAACAAGATAAGCATATACAGGTATCACAGCAAAGAAGCTTGGCCAAAGGGGCAAGGTAGGCATACACAGGTATCACATCAGAAGTATTTGGTCTCAGCAGTAAGGTAAACATACACATGTATCACAGCATAGGTCTTTGCTCTCAGAAGTAAGGTAAGCATACACAGGTATCACAGCAGAGGTCTTTGGTTTCAGCAGTAAGGTAAGCATACACAGGTATTACAGCAGAAGTCTTTGGTCTCAGCAGTAAGGTAAGCATACCTAAGTACCACTGCAGAGGTCTTTGGTCTCAGCAGTAAGGTAAGCATACTAAAGTATCACAGCAGAGGTCTTTGGTCTCAACAGTAAGGTAAACATACACAGGTATCACAGCAGAGGTCTTAGCTTCAGAAGCAGGTACATACAGGTATGCCAGAAGTCAGGACCAGGAACCAGCAAACAAGGACCTTCTTAGGCTATAACTCAGTAAAGAGTGATGTACTGAGCAGCCTTATATAGGGACTCCCATACCTGTGCCTTCCAGGTGGGAGTCCTTGCAATCAGACTGACCCTTTAATTCTAGGCAGGGTGTGAATAGAGAGCTGCAGGAGTAGTTGCTAGTCAGACTGGTCTCTGCATCTCTGCATGTGGGACACCGAGATGGACCACCGGGGGCCCTGCATTTGCCGCGGCAAGTGGCTAGGACCGGGGTAAGGACCCTGACAAAGAGATTGAGAATAGAAAATAATAGTTGTGAATTAGTCTGGGAAACAGAAGTGAACTTGGAAATCAGACTTAAGCAGCATGAGTGCAGGGAGTTACAAAGACATAAAACACCTGGTAATTACAAAACTTAGGTCCAGATTACAAGTGGAGTGGTATTTAACTTAGAGCACTAACTCCTAGAAGCTAGAAGAAATCTTTTTGCACGCATCTGGTTGCACTTGTATTACAATTTAAAAGTAAACAGTTTTAGCTCTTGCTCTAACATGATACGCTGATAGTCGAATTTAGAATATCCTGCATGCAATAACGTATTCCCTAATAGAAGTTAATAGAGCAAAAAAAGTGGGGAAAAAACTAAAACCCTACTCAAGCGCAAACCCCATCGCATATTTTCTCATGTGTGCTAACCCGACATAAAAATATAAATATTTCACATTCCAATGTTTTTTGCATAGAAGAATATGTTCTATTTATTCAGAAATACATATTTCTATATCTGATGGTATTTTTGGACAATATATATCTATACCTATATATATATATATATATATATATATATAGATAGATAGATATACACATGATTATGTATAGGTACATATATATATATATATATATATATATATATATATATATACACAAACAAGGCATACAAGGTATCAGCGCACATCCATTTTCAAAAGCACAACATATTTTTTACTGCTGCAAAAAATTGCCTGCATATACATCAAGAGACAACTATCTTTTTTTTAAAATAATATTGGGAACTTAGTCACACAATATGGCCATATTTTGCTTAGCCAGTCACCGCTTACAAGGTGCCCCAATTCGACTGGTCCTACTCTAAGTCCTTTTGCCACAGAGGGCTGAAACATTCCTGCTTTTTTTTTTCAATAGAATATTTAATTCATTCAGATCTAGGAGGTGTTATTTTAGTGTTCCCTTTATTTTTTTGAGCAGTATAAATATTAAATATTAAATTAAAAATTAAATATTCTATTGAAATACTTTGTTCTTTACATAGTTGAATGTGCTGACAACAAAATCACACAAAAATTAAAAAATGGAAATCAAAATTTTCAACCCATGGAGGTCTGGATTTGGAGTCACACTCAAAATTAAAGTGGAAAAACACACTACAGGCTGATCCAACTTTGATGTAATGTCCTTAAAACAAGTCAAATGAGGCTCAGTAGTGTGTGTGGCCTCAACGTGCCTGTATGACCTCCCTACAATGCCTGTGCATGCTCCTGATGAGGTGGTGGATGGTCTTCTGAGGGATCTCCTCCCAGACCTGGACTAAAGCATCTGGCAACTCCTGGACAGTCTGTGGTGCAACGTGAAGTTGGTGGATGGAGCGAGACATGATGTCCCAGATGTGCTCAATTGGATTAAGGTCTGGGGAACGGCAGGCCAGTCCATAGCATCAATGCCTTCGTCTTGCAGGAACTGCTGACACACTCCAGCCACATGAGGTCTAGCATTGTCTTGCATTAGGAGGAACCCAGGGCCAACCGCACCAGCATATGGTCTCACAAGGGGTCTGAGGATCTCATCTAGGTACCTAATGGCAGTCAGGCTACCTCTGGCGAGCACATGGAGGGCTGTGTGGCCCCCCAAAGAAATGCCACCCCACACCATTACTGACCCACTGCCAAACCTGTCATGCTGGAGGATGTTGCAGGCAGCAGAACATTCTCCACGGCATAACCAGACTTTGTCACGTCTGTCACATGTGTTCAGTGTGAACCTGCTTTCATCTGTGAAGAGCACAGGGCGCCAGTGGCAAATTTGCCAATCTTGGTCTTCTCTGGCAAATGCCAAACGTCCTGCACGGTGTTGGGCTGTAAGCACAACCCCCACCTGTGGACGTCGGGCCCTCTTACCACCCTCATGGAGTCTGTTTCTGACCGTTGCACATTTGTGGCTTGCTGGAGGTCATTTTACAGGGCTCTGGCAGTGCTCCTCCTGTTCCTCCTTGCACAAAGGCGGAGGTAGCGGTCCTGCTGCTGGGTTGTTGCCCTCCTATGGCCTCCTCCACATCTCCTGATGTACTGGCCTGTCTCCTGGTAGCGCCTCCGTGCTCTGGACACTACGTTGACAGACACAACAATCCTTCTTGCCACAGCTCGCATTGCTGTGCCATCCTGGATGAGCTGCACTACCTGAGCCACTTGTGTAGGTTGTAGACTCTGTCTCATGCTACCACTAGAGTGAAAGCACCGCCAGCATTCAAAAGTGACCAAAACATCAGCCAGAAAGCATAGGAACTGAGAAGTGGTCTGTGGTCACCATCTGCAGAACCACTCCTTTATTGGGGGTGTCTTGCTAATTGCCTATAATTTCCACCTGTTGTCTATCCCATTTGCACAACAGCATGTGAAATTGATTGTCACTCAGTGTTGCTTCCTAAGTGAACAGTTTGATTTCACAGAAGTGTGATTGACTTGGAGTTACATTGTGTTGTTTAAGTGTTCCCTTTATTTTTTTGAGCAGTGTATATATATATATATACAAATATCTATTTAAAAATACATAGAACACATTCTGCTATATGCAGAACATTGGAATGTGAAATATTTACAGTAAATTTAAAATATGACACTTCATTAAATATGAATATTGCATAAATATATTTTTCCAGTTTTCATCTACTTGAATGCAAGGGGCTCCACAGCACCTCTATATATGTCTATATATGTATACATATGTATGTATGTGTTTCTAAGTGTATATATGTCAGTAAATACATAAACATGTAAATACATAAACATATAAATACATAAACATATAAATACATAAACACACACACACACATATATATATATACACACACACAAACACATACATAAAACATATTTATATGTATGTATCTCAATGTTAAAGGCCTTTTTTCCTGCTTTTTTTTTCTTTATTACACCTGTGATTTTAGAGCAAAAATCATTTTTTGTGCAATATATATATATATATTTTATTATATAGTGTTAATATGAGTGTAACTGTACTTTGCAAAAGGTATTCTCTCTAGTGTTACCCACAGTGTGCATGGACGGTCATTAGTAGAAAGTTCAACATAAGCAACAACTTATTTTTGCTACCGGACTCACCCGCTCCTCAGTGTTGGTCTCCACCAAGTGGAGTCTGCTGTCTCCCCTCACTCACTGCCGTAGTCGTCCGG
Organism: Bombina bombina; assembly: GCF_027579735.1. Taxonomy (NCBI): domain Eukaryota; kingdom Metazoa; phylum Chordata; class Amphibia; order Anura; family Bombinatoridae; genus Bombina; species Bombina bombina. The sequence goes on along the minus strand of NC_069505.1, from coordinate 163,293,477 downwards.
TCCTGGGGTGTGGGAACTTAAAGCCTGCCCTCTTGTTCTCCGGGTAGATGAAAGGTACAAGCCCCAGTGTCTGCTACTCCGGTCCTGGCAAAAGGCTGCAGTGCCCAAACAAACCCTCCTCAGACGTACTCGAGAGTGAGGGGGGCGCAGTCCTTGTACACGTCCTCTCTGGACAGGAAGTGATGAAACTTGATTGTAGCTGCGGGTGAATGCCGGTGCAGCAGTTAGACAGGGAAAGTGAGGATTATTCTCCTCTGGAGGTGCTACCACGCTGGAGGGTCAATTAGAACTAAAGTAGCAAAAAAGGGTAGCGGAGCACCAATCCAATGTGGTAAAATAAAAATAATCTTTATTGGAAATCAAGATAAAACAGAAAAACGACAGGGTGCCATTATCCAAAAGGAGTCAGCTCCTACAGCTGCTGACATGTTTCGGCTGTTGCCGTTATCAAAGCTGCTTGTCTGTGCAGGTGTAATCCTGCCCTTTAAAAGAAATGAACGACTCCTATTGGATAATGGTTAATTGCACATTTAAACTTTAACCATTTCCTTACTTTAGGATATACTGACAATAATAATGCCCTGTGACTAAGATAGGTCTAAACAAAATATATAAATGCTACCTATAAGTGCATAAATCTCTAAATAAGCATAATGGAAAGAGAACATTAGGTGTTAAATATTGCAAATATGTAAATGTACAATGTGCTCTATGAGACTTCTTGTTTTTAACTCTTGCTGATATTGCAGAGCAGAAAGAGACTGAAGTTTCAGACAACTGAATGATAATTCAAGGTAAACTGCAATTTCAAATAGAAAAAGTATCCATTGCATTTATATCCAAAATATTTACAGACAAGAAATTTTTTTATATATATATGTGATATGGGAAAAAAATACATTGGAGTATGTACTAAATTTTAAATATTCGAATGGAAAATTAATTTTGGAGAAGAAATGGTAAAATACAGAATCCCTCTATGATAAGCACAAATAGTGTGCTTGGTAAATTTATATTTATATAATTATGTGAGGGGAATGTACAAATGGAAGGGTGGGAGAGGGTGTTTATCAGGTCCAATTTACTCCCAATGGTTAATTAAATCATACATGGAGTTAAGACCTGAGGGGTATCTAGTTCGCAATTTAAATATCCAAAAGATCTCACGTTTGGACAAGATTGTGTCCCTGTCCACACCTCTGGGTGGTTTGGTAATTTGTTCAATGCAGGTCCAACGAAAAGTATCAGAACTTTTACCATGTAAATTGGTAAAATGTTGGATCAAGGGGGTGGTAGCTATGCCTGTCCTGATATTAGAGAGATGCTCCCTAATTCTTGACCTGACCTCTCTGGTCGTGAGGCCTACGTATTGTTTTGCACATGAAGTGCAAGTGGCAAGGTAGATGGTATAGGTGGACCTACAGTTAAGACACATGTTTTTCGTGAATACCTGTCCTGTTACCGTGGAGAAAAAAGTGCTCCCCAGCTCCACCTTTTCACAAGCCACACAGTCTCTGAAATGACATTTAAACATGCCTTTCTGGGTCAGCCAGGAAGACGTCTCTGAAACCCTGCTAGTGGAAATTCTGGTAGGAGCTACCATATTCCCTATGGTTTTACTGCGCCGGTATGTGAAATGGCATGATTTCACGGATAGATTGGCTAAATCCTCATCTGCTCTCAGCATTTCAAAATGTTTTTTGATAATTTCACACACCTGCGGGTATTGTTCCGAATGATCAGTAACAAAAAAAAGATCACCTTTTATTGCTTCCTTGTTGTTGTATTTATTTTTATCTTTTGGTTTCAAAAGATTTTTTCTATCGATGGTTTTTACTTCTTCAAATGCTGAGGCTATCAGATCTTTCTTATACCCCCTGCATAAGAGTCTTTGAGAGAGTTGAGCAGCTTCCTTCTCAAAGAGTGCCGGTTCTGAACAGTTTCGTTTTAAATGAATGAATTGACCCTTGATGATGCCTCTAAATACGGCTTTGGGGTGGCAACTGTTGGCATGTAACAGGATGTTGCCTGAAATTGGCTTTCTGTATACCGTGGTACACACCCTCTCCCCCGCAACACCTGAAAGAGTAACATCCAGATAGTTAATGGTTGTCCGATTGGATTCTGAAGTAAAACTCAGTCCCAAATCATTGGTGTTCAGAAGCTCCACGAAGGCCAACAGTTCACTGTCAGTGCCCCTCCAAATGAACAGGAGGTCATCAATAAACTTCCTGTAAAAAACTATATTCGAGCAGAGGGGGCTTCCACCTCCAAATATGTGGTCCTGCTCCCACCAGCCCATGAAAAGGTTAGCGTAGGAGGGGGCAAACTTGGCCCCCATTGCAGTCCCACAAATCTGGAGGTAGAACACCCCCTCAAACTCGAAATAGTTATGTGAAAGCAAGAACTCGGTCACTTGTGTCACATACTCGCAGTAATCTGGATCTTCACCAAAGTATTTATTTAAATAGTATCTTACTGCTTGTAACCCTTTGTTATGGGGTATAGATGAGTATAATGATTTCACGTCTACCGTGAGCCAAGTATATTCCTCCTTCCACTCTAAGTTTTCCAGCAATTTTAGGACATGCATAGTGTCCCTTAGGTAGCTCCAAAGTTCTAATACCATCGGTTGTAGAATTTTATCTAACCACTCTGAGGTATGTTCAAGGAGCGAACCTATGCCGCTGACAATTGGTCGGCCAGTTACATTGACCAAGGACTTGTGAACCTTGGGCAAAAGATTGAAAACTGGAATTGTGGGGTTAGTTACTAGGAGATAATCAGCAGTATCCTCATCTATGAAACCTCCCTCAACACCATCATCCACAAGGCTCATGAGCTTTTTTTTAAAAAGCACAGTCGGGTCTGAGTTTAAAACCCTATAATCGCTGGGGTTGTGGAGTTGTCTGTGGGCTTCACTAATGAAGTCCTCCTTGTTCATCAGTACCACAGACCCACCTTTGTCCGCGGCCCTGATCACCAAAGTTGAATTGTTGCTCAATGAAGCTAGTGCTTCTCTTTCCCCCACAGAGAGATTCTGTTTCCTCTTTGTATTATCATTCACATAATACAAGTTGTTTAAATCAGCCTCAATTCTGCTCTGGAATCTTTCAATGATGGTGCCCCTGCTTTGAATCGGATAAAATTTAGAGGGGCCCTTAAACCTAGGAAATTTGTGTTGTGTAGAGGTAATTGTGTCAGGAGTAGTATTGTCCAATGCCTGTAAAGTGGAGAGACCACAGAGATCCTGGAATTCCAGGTCATCGGTCTCAATTTGATTTCTGTGAATTTCGTACTCGCATTGGACATTACTCTCAGTACTAGGAATATTTTGAGTCTTGGAAAAATGTTTTTTAAGTGTAATTTTTCGTACCAATTTATTGACATCAATCAAGGTATTGAAAAGATTGAAATTATTTGTTGGCACAAAGTTTAAGCCTAAACTCAAAACCCTTTGTTCAATGGGATTTAAATTGTATCAGGAGAGATTAATTACCGATACCTCGTCTGCCTTTGGGTTTTCCTCAATGTGTAGCCCCCTTTGTTTGTTCCTCTGGCTCCTTTTCCCCCCCCGGCGCCTTGCGGGGGGGAAGGGAAAAAACCTGGCGTAATTCAACACTTTCTGCCCCATTAGGGGTATCATGAGATTGTGGAATATCAGCGGGTAGAGGAATATATCTAGAGGGAGTTTTAGGATTTTTCAATATGGGGGGAGGTAATGTGTTAGGTTTATCCCTTGGTCCCACAGTCTGATGTGGCTGTGTCCCAGGTATGGGTTGATTTAGTGTTTGGCTAGCTGAGTGTGCAGGTCCTGGGTGTGAAGTAATGGGATAAAAAGATGTGTCCTCTTCTCCTGATGTAGAACTCTCTCCCCCTGAGTCTGCCTCACTATCTGAGAAGCGAATTCTCTGCTGCCTACCTCTTCCCCTCCCTCTGCGTCTACCTCTATAACCCCTCCCTCTATTGGCAAAACCTCGATTTTGATTATACTCTCTGTATATTTGTGTCCTCTCCCTCTTATTCCAGATATATACAGTGTTATTATTAAAATCAGTTTGATCCCTGACATACTTAGAATGTTTGATTTCTAGTAAAAGGGCCTTAGCTTCAGCAACTGCCTCTTGGAGCAAATGATCAAATCTAGCAAAGTCCGTGTTGTCACAGCGCTTATTTAATTCATCTTGCACCTGACTGATCTTAATAGTGATGTCCTGGACTTGCTTGTTCTTATAAATAATCAAGAGGCGCATTAGATTCCAAGAGCATTCAGAAAGAGTCTCATTCCATTCAATAATGAATGCCCTGTCCTCAGTGTAAAAAGTAGGGTATTTATTGATGCGTAGGCCCCTGGGTATAAGTTTGAGCTTTAAGTAGTTTTCCAAAGTCCAAATATCCCATTTATATTTATTTTCTTTGTTCATTAGAAATTCCATCTCATCAAATAGAGTAGGTAAATTTTGCTGTGTCCTGTCAAGTGTAAAAAAGTTCTCTGCCAACACCATATTCTCATCCCTTTCACTCTCATTGCGTAAAGAATAAAAGTTCATGATAGTCCCAGGTGTCACTATATTGTTCATAGTATTGTTCACCCCGTCATTCATTATCCCTGTATTGTGTGTAGTAATACTGCTGCAAGTATAAAACCAGACCAAAGCACACAGGGGAAGAGAGAAAAGGGGGGCGGGCCTGACCCACAGGGCCCTATGAAATGTAAATGCAAAAGGTATTCTCTCTAGTGTTACCCACAGTGTGCATGGACGGTCATTAGTAGAAAGTTCAACATAAGGAACAACTTATTTTTGCTACCGGACTCACCCGCTCCTCAGTGTTGGTCTCCACCAAGTGGAGTCTGCTGTCTCCCCTCACTCACTGCCGTAGTCGTCCGGTCCTGAGGTGTGGGAACTTAAACTCTTGTTCTCCGGGTAGATGAAAGGTACAAGCCCCAGTGTCTGCTACTCCGGTCCTGGCAAAAGGCTGCAGTGCCCAAACAAACCCTCCTCAGACGTACTCGAGAGTGAGGGGGGCGCGGTCCTTGTACACGTCCTCTCTGGACAGGAAGTGATGAAACTTGATTGTAGCTGCGGGTGAATGCCGGTGCAGCAGTTAGACAGGGAAAGTGAGGATTATTCTCCTCTGGAGGTGCTACCACGCTGGTGGGTCAATTAGAACTAAAGTAGCAAAAAAGGGTAGCGGAGCACCAATCCAATGTGGTAAAATAAAAATAATCTTTATTGGAAATCAAGATAAAACAGAAAAACGACAGGGTGCCATTATCCAAAAGGAGTCAGCTCCTACAGCTGCTGACATGTTTCGGCTGTTGCCGTTATCAAAGCTGATTGTCTGTGCAGGTGTAATCTTGCCCTTTAAAAGAAATGAACAACGACTCCTATTGGATAATGGTTAATTGCACATTTAAACTTTAACCATTTCCTTACTTTAGGATATACTGACAATAATAATGCCCTGTGACTAAGATAGGTCTAAACAAAATATATAAATGCTACCTATAAGTGCATAAATCTCTAAATAAGCATAATGGAAAGAGAACATTAGGTGTTAAATATTGCAAATATGTAAATGTACAATGTGCTCTATGAGACTTCTTGTTTTTAACTCTTCCTGATATTGCAGAGCAGAAAGAGACTGAAGTTTCAGACAACTGAATGATAATTCAAGGTAAACTGCAATTTCAAATAGAAAAAGTATCCATTGCATTTATATCCAAAATATTTACAGACAAGAATTTTTTTTTTTATATATATGTGATATGGGAAAAAATACATTGGAGTATGTACTAAATTTTAAATATTCGAATGGAAAATTAATTTGGAGAAGAAATGCTAAAATACAGAATCCCTCTATGATAAGCACAAATAGTGTGCTTGGTAAATTTATATTTATATAATTATGTGAGGGGAATGTACAAATGGAAGGGTGGGAGAGGGTGTTTATCAGGTCCAATTTACTCCCAATGGTTAATTAAATCATACATGGAGTTAAGACCTGAGGGGTATCTAGTTCGCAATTTAAATATCCAAAAGATCTCACGTTTGGACAAGATTGTGTCCCTGTCCACCCCTCTGGGTGGTTTGGTAATTTGTTCAATGCAGGTCCAACGAAAAGTATCAGAACTTTTACCATGTAAATTGGTAAAATGTTGGATCAAGGGGGTGGTAGCTATGCCTGTCCTGATATTAGAGAGATGCTCCCTAATTCATGACCTGACCTCTCTGGTCGTGAGGCCTACGTATTGTTTTGCACATGAAGTGCAAGTGGCAAGGTAGATGGTATAGGTGGACCTACAGTTAAGACACATGTTTTTCGTGAATACCTGTCCTGTTACCGTGGAGCAAAAAGTGCTCCCCAGCTCCACCTTTTCACAAGCCACACAGTCTCTGAAATGACATTTAAACATGCCTTTCTGGGTCAGCCAGGAAGACGTCTCTGAAACCCTGCTAGTGGAAATTCTGGTAGGAGCTACCATATTCCCTATGGTTTTACTGCGCCGGTATGTGAAATGGCATGATTTCACGGATAGATTGGCTAAATCCTCATCCGCTCTCAGCATTTCAAAATGTTTTTTGATAATTTCACACACCTGCGGGTATTGTTCCGAATGATCAGTAACAAAAAAAAGATCACCTTTTATTGCTTCCTTGTTGTTGTATTTATTTTTATCTTTTGGTTTCAAAAGATTTTTTCTATCGATGGTTTTTACTTCTTCAAATGCTGAGGCTATCAGATCTTTCTTATACCCCCTGCATAAGAGTCTTTGAGAGAGTTGAGCAGCTTCCTTCTCAAAGAGTGCCGGTTCTGAACAGTTTCGTTTTAAATGAATGAATTGACCCTTGATGATGCCTCTAAATACGGCTTTGGGGTGGCAACTGTTGGCATGTAACAGGATGTTGCCTGAAATTGGCTTTCTGTATACCGTGGTACACACCCTCTCCCCCGCAACACCTGAAAGAGTAACATCCAGATAGTTAATGGTTGTCCAATTGGATTCTGAAGTAAAACTCAGTCCCAAATCATTGGTGTTCAGAAGCTCCACGAAGGCCAACAGTTCACTGTCAGTGCCCCTCCAAATGAACAGGAGGTCATCAATAAACTTCCTGTAAAAAACTATATTCGAGCAGAGGGGGCTTCCACCTCCAAATATGTGGTCCTGCTCCCACCAGCCCATGAAAAGGTTAGCGTAGGAGGGGGCAAACTTGGCCCCCATTGCAGTCCCACAAATCTGGAGGTAGAACACCCCCTCAAACTCGAAATAGTTATGTGAAAGCAAGAACTCGGTCACTTGTGTCACATACTCGCAGTAATCTGGATCTTCACCAAAGTATTTATTTAAATAGTATCTTACTGCTTGTAACCCTTTGTTATGGGGTATAGATGAGTATAATGATTTCACGTCTACCGTGAGCCAAGTATATTCCTCCTTCCACTCTAAGTTTTCCAGCAATTTTAGGACATGCATAGTGTCCCTTAGGTAGCTCCAAAGTTCTAATACCATCGGTTGTAGAATTTTATCTAACCACTCTGAGGTATGTTCAAGGAGCGAACCTATGCCGCTGACAATTGGTCGGCCAGTTACATTGACCAAGGACTTGTGAACCTTGGGCAAAAGATTGAAAACTGGAATTGTGGGGTTAGTTACTAGGAGATAATCAGCAGTATCCTCATCTATGAAACCTCCCTCAACACCATCATCCACAAGGCTCATGAGCTTTTTTTTAAAAAGCACAGTCGGGTCTGAGTTTAAAACCCTATAATCGCTGGGGTTGTGGAGTTGTCTGTGGGCTTCACTAATGAAGTCCTCCTTGTTCATCAGTACCACAGACCCACCTTTGTCCGCGGCCCTGATCACCAAAGTTGAATTGTTGCTCAATGAAGCTAGTGCTTCTCTTTCCCCCACAGAGAGATTCTGTTTCCTGATAATTTCACACACCTGCGGGTATTGTTCCGAATGATCAGTAACAAAAAAAAGATCATCTTTTATTGCTTCCTTGTTGTTGCATTTATTTTTATCTTTTGGTTTCAAAAGATTTTTATCTTTTGGTTTCAAAAGATTTTTTCTATTGATGGTTTTTACCATCTACCTTGCCACTTGCACTTCATGTGCAAAACAATGCGTAGGCCTCACGACCAGCGAGGTCAGGTCAAGAATTAGGGAGCATCTCTCTAATATCAGGACAGGCATAGCTACCACCCCCTTGATCCAACATTTTACCAATTTACATGGTAAAAGTTCTGATACTTTTCGTTGGACCTGCATTGAACAAATTACCAAACCACCCAGAGGTGTGGACAGGGACACAATCTTGTCCAAACGTGAGATCTTTTGGATATTTAAATTGCGAACTAGATACCCCTCAGGTCTTAACTCCATGTATGATTTAATTAACCATTGGGAGTAAATTGGACCTGATAAACACCCTCTCCCACCCTTCCATTTGTACATTCCCCTCACATAATTATATAAATATAAATTTACCAAGCACACTATTTGTGCTTATCATAGAGGGATTCTGTATTTTACCATTTCTTCTCCAAAATTAATTTTCCATTCGAATATTTAAAATTTAGTACATACTCCAATGTATTTTTTCCCATATCACATATATATAAAAAAAAAATTCTTGTCTGTAAATATTTTGGATATAAATGCAATGGATACTTTTTCTATTTGAAATTGCAGTTTACCTTGAATTATCATTCAGTTGTCTGAAACTTCAGTCTCTTTCTGCTCTGCAATATCAGCAAGAGTTAAAAACAAGAAGTCTCATAGAGCACATTGTACATTTACATATTTGCAATATTTAACACCTAATGTTCTCTTTCCATTATGCTTATTTAGAGATTTATGCACTTATAGGTAGCATTTATATATTTTGTTTAGACCTATCTTAGTCACAGGGCATTATTATTGTCAGTATATCCTAAAGTAAGGAAATGGTTAAAGTTTAAATGTGCAATTAACCATTATCCAATAGGAGTCGTTGTTCATTTCTTTTAAAGGGCAGGATTACACCTGCACAGACAAGCAGCTTTGATAACGGCAACAGCCGAAACATGTCAGCAGCTGTAGGAGCTGACTCCTTTTGGATAATGGCACCCTGTCGTTTTTCTGTTTTATCTTGATTTCCAATAAAGATTATTTTTATTTTACCACATTGGATTGGTGCTCCGCTACCCTTTTTTGCTTCTTTTGTAACTGTACTTTGTAATGTATTTTTGATGTGTTTTGTGACACAGTTACCAGAGCTCTGAGGATGCGTTAATCATTCTAGTGTAAATCGTGATTGTGCTCCATCGATCGATATTCCTTTCAACTTGTAATACGAGCGGAATTTGCCCCGGAGCCCAGTAAGGTCTAGTTACACACCTGTTTGCAGAATTCAAGATATGTTAAATGTGTATTTACCCCTTGTCACAACCACTAGTTCTGAGAGATTCTACAATCAGTGGAGCAGCATCTACTCGTAACCGTTTACCTCTAGACACACAGACTGAGTACCTCTGGTAAGGATACCGCTATTACAAAAAGAACCCTTCAAAATGTATTAGAATAAATTTATTAAAATAAAAAACTTTATTATAAAACCGTCCATGCTAACATACGTAAAACAGAAAGCATGACAACATTTTAAAAGAAAACAAAAAACAAGACAACCTTGTCAGCTTTGAAACAGTAAGACATAACCTACTGGAATAACATATTAAATTCTGCTATTAATGCAAGCTTGTTTGCCTGTAAATCTATCTATACACATAATTATGTACACACACATGTAAACTCTAAAACCCAGAAACCTTATTAGTAGTCACTTTTATTTTTTACAATATATGTCTTTAAAACTTCTGGCCTTTTATTGGGGGAGGGGGAGACTTTTAAAGGGTGCCATTTAATACAAAACACCACAAATAAATTCTGTAATTCATGCCATCAAGTGAAAAATGTGTTGCAAACTAAACATGTTTAGAAACCCACAGCCAGAAACTGCAGCGACATCTAGTGGTAAGTTATCAATGATCAACTACTTCATAATGGTTCACTTTTATCATTATGCTTACAATTATTTAAATATCCACAATAAACTTACTTTTTGATGTTCTCACTCTCTAGCTATTTCTCATAACTACTATTAGAAAAAATAGAAAAAAGATAAATTATAAACATCTTTCTTATATACGCTATTCAGTACTGATTAGTAAAAATATTATTTAATTGGGTTTTTTTTTAAATAAATGATGATAAATGACACATAACAAATCAACAGATATTAAGAATCCAATAGCATACAATAATGAGCTAAAGATAAATACTGCGTCTTCTAAAAAAAATGGGTAGCTAATGTACAAATTCTACTTGCTCTCATATTGGAGCAACAGCTTATTCCTGTTCTCTCCCATCTTTAAAGGGATACTAAACCCATTGTTTTTAATTTCATGATTAAGAAAGAGCATGCACTTTTAAGCAACTTTCTAATTTACTCCTATTATCAAGTTTGTTTTGTTCTCTTGGTATCTTTATTTGAAAAGCAGGAATAAAAGTGGCCCATTTTTGGTTCAGCACCTGGGTATCACTTGCTGATTGGTGGCTACATTTAGCCACCAAACAGCAAGCGTTACCAAGGTACCAAGTCAACTTAAAAAATGTTATTGTTTAAAAAGTTAGACAATCCCTTTATTACCCTTCCCCAGTTTTGCACAGCCAACATGGTCATATTATATACTTTTTACCACTGCGATTACCTTGTATCTAAGCCTCTTTTGACAGCCCCCTGATCATACAACTATTTATTCATTATCTATTGAATTGCATTTTAGCCAATTAGTGCTGTGTCAAGCACAACTCCACGGGAGAGAGCACCATGTTATTTATATGGCCCACATATGAACTAACAGTCTCCTTGGAATATGTATGTTAGATATTAAAATGGGACCAGTGTGCACTTTGTATCAAGCATGGGTGTGTTTGTAAGCTGCATATGTGTTTGTGTTTGTCGGGAATGTGTGTGGCTCTTTTGTTTGGGTTTGAGTGTTGTCTACTATCTACACATATCAGTTATGTGTGTGGCTTTTGTCTCAAGTGTTGACTACACATACCTGAAATGTATGAACATTTTTGGCTAGATTACAAGTGAGGCGCATAATTGCATTTTTGCAAGCGCGTTTTTAATACTCAATTCTATTTTAATGTGTGCCTTGTTTTGTGCATATTACAGGTTGCAAGTAAAAATTATGCCCCTTTGCAGTCGCAAATTCATGGTAAAAAAAACCTGCTAAGTTGTAATCACATTTTCTCAATCCTCATAGACTTTAATGGAGCCTCGTTTTGAATTTAAAAATTCAATGCTGCCAGCTCGCACTAACCTGAGTGCAGGATCGCATTGAGATATATGTATGTATATATATATATATATACATGTGTTTATATGTGTATATATGTTTGTAAATACATATAAATACACAAATGGATATGTATATAAATACATACAGATATATTTATATTAATAAATATTATTATACAGGTGTTCCTATGGATCCCAATGTAAAAGCAATTGCTGCCCCTTTTTTTATAGCACTTCATATCTCATAACTTTGCGTCCTTATAACTTTTTAATGTAATATTTTTAAGCAATAATTTTAACCAGACTGTTAATATGAGTGTCACTGTCCTGTGATATGTATTTTTGATTAGTTTTTTTACACTTTTTATCCGAGCATAACAGTTAACCAGATCCCTGAAGTCGCTCTAACCTGACGAGCGTAAACTCGCAATTGTGCTTACACATTTGTTTGCGTTTACTTTCAACTTGTAATCTAGCCCTTTATATCTGTGTGAGTGGACGTTGTATGTACATATTGAGAGTATGTGTAGATCTTGTGTATGTATGTGAATGCTGTGTGTATCTATCAGAAATGTTTGTAGATCTTGCTGTGTTGTAAGTGTGTACATATCAGTAATGTGTGTGTTCCTTGTGTCTGTGTGCAACAGGGATAGGAAATATGAATGTGTTTTAGATTTGCTTCTTGTGCCAACTTACATTTTGTTTAGAAGTGGATGGATTGAATATTATATACTGTACTTTATGGCTAAAATAAATACACTAATAAATTGCAGCACAATAGCTGAGGTAATCCAATGTATTTATCTGAATTATAATGAACAATGAGATTTAATTGCATTGATTGTGATTGCCAAAATTATTTCCAAGTGTTATCCCTTTGTTTTATACGTTCAGCAAAACCTCCCTTCAAGGCAATGGTAAAGGGACTAGGGATGGGCAAATGTGTAAATTTCCGAATTCGAATGTTATTACCGAAATTCGAATTATAAATCCGAATGTTGATAAGAACGAATATTCTTAAAAATTCTATAATCGAATGCTATTTACAGTTTTCGAACGTCACTTTCGAATTCAAATGTTTATAATTATATCGAATGTCCACATTCGAAATTTCGAATTTAACATTCTATTTAACAAATACTATTCAGAAGTTCAATAGTTCATGTGGTAGGGAGGGAATCTAGTAAATTGAAACATAATAGATACAAATATATCATTTCAAATGTTTCTATATAGAATATTGCATAATTTGAATATTACATTTAAAGAAAGCATTAGAAATACTATTACAAATATAAATTCACATTTTTCAAAATGAATATTTTCAAATGTAATCGTAAAATTCAAAACCGAACATTCGAAAATCAAATGTAAGAATGTTATCTAAACATTCGAAATTCGATTCGAACAAATGTGTTAAAATTCGTTTCATTTTTCTAATGTTGCGAAACATTCACCCATCCCTAAAAGGGACACTCAAGTAAAAATGTAACTTTTATGATTCAGATAGAGCAGTAATTTTAGACAACTTTCTAATTTACTTCCATTAAGAAAATGTGCACAGTGTTTTTATATTTACACTTTTTGAGTCACCAGCTCCTACTGAGCATGTGCAAGAACTCACAGAATATATCACATGATACAGGAGTGGAAAGAGACATCATTTTGAAATTTTGAAAAATCTGCTACTGATTTGAAGTTTAGACTAAGGGCCCCATGTATTAAATTGCGAGCTCAGAGATTTCTCTTTGACACCTTAGAGAAGGCTAAGGGGCATATTTAACAATGTGCGAGCAGACATAATACGAAGTAGCGTATCATCTCTGCTGCACATCCCTGCCCATCGATAAATTTCGACAGCATATGCTGTCGGCATTTATCATTGCACCAGCAGTTCTTGTGATAAGATACTAGCATGTATTAAAAGAGGTATTGATTCAAGGGAGGAAAGCATAATTCTGTCATTATATAAAGCCCTGGTAAGACCTCACCTTGAGTTTGGAGTGCAGTTCTGGGGACCAATTGCTAAAAAAGATATTGCAGAACTAGAAAAAGTTCAGAGAAGGGCCACAAAGCTAATAAGGGGATTGGAGAAATTAACCTATGAGGAGAGGCTAGCCAAACTGGGTCTGTTTTCTTTAGAAAAAAGGCGCTTGAGAGGTGACATGATTACTTTATATAAATATATTCAAGGCCCATATACAGAGATGGCAGAAGCTCTGTTTATTCCAAGAAAATTGTTTCTGACAAGAGGTCATAATTTAAGGTTGGAGGAAAGGAGATTTAATCTCCTGCAACGGAAACGTTTTTTCACTGTGAGAGCAATAAAATTGTGGAACTCATTACCAAAGGAGGTAGTGAATGCCAATACCATAGATACATTTAAAAATAGTCTGGATAAGTTTCTGTATACTAACAAAATTCATGGATATGATTGCTAGTATTAAATGGGTCACATTTTAATGGGGTTATTTAAGCTTAACTGGAGCTTTTTGTAAGTATTTTAGATTTGTATAGGTTGAACTCGATGGACTTCAGTCTTTTTTTCAACCTTATCTACTATGTTACTATGTTACTATGTTACCGCCCCCTGCAGATTTGCAGCCAATCGGCCGCTAGCAGGGGGTGTCAATCAACCCGATCAAATTCGATCAGGTTGATTTCTGTCCACCATCTCAGAGCAGGTGGACAAGTTATGGTGCAGCGGTCTTTAGACTGCTGCTTCATAACTTCTTGATAATTTCTGTGCTCGCCGGAAACAAGTGGCCTCAAGGATTGAAGTTCAATCCTATTGGCTGATGCAATCAGCCAATAGGATTGAGCTGGCATTTTATTGGCTCTTCCAATCAGCCAATAGAATGCGAGCTCAATCCTATTGGCTGATTGCATCAGCCAATAGGATTTTTTCTGCCTTAATTCCGATTGGCTGATAGAATTCGATCAGCCAATCGGAATTGAAGGGACGCCATCTTGGATTACGTCATTTAAAGGAACCTTCATTCAGTCGTAGCCGTCGGAAGAAGAGGATGCTCTGCGTTGGATGTCTTGAAGATGGACCCACTCCGCGCTGGATGGATGAAGATAGAAGATGCCGTCTGGATGAAGACTTCTGCCCGTCTGGAGGACCACTTCTGCCCGGCTTGGATGAAGACTTCGGCCGTCTGGAGGACAACTTTTGTGCAGTTGGATGAAAACGTCTCCTGGTAGGGTGATCTTCAGGGGGTTAGTGTTAGGTTTTATTAAAGGGGGGATTGGTGGGTTTTAGAGTAGGGTTGGTTGTGTGGGTGGTGGGTTTTAATGTTGGGGGGATTTGTAATTTTTTTTACAGGTAAAAGAGCTGATTACTTTGGGGCAATGCCCCGCAAAAGGCCCTTTTAAGGGCTATTTGTAATTTAGTGTAGGGTATGGCTTTTTTTATATTGGGGGGGCTTTTTTATTTTGTTAGGGGGATTAGATTAGGTGTAATTAATTTAAAAATCTTGCAATTTGTTAATTATTTTCTGTAATTTAGTGTTTGTTTTTTTTGTACTTTAGATAATTTTATTTAATTTAGGGAATTAATTTAATTATAGTGGTACTGTTAGGTGTAATTGTAACTTAGGTTAGGTTTTATTTTACAGGTACTTTTGTATTTATTTTAGTTAGGCAGTTATTAAATAGTTAATAACTATTTAATAACTATTGTACCTAGTTAAAATAAATACAAACTTGCCTGTAAAATAAAAATAAACCCTAAGCTAGCTACAATGTAGCTATTAGATATATTGTAGCTATCTTAGGGTTTATTTTATAGGTAAGTATTTAGTTTTAAATAGGAATAATTTAGTTAATGATAGTAATTTTTATTTAGATTTATTTAAATTATATTTAAGTTAGGGGGTGTTAGGTTTAGACTTAGGTTTAGGGGTTAATAACTTTAATATAGTGGCAGCGACGTTGGGGGCGGCAGATTAGGGGTTATTAAGTGTAGGTAGGTTGCGGCGACATTGGGGGCGGCAGATTAGGGGTTAATATATATAATGTAGGTGTCTGCGATGTTGGGGGCAGCAGATTAGGGGTCCATAAGTATAATGTAGGTGGCGGCGGTGTCTGGAGCGGCAGATTAGGGGTTAATAATATAATGTAGGTGTCGGCGATGTTGTGTGCAGCAGATTAGGGGTTAATAAGTGTAAGATTAGGGGTGTTTAGACTCGGGGTTCATGTTAGGGTGTTAGGTGTAGACATAAATGTATTTTCCCCATAGGAATCAATGGGGCTGCGTTAGGAGCTAAACGCTGCTTTTTTGCAGGTGTTAGTTTTTTTTTCAGCCGGCTCTCCCCCATTGATTCCTCCCCCTAACGTAAGCAGTGCTGGTATTGAGGTGAGATGTGGAGCAAAATTTTGCTCTACGATCACTTTTTTGCGGTTAACGCCAGGTTTGGAAAGACCCGTAATGCCAGCACTGTCTGTAAGTGAGCGGTGAGCATAAGCTGCTCATTAGCACCGCACAGCTTCTAACGCCAAACTCGTAATCTAGCCGATAGTGTTTTTATTACATATTATAGTGTTATGTTGGGGAAAAAAAGATAAATAATAAACAAGCTTTGTCATATGGAGTTGTTGCTGTGAGCCAGGGAGCGATAGATATATAGGTATTTATTCTAATTTATTCTACTTTTCTGTTACTTTGAGGTTTAGCCAGTAATTAAATTAAATTAAAATTAAACAATTAAAAAACTGTGCATAATGTCCCTTTAACCTTTTTAATGCAAACAAAAAAAGAAACATGTTTTATAAACTGAATCGCTGCTCATTCATATGCATGTTAGAAAGTTTGAGAGCATTGTTGAATGCATGTTAGAAATGTTGCTAATATGGATAACTGCTACAGCTATAATGTTATCCAGTAGTGCACACACAAAACCAGTGGAGACAAGTGAGATAAAAACATAAAGGAAGACACAAGGAAAACAATAAAGAATAACATATACACATGTGACCAGTACTTTTATAAATTCAGTGAACATTAAAGAGATATTGAACAGTAGATGTTTATTCTTTTTAAACAAAAATCCAAATGAATGCACCAACTAAAATGAAAGAAAACGAAAAATAGTGACAGAATTCATCAGTATTACATTTTTTAATGGTTAAAGGGACATTAAACACTAAGGCCTAGATTTGGAGTTTGGCGGTAGCCGTGAAAACCAGCGTTAGAGGCTCCTAACGCTGGTTTTAGGCTACCACCGGTATTTGGAGTCAGTCAAAAAAGGGTCTAACGCTCACTTTTCAGCCGCGACTTTTCCATACCGCAGATCCCCTTACGTCAATTGCGTATCCTATCTTTTCAATGGGATCTTTCTAACTCCGGTATTTAGAGTCGTGGCTGAAGTGGGCATTAGAAATCTAACGACAAAACTCCAGCCGCAGAAAAAAGTCAGTAGTTAAGAGCTTTCTGGGCTAACGCCGGTTTATAAAGCTCTTAACTACTGTGCTATAAAGTACACTAACACCCATAAACTACCTATGTACCCCTAAACCAAGGCCCCCCCCACATCGCAGACACTCGATTACATTTTTTTAACCCCTAATCTGCCGACCGCCATCTATGTTATACTTATGTACCCCTAACCTGCTGCCCCTAACACCGCCGACCCCTATATTATATTTATTAACCCCTAACCTGCCCCCCACAACGTCGCCGCCAGCTACCTACAATAATTAACCCCAAATCTGCTGACCGCCACCTACGTTATACTTATTTACCCCTAATCTGCTGCCCCTAACACCGCCGACCCCTATATTATATTTATTAACCCCTAATCTGCCCCCCACAACGTCACCTCCACCTGCCTACACTTATTAACCCCTAATCTGCCTCACTAACCCTATAATAAATAGTATTAACCCCTAATCTGCCCTCCCTAACATCGCCGACACCTAACTTCAAACATTAACCCCTAATCTGCCGACTGGAGCTCACCGCTATTCTAATAAATTTATTAATCCCTAAAGCTAAGTCTAACCCTAACACTAACACCCCCCTAAATTAAATATAATTTAAATCTAACGAAATAAATTAACTCTTATTAAATAAATTAATCCTATTTAAAGCTAAATACTTACCTGTAAAATAAATCCTAATATATCTACAATATAAATTATAGTTATATTATAGCTATTTTAGGATTTATATTTATTTTACAGGTAACTTTGTATTTATTTTAACCAGGTACAATAGCTAAAATAGTTAAAAATAATTACAAAATTACCTGTAAAATAAATCCTAACCTAAGTTACAATTAAACCTAACACTACACTATCAATAAATTAATTAAATAAAATACCTACAATGACCTACAATTAAACCTAACACTACACTATCAATACATTAATTAAATACAATATCTACAAATAAATACAATGAAATAAACTAACTAAAGTACAAAAAATAAAAAAGAACTAAGTTACAAAAAATAAAAAAATATTTACAAACATCAGAAAAATATTACAACAATTTTAAACTAATTACACCTACTCTAAGCCCCCTAATAAAATAATAAAGACCCCCAAAATAAAAAAATGCCCTACCCTATTCTAAATTACTAAAGTTCAAAGCTCTTTTACCTTACCAGCCCTGAACAGGGCCCTTTGCGGGGCATGCCCCCAGAGAATTCAGCTCTTTTTCCTGTAAAAAAAAAACATACAATACCCCCCCCAACATTAAAACCCACCACCCACATACCCCTAATCTAACCCAAACCCCCCTTAAATAAACCTAACACTAAGCCCCTGAAGATCTTCCTACCTTATCTTCACCATACCAGGTTCACCGATCGATCCAGAAGAGCTCCTCCAATGTCCTGATCCAAGCCCAAGCAGGGGGCTGAAGATGTCCATGATCCGGCTGAAGTCTTCATCCAAGCGGGAGCTGAAGAGGTCCATGATCCAGCTGAAGTCATCATCCAAGCGGGAGCTGAAGAGGTCCATGATCCGGCTGAAGTCTTCTATCAACGGCATCTTCAATCTTCTTTCTTCGGATCCATCTTGTAGACCTCCGACGCGGAACATCCTGCTGGCCCGACGGACTACCGACGAATGAAGGCTCCTTTAAGGGACGTAATCCAAGATGGCGTCCCTCGAATTCCGATTGGCTGATAGGATTCTATCAGCCAATCGGAATTATAGTAGGAAAATTCTGATTGGCTGATGGAATCAGCCAATCAGAATCAAGTTCAATCCGATTGGCTGATCCGCTTGGATGAAGACTTTAGCCGGATCATGGACATCTTCAGCCCCCTGCTTGGGCTTGGATCAGGACATCGGAGGAGCTCTTCTGGATCGATCGGTGAACCTGGTATGGTGAAGATAAGGTAGGAAGATCTTCAGGGGCTTAGTGTTAGGTTTATTTAAGGGGGGTTTGGGTTAGATTAGGGGTATGTGGGTGGTGGGTTTTAATGTGGGGGGGGGGGGGTATTGTATGTTTTTTTTTACAGGAAAAAGAGCTGAATTCTTTGGGGCATGCCCCGCAAAGGGCCCTGTTCAGGGCTGGTAAGGTAAAAGAGCTTTGAACTTTAGTAATTTAGAATAGGGTAGGGCATTTTTATTATTTTGGGGGTCTTTGTTATTTTATTAGGGGGCTTAGAGTAGGTGTAATTAGTTTAAAATTGTTGTAATATTTTTCTGATGTTTGTAAATATTTTTCTATTTTTTGTAACTTAGTTCTTTTTTATTTTTTGTACTTTAGTTAGTTTATTTCATTGTATTTATTTGTAGATATTGTATTTAATTAATGTATTGATAGTGTAGTGTTAGGTTTAATTGTAGGTAATTGTAGGTATTTTATTTAATTAATTTATTGATAGTGTAGTGTTAGGTTTAATTGTAACTTAGGTTAGGATTTATTTTACAGGTAATTTTGTAATTATTTTAACTATTTTAGCTATTGTACCTGGTTAAAATAAATACAAAGTTACCTGTAAAATAAATATAAATCCTAAAATAGCTATAATATAATTATAATTTATATTGTAGCTATATTAGGATTTATTTTACAGGTAAGTATTTAGCTTTAAATAGGAATAATTTATTTAATAAGAGTTAATTAATTTTGTTAGATTTAAATTATATTTATGTTAGGGGGGTGTTAGTGTTAGGGTTAGACTTAGCTTTAGGGGTTAATAAATTTATTAGAATAGCGGTGAGCTCCAGTCAGCAGATTAGGGGTTAATGTTTGAAGTTAGGTGTCGGCGATGTTAGGGAGGGCAGATTAGGGGTTAATACTATTTATTATAGGGTTAGTGAGGCGGATTAGGGGTTAATAACTTTATTATAATAGCGGTGTGATCCGCTCGGCAGATTAGGGGTTAATAAGTGTAGGCAGGTGGAGGCGACGTTGTGGGGGGCAGATTAGGGGTTAATAAATATAATATAGGGGTCGGCGGTTTTAGGGACAGCAGATTAGGGGTACATATCGATAATGTAAGTAGCGGCGGTTTACGGAGCGGCAGATTCGGGGTTAATAATAATATGCAGGGGTCAGCGATAGCGGGGGCGGCAGAATAGGGGTTAATAAGTGTAAGGTTAGGGGTGTTTAGACTCGGGGTACATGTTAGGGTGTTAGGTGCAGACGTAGGAAGTGTTTTCCCATAGACAACAATGGGGCTGCGTTAGGAGCTGAACGCGGCTTTTTTGCAGGTGTTAGGTTTTTTTTCAGCTCAAACAGCCCCATTGTTTCCTATGGGGGAATCGTGCACGAGCACGTTTTTGAGGCTGGCCGTGTCCGTAAGCAACTCTGGTATCGAGAGTTGCAGTGGTGTTAAATATGCTCTACGCTCCTTTTTTGGAGCCTAACGCAGCCATTCTGTGGACTCTCAATACCAGAGTTATTTTAAAGGTGCGGCCAGAAAAAAGCCAGCGTTAGCTACGCGGGTCGTTACCGACAAAACTCTAAATCTAGCCGTAAATAAATGCTAGATAGAATGATGCATTCAAAGAAAAGATTAGTCCATCACTAACATGTAGATGTATTTTTTAAAGTTTCATTAGTTGTTTAAAAAGTGACAAAATAAGTGCAAAGTTTTAGTGTCTATAAAACACTGGGAGCTGCCATGTTGTAACTTATGTTACCTTCTCTGCTGTGGCCAATTAGGGACAGTTATACATAGGTTATTAGAGTGTGCAGCCAATGGCTGTGCTGGATTTAACAGTGTTCTGCACTTCCATTTCTAACAGGAACTGAAAAGCTCACAATTTCAGAATGGAATTACAGGCAAAGAGGACAAAATAAATAATGAAAGTATATTGCAGGGTTGTTTTATATATACAATTTATCATTTTATATAACTATCTCAAATTGTTTAATGTCCCTTTAAATACTTACCTTAATGTGCTGGAGAGCGTGCTAACCCAATCCTCTTCTTGCCATAGCCCTGGCCGTGATAACAGGAGGCTTACCGTGCCCTGCTCTCAGGACCAGCACTAATGTTAGTACAGGTCCTGGGAACCGAGAGCGTTACGTCAGGTGTTAGCGTGGCCGGGCTCTGGGAAGAAGAGGATTGGGTTAGCATGCTCTCTAGAGTATTTTTAGCTTCAGGAGAATTTATCACCTGTAGCTTTGAAACATTTACATTAGTTTAACGAAAACTAAACAACACTGTAGTGTAAAAAACAGAATTAAAAGGTAAAATCCAATTAAATAGATGAATAATAATGCTTAGTGCTTTTTTATTACAATGAAACAGACTGTTAAACATCCCTTTAAAGACACAAATATAAAATGGGACCTAATCTCAAGGACTTTCTACCTATTGTTTCCACTCCTGGCTAAAGGAGAATAATCATTCTGGATGAACATTCGCTGCTACATTTTGCTGTTATACTTAGCTCACACAACTATTTCTAAATAGTTAAAAAGAGCAAGTGCTTCCTATTTGTGTCAGCTTCCTCATGGTTGGAATAAACCAGATCCTGTTACATAATAAATAGTGTGAAGCACATTTAGGAAAGCCAAAAAAGGATACGCTGTGGTTTGTGCTGCCAGTTACACTATATGTATAGGTTTACAGTACAGGGGATTATCATTAGACCAGTGACAACACTCAGATGTTATGTGATTACTAATTTGACATTTTAACCTCAGTGTATATTTCTACAAAACACTGGACACATGCGAACAGCAAAATAATTACTAATAGAAGCCGGAGCATTTCAGCCCACTCTGCCACCCAAGGAATAAAGTCTATAAAACACATTTCTTTAACGCATTATCAAACACAGTTTTTATTTATATAGATTAGCAATTAATCACTACATTGTAAAATCTCTGCATACATTGTATAGAAACGTTAGGCATCTAATCAGGATGCTAGTCCCAGGACTTCCAAGGGATCGTGCATCTGGCATGTGCAGGCACAGTCACTTTATTTCCCTATCAGTTTAAGGAAGTTTATTATTAAAT
The DNA here is from genome assembly GCF_027579735.1 of Bombina bombina. Taxonomy (NCBI): domain Eukaryota; kingdom Metazoa; phylum Chordata; class Amphibia; order Anura; family Bombinatoridae; genus Bombina; species Bombina bombina. The sequence goes on along the minus strand of NC_069505.1, from coordinate 163,271,685 downwards.
CTCACAAGATTATGGTTAGATCCCACAAAATCACAGTAAAGCACATCACTGATGAAGCTGATTGGCTGAAATTTTTTAGCTTAAAATGGATCAATCAACCACATTTACTTTCAACTTGTAATGTGAGTGGAAAATCTGACACACACAAACACCTGCGAAAAGCCCTTTATCGCTTATGCGTAACTGATAGCGCTCCATTCGTAATCTGGCTCTATATGTATAACTGATATAAACATTGCTGCAAACACTGCAGCCGTTCCATGCTGAAGACATGCACATGCTCTTGAACCTACCTAAATTGGACATTTTTTTTAATTGTATACTCATGAAAGTTTGATTTTATCTTCCACATCCCATTAACCAAAGCAAATTTGTGTCACTTTTCATATATACAGTATATATATATATATAAAACAAATAATAAATATATATGTAATATATTGTTACTAATGCAACATTATTGTGAAGTTGCTGTTCCACTCACACATCAGTATTACATAGGTGACATTATTAGAGCCATATTCTTGTGACATTTGTATTAGAGGAATTGCACTAACTCAAATAGGGTTGAAAACCTTATTCCATCACCCTTTAAAATTCAAAGAGGGAGAACAAATTATGGAATTTAGGGCTCTGATTCTATAATCTCTAGGCTTTTGAGATACTATAAGAAATCTTGCCAATACTATGAAGTGTTAGAAATAATAGCTAGTGCCTAATCTGTATTGGAGGACATATTGCTGGTGTTAATATTGTATTATCTGTCCTCTGTAGTCTCTATGGTCCTGGAAGTGAAGGCTGAACTTGTCCTACTCACTTCCTCTCTGTACTGCCATGTTTGTGAGATGCAATAAAGTTCACTTCTGCCTCATGTTGTACTTTCATTAAAGGGACATTCAACACTAAATAAATCATTGCTTGAATGATGTATTCAGAGCAAAGATCAGCCTGAGAATATTATGTACATGTATTGTTAAAAAATATATTAGTTGTTTAAATATTGAAAAGAAATAAGGGTAAAGTTAATGTCCAAAAAACAGTGGACACCGCCATATTGCAACTTAGGTTACCTTTTCAACTGAGGCCAATTGATATGGCTTACTAGAGTGTGCAACCAATGACTGAGTGGAATATAGCTGTGTCTGCACTTCCATGTTTAACATGAATTTGAAAGCCCACAATATCCAAAATTAAATTATAGGAAAGAAAACAAAATAAGTAATGAAAGTGTAATGCAAAGTTGTTTTACTACCTGTAATTAAATAACATTCATATCTTCAGGTGTTTAATGTCCCTTTAAATATGTTTGTTCCTGTTTAAGTAAGCCACTGGATAAAGATTCTTATGACTTCTCTATGCAGCTACTGTGCGAATGCAACTCTGCTACACATTCTAACGTCCTAATTCTATAAAGGCAGTTTTTACCTTGATGATTAGTGTGTCTTGCAAAAGGGTATTCTCTGCTTTTTAATATGTAAATGGTAAAAAAAAATTGTAATTTAAAAATTGTATGAAACAAATACTGGAATAAAAATATGCAGTAACAAAATTGTATTGTTAAATCACAGCGCAATTGTTCTGCAAAAATCATGTAATGACAAAACATAACATTTGTATTGAAATTGTGCAGAAAAGAAATGATTTAAGGTGCACAGTAGAAGTTGTTAAATCCCCTACTTGTATTGAAAATGTTTATACTGCAGTATTGGTCATAGAAAATATATGTAACAAGAGCCCGCTAAATAAATCAACCTTATGTGGTGGCAGGCTGAATACAATAAACTCCATTGTCCCTTTAAAGTAGGACAATACATTTTAAAGTAAATCCAGTAATATTTAAGATAAGTGAAAATAGGCTTGTGTCTTCTTTCTTTACTTTTCAAAGCTATATGAATAGAAATTAATTCCATTATTCCTGCAAAAAACTTCATAATGTTCATCATTGTTAAAATATTTTATAGCCAATCATTTTAAAGGGACAGTAAAGTCAAAATTAAATTTCATGATTCAGATAGAGAATGCTATTTTACACAACTTTCCAATATACTTCTGTTATCAAATTTGCTTTGTTCTCTTGGTATCTTTTATTGAAGAGTAAAACTAGGTAGGCTCATAAGAGCTCAGGAGTGTGCACTTGTCTTTAGTATTCTATGGCAGCAGTGTTTTGCAACATTATTGTAGCTTTGTTATACAATGTTGCAAAACACTGCTGCCATAGAGTACTAAAGACACGTGCACACTCCTGAGCTTTTATAAGCCTACCTAGGTTTACTCTTCAATAAAAGATACAATGAGAACAAAGTTAATTGGCAATTTGTTTAACTTGCATGTTCTATCTGAATCATGAAAGTTTAATTTTGACTTTACTCTCCCTTTAAACAAAAAAGACACAAAAATCGAGATATTATTGATTTGTAGTAGATATTACGTTTTTCTTTCATGTAATTGGCAAGAGTCCATGAGCTAGTGATATATGGGATATACAATCCTACCAGGAGGGGCAAAGTTTCCCAAACCTCAAAATGCCTATAAATACACCCCTCACCACACCCACAATTCAGTTTTACAAACTTTGCCTCCTATGGAGGTGGTGAAGTAAGATTTCTACGTTGATATGCGCTTCTCAGCATTGTTGAAGCCCGATTCCTCTCAGAGTACAGCGAATGTCAGAGGGACGTGAAGGGAGTATAACTTATTGAATACAATGATTTCCCTAACGGGGGTCTTTTTCATAAGTTCTCTGTTATCTGTCGCAGAGATTCATCTCTTACATCCCTTTTCAGATCGACGATATACTCTCAATTTACCATTACCTCTACTAATAACTGTTTTAGTACTGGTTTGGCTATCTGCTATATGTGGATGGGTGTCTTTTGGTAAGTATGTTTTTTATTACTTAAGACACCTCAGCTATGGTTTGGCACTTTATGCATTTATATAAAGTTCTAAATATATGTATTGTACTTATATTTGCCATGAGTCAGGTTCATGTATTTCCTTTTGCAGACTGTCAGTTTCATATTTGGGGAATATAAACATCTTTTAAAAATGAAATTTATTTCTTACCTGGGGATTAGTCTTTTTTTCAATTGACTACTTCTTACAAATTGCGGGCGGTATTAGGCCTGCGGGTGCGACAAATGCTAAACTTTATTGCGTCATTTTTGGTGCAAATTTTTTTTTGGCGCGAAAGAGTACGTCTATGACGCAAGTTCGTCATTTCCGGCGTCATACTTGACGCCGAGACCTTTCACACGGTTGCGTCATTAGTGACGCGAGTGTGTCATTTCCGGTTATTTTTTGGCGCCAAAAAAGTTTAGTTACGTTGTGCGTCATACTTGGAGCCAAACTTTTTCATTATTTCAATACCCCATTGATGTTTGCCTCTTGATTTTTTCTCTATCAGAGGGCTATGCTATTTGCATTTTTCCCATTCCTGAAACTGTCATATAAGGAAATAGATAATTTTGCTTTATATGTTGTTTTTTCTCTTACATTTTGAAAGATGTCTCACTTTGATCCTGCCTCAGAAGCTTCTGCTGGAACATTACTGCCTGACATCGGTTCTACCAAAGCTAAGTGCATTAGTTATAAAATTGTAGAAATGATATCGCCGAATGTCATTTGTAATAGTTGTTTTGATAAGCTTTTACATGCAGATAATGGGGGGTAGTTATCAAGCCGTCAACTTCAAATACGCTGGAATTCCGCAGCGTATTTGTGGCGAGGCTGATTCGCCTTAATTATCAAAGGCTACAGACCGGCAAAAGTAGAATTTTGTGACGTAAACTTCGATCCGCCGGACTCAGTCCGACAAAGATCGATTCTTACGTCACTACAGATGTTCCGCACACAAGTGCGGCACAATCTGACTACTTTTGCTAGTTATCAAAAAACTAGCAGGTACGCTCGGCACTTTTACGGCCCAGCGTACCTGGTTTTCAATCTGCCACCCTGGAGGCGGCGGATCCCATAGGAATCAATGGGAGTCTGACCATAGCGAAAGTACAAGTTCACTGCTGCCAGACATCCCATTGATTTCTATGGGTGATGTCTGCACCTAACACCCTAGCATGCACCCCGAGTCTAAACACCCCTAATCTGTCCCCCTACACCGCCGCAACTAAATAAAGTTATTACCCCCTAAACCGCCGCTCCAGGAGCCCACCGCAAGCTACTCTATACATATTAACTCCTAAACCGCCGCTCCCTGACCCCGCTGCAACTATAATATATGTATTAACCCCTAAACTGCCGCTCCCGGAGCCCACCGCAAGCTAATCTATACCTATTAACCCCTAAACTGCCGCTCCCTGACCCTGCCGCAACCTATATTAAATTTATTAACCCCTATCCTGCCCCCCCTACACCGTCGCCACCTATAATACATTTATTAACCCCTATCCTGCTCCCCACTATACCGCCGCCACTGTAATAAAATTATTAACACCTAAACCTAAGTCTAACACTAACCCTAACACCCCCATAACTTAAATATTAATTAAATAAATCTAAATAATATTTCTATTATTAACTAAGTTAATCCTATTTAAAACTAAATACTTACCTATAAAATAAACCCTAATATAGCTACAATATAAATAATAATTATATTGTAGCTATTTTAGGATTTATTTTTATTTTACAGACACCTTTCAATTTATTTTAACTAGGTACAATAGCTATTAAATAGTTATTAACTATTTAATAGCTTACCTAGCTAAAATAAAGAGAAATTTACCTGTAAAATAAAAACTAAAGTTACAATTACACCTAACACTACACTATCATTAAATAAATTATTCCTATTTAAAACTAAATACTTACCTGTAAAATAAACCCTAAGATAGCTACAATATAATTAATAATTACATTGTAGCTATCTTAGGATTTATATTTATTTTACAGGTAACTTTGTATTTATTTTAGCTAGTTAGAATAGTTATTAAATAGCTATTAACTATTTAATAACTACCTAGCTAAAAGAAATACAAAATTACCTGTAAAATAAATCCTAACCTAAGTTACAATTAAACCTAACACTACACTATCATTAAATAAATTAAATAAACTACCTACAAATAACTACAATTAAATACAATGACATAAACTAACTAAAGTACAAAAAATAAAAAAAGCTAAGTTACAAAAAATAAAAAAAATAAGTTACAAACATTTAAAAAAAATATTACAACAATTTTAAGCTACTTACACCTAATCTAAGCCCCCTAATAAAATAACAACCCCCCCAAAATAAAAAAAATGCCCTACCCTATTCTACATTAAAAAAGTTCAAAGCTCTTTTACCTTACCAGCCCTTAAAAGGGCCTTTTGTGGGGGCATGCCCCAAAGAGTTCAGCTCTTTTGCCTGTAAAAGAAAAATACAACCCCCCCAACATTAAAACCCACCACCCACATATCCCTAATCTAACCCAAACCCCCCTTAAAATAACCTAACACTAATCCCCTGAAGATCATGCTACCTTTAGTCGTCTTCACTCAGCTGAGCCACCGATGGAACAGAAGAGGACATCCGGACCGGCAGAAGTGATCATCCAAGGGGCGTTGAAGAAATCTTCCATCCGGGCGAGGTCATCTTCCAAGAGGCGCTGAAGAAGTCTTCTATCTGGGCGAGGTCATCTTCGAAGCCTGGTCTTGAATCTTCATCCCGCCGAATTAAGGTAGGAAAAATCTGATTGGCTGATGGAATCAGCCAATCAGATTCAAGTTCAATCCGATTGGCTGATCCAATCAGCCAATCAGATTGAGCTCGCATTCTATTGGCTGATCGGAACAGCCAATAGAATGTAAACTCAATCTGATTGGCTGATTGGATCTTGGATGACGTCCATCTTGGATGACGTCCCTTAAAGGAGCCTTCATTCGTCGGTAGTCCGTCGGGAAAGAAGGATGTTCCACGTCGGCGGGATGAAGATTCAAGACCCGGCTTCAAAGATGACCTCGCCCGGATAGAAGACTTCTTCAGTGCCTCTTGGAAGATGACCTCGCCCGGATGGAAGATTTCTTCAGCGCTGCTTGGAGGATAACTTCATTGGATGGAAGATTTCTTCAGCGCCCCTTGGATGATCACTTCTGCCAGTCCGGATGTCCTCTTCAGTTCCATCGGTGGCTCGGCTGAGTGAAGATGACTAAAGGTAGGATGATCTTCAGGGGATTAGTGTTAGGTTATTTTAAGGGGGGGTTGGGTTAGATTAGGGGTATGTGGGTGGTGGGTTTTAATGTTGGGGGGGTTGTATTTTTCTTTTACAGGCAAAAGAGCTGAACTCTTTGGGGCATGCCCCCACAAAAGGCCCTTTTAAGGGCTGGTAAGGTAAAAGAGCTTTGAACTTTTTTAATGTAGAATAGGGTAGGGCATTTTTTTATTTTGGGGGGGTTTGTTATTTTATTAGGGGGCTTAGATTAGTAGCTTAAAATTGTTGTAATATTTTTTTAAATGTTTGTAACTTATTTTTTTTTATTTTTTGTAACTTAGCTTTTTTTATTTTTTGTACTTTAGTTAGTTTATGTAATTGTATTTAATTGTAGTTATTTGTAGGTAGTTTATTTAATTTATTTAATGATAGTGTAGTGTTAGGTTTAATTGTAACTTAGGTTAGGATTTATTTTACAGGTACATTTCTCTTTATTTTAGCTAGGTAATTAATAGCTATTGTACCTAGTTAAAATAAATTGAAAGGTGCCTGTAAAATAAAAATAAATCCTAAGATAGCTACAATATAATTATTATTTATATTGTAGCTATATTAGGGTTTATTTTACAGGTAAGTATTTAGTTTTAAATAGGAATAACTTAGTTAATAATAGAAATATTATTTAGATTTATTTAATTAATATTTAAGATAGGGGGGTGTTAGGGTAAGTGTTAGACTTAGGTTTAGGGGTTAATAATTTTATTATAGGTAGCGACGGTGTAGGGGGGGCAGGATAGGGGTTAATAAATTTATTATAGGTGGCGGCGGTGTAGTGGGGGGCAGGATATCGGTTAATAAATTTATTATAGGTAGCGACGGTGTAGGGGGGGCAGGATAGGGGTTAATAAATTTATTATAGGTGGCGACGGTGTAGGGGGGGCAGGATATCGGTTAATAAATTTAATATAGGTTGCGGCGGGTTCAGGGAGCGGCGGTTTAGGGGTTAAACTATTTATTTATTTGCGGCGAGGTGCGGGATCAGCAGGATAGGGGTTAATAACTTTATTATAGAGGGTGACGGTATGGGGGGGCAGGATAGGGGCTACTAGGTATAATGTAGGTGGCAGCGGTGTCCGGGAGTGGCGGTTTAGGGGTTAATACATTTATAAGACTTGCGGCCAGCGGTTTAGGGGTTAATACATTTATAAGACTTGCGGCAGGGTCTAGGAGCGGCGGTTTAGGGGTTAGTTACTTTATTTAGTTGCGGGGGGCTCCAAGAGCGCCGGTATAGGGGGTAGAACAGTTTAGTTTAGTGTGAGTGCTTAGTGACAGGCTAGCAAGAAAGCTGTCAAACAGCCGAAGAGCAGCGAGATCGGATGAGTGATAACTCTCACAGTCCGTTGCTCATCGCCCCACGGCTTTTTGACAGCTTTATTTGATAACTTAGGCGTATTTTTTCAGGTCGTATTGGGCCGGCGAAGGCAGGAAAGTTGACACGTTCATAACTACCCCCCATTGTGTCCATCAGTAATAGTACATTGCCAGTTGCAGTTCCTTCAACTTCTAATGTGCATAATATACCTGTAAATTTTAAAGAATTTATTTCTGATTCTATTCTGAAGGCTTTGTCTGCATTTCCACCTTCAAATACATGTAAGAGGTCTTTTTTTAAACTTCTCATTTAGTTGATGAAATTTCAAATGACCAACAGTATGATAATTTATCCTCTTCTGAAAAGGATCTATCTGATTCAGAAGATCCTCCTCAGACATTGACACTGACAAATCTACTTATTTATTTAAAATTGAGTATATGCATTCTTTATTAAATGAAGTGTTAATTATTTTGGATATTGAGGTAACCAGTCCTCTTGACGTTCAGTCTAATAAACGTTTTAATGCTGTTTTTCCTATTCCTGAGGCTATTTCTGATATGATTTCTAAGGAATGGAATAAGCTAGGTATTTCTTTTATTCCTTCTTCAAGGTTTAAAAATTGTATCCTTTGCCAGCAAAATCTATAGAGTTTTGGGAAAAGATCCCCAAAGTTGATGGGGCTATTTCTACTCTTGCTAAACGTACCACTATTCCTATGGAAGATAGTACTTCCTTTAAGGATCCTTTAGATAGGAAGCTTGAATCTTATCTAAGGAAGGCCTATTTATATTCAGGTCATCTTCTCAGACCTGCAATTTCTTTGGCTGATGTTGCGGATGCATCAACTTTCTGGTTGGAGAATTTAGCGCAACAAGAATTGGATTCTGACATATCTAGCATTATTCGCATACTGCAAAATGCTAATCATTTTATTTGTGATGTTAGATCCATGTCTTTAGCTATATTAGCTAGAAGAGCTTTGTGGCTTAAATATTGGAATGCTGATATGACATCTAAATCTAGATTACTATCTCTTTCTTTCCAAGGTAATAATTTATTTGGTTCTCAGTTGGATTCTATTATTTCAACTGTTAACGGGGGAAAGGGAGTTTTTTTCTGCCTCAGGATAAAAAACCTAAGGGTAAATCTAAGGCTTCTAAATGTTTTCGTTCCTTTCATCAGAATAAGGAACAAAAACTCAATCCTCCCCCCAAGGAATCTGCCTCCAATTGGAAGCCTTCCTCAAATTGGAAAAAATCCAAGCCTTTTAGGAAACCAAAGTCAGCCCCTAAGTCCACATGAAGGTGCGGTCCTCATTCCAGCTCAGTTGGTAGGGGGCAGATTAAGGTTTTTCAAAGATATTTGGATAAATTCTGTTCAAAATCAATGGATTCAGAGCATTGTCTCTCTAGGGTATCGAATAGGATTCAGAGTAAGACCTCCTGTGAGAAGATTTTTTCTCTCACGTATCCCAGTAAATCCAATAAAAGCTCAGGCTTTTTCTTCGGAAACATGGTTGGAAGATCAATTTATCAAAAATTTTCTTGATTCCACAGACAAGGGTCACCTTTTTAGGCTTCCAGATAGATTCAGTGTCCATGACTCTGTCTCTAACAGACAAGAGACGTTTAAAATTGGTTGCAGCCTGCCGGCACCTTCAGTCTCAGTCATTCCCTTCAGTGGCTATGTGCATGGAAGTTTTAGGTCTCATGACTGCAGCATCGGACGCGATCCACTTTGCTCATTTTCACATGAGACCTCTTCAGCTTTGTATGCTGAATCAATGGTGCAGGGATTATACAAAGAGATCACAATTAATATCCTTAAATCCCAATGTACGACACAGACTTTACATCCAGGGGAGTGGTCTCTCCATCCAGATGTTTTTTCTCAGATTGTTCAGATATGGGGTCCTCCAGAGATAGATCTCATGGCCTCTTATCTAAACAAGAAACTTCCCAGATACCTATCCTGGTCCAGGGATGTTCAGGCGGAAGCAGTGGATGCGCTGATACTTCCTTGGTGTTATCATCGGGCTTTTATCTTCCCACCTCTAGTTCTCCTTCCAAGAGTGATTTCTAAAATCATCATGGAACAATCATTTGTGTTGCTGGTAGCGCCAGCATGGCCACACAGGTTTTGGTATGCGGATCTGGTTCGGATGTCCAGTTTCCCGCCTTGGCCACTTCCGTTACGGCCAGACCTACTATCTCAGGGTCCGTTTTTCCATCAGGATCTCAAATCATGAAAGTTGAAGGTATGGAAATTGAACACTTAGTACTAAGTCATAGAGGTTTCTCTGACTCAGTGATTGATACTATGTTACAAGCTCGTAAATCAGTCTCTAGGAAGATTTATTATAGAGTTTGGAAGACTTACATTTCATGGTGTTCTTCTCATAAATTCTCCTGGCATTCTTTTAGAATTCCTAGAATTTTACAGTTTCTTCAGGATGGTTTGGATAAGGGTTTGTCTGCAAGTTCCTTGAAAGGACAAATCTCCACTCTTTCTGTTTTATTTCACAGAAAGATTGCTATACTTCCTGATATACACTGTTTTGTACAGGCTTTAGTTCGTATTAAGCCTGTCATTAAATCAATTTCTCCTCCTTGGAGTCTTAATTTGGTTCTGAAGGCTTTACAGGTTCCTCCTTTTGAGCCTATGCATTCTTTGGACATTAAACTACTTTCTTGGAAAGTGTTGTTCCTTTTGGTTATCTCTTCTGCTAGAAGAGTTTCTGAGCTATCTGCTCTTTCTTGTGAATCTCCTTTCTGAATTTTCATCTGGATAAGGGGTTTTTGCGGACTTCATTTGAATTTTTACCTAAGGTTGTGAATTCTAACAACATTAGTAGAGAAGTTGTTGTCCCTTCCTTGTGTCCTAATCCTAAGAATCCTTACATTCTTTGGATGTGGTGAGAGCTTTGAAATATTATGTTGAAGCTACTAAGATTTCAGGAAGACTTCTAGTCTATTTATTATATTTTCTGGCCCTAGGAAAGGTCAGAAGGCCTCTGCTATTTCCTTGGCCTCTTGGCTAAAGCTTTTTGATTCATCAAGCTTATTTGGAGTCGGGTCAAGCCCCGCCTCAGAGAATTATAGCTCATTCTACTAGATCAGTCTCTACTTCGTGGGCTTTTAAGAATGCAGCTTCAGTTGATCAGATTTGCAAAGCAGCGACTTGGTCCTCTTTGCATACATTTACTAATTTCTACCATTTTTATGTATTTGCTTTTTCAGAAGCAGTTTTTGGTAGAAAAGTTCTTCAGGCAGCTGTTTCAGTTTGATTCTTCTGCTTTTGATTTAAGTTTTTTTCTTTCAAAAATGAAAATAAACTTATTTTTTGGGGTTGTGGATTAATTTTTTCAGCGGTATATGGCTGTTTTTATTTTATTCCCTCCCTCTCTAGTGACTCTTGAGTGGATAACTCCACATCTTGGGTATTGATATCCCATATGTCACTAGCTCATGGACTCTTGCCAATTACATGAAAGAAAACATAATTTATGTAAGAACTTACCTGATAAATTCATTTCTTTCATATTGGCAAGAGTCCATGAGGCCCACCCTTTTTATGGTGGTTATGATTTTTTGTATAAAGCACAATTATTTACAAATTTCCTTTGTTGATGCTTTCTACTCCTTCTTTATCACCCCACTGCTTGGCTATTCGTTAAACTGAATTGTGGGTGTGGTGAGGGGTGTATTTATAGGCATTTTGAGGTTTGGGAAACTTTGCCCCTCCTGGTAGGATTGTATATCCCATATGTCACTAGCTCATGGACTCTTGCCAATATGAAAGAAATGAATTTATCAGGTAAGTTCTTACATAAATTATGTTTTTATTGTAATGCTTCTGAGAGCTATTGAGTTTTAATATTCAAAAAAGTAGTCTTTAAAAAACATCACTTATTTAAGAAAGGATCAATCAAATGACCTGCCCTTTCGTCAACTGTGCGACACAGAATCGTATTGGCTGAAGTTCAGAAGCCAAATCGATTCTGTCACATTAGCTTTGAGTCTATTTTCATCCAACTGGCTTTCTCCATTAAGACCATATTGACACTTTTAGTTTAAGGAAATACCAATAGTGACAATATATAGAACATAACAAAGTCCTGGAAATTTGAAGGGAAATATGAAAAATATAACAGAATAAAACTGTATGGATAGCTATTTAGATACAGATATATAAAACACTGTAATGTACACAGTTTGTGTACAAACTAAATTATTTAATACATATTTTAAAAACATTTTAGCAAAATGTGTGTTATTTTGCAATCCACGTACATACCCCTTGAAAAACTCTATAATGAGTTTATATCTTATCTCTTCTGCTTAGGCAAAATACAAAACTGTGATCAGTCATGCACTGCATGGCTTGTAGGGTCAGGGGTTATTCAGGGTACACTCCAAGCAGAGGAAAATCTATTTTTTTACAGGTAAAAGGACAGTGCACTCAGGCAAAAAGCTGATAAGAGTTCATTGTATACAAGGCTGGGCTATTTCTCTACCACTGTGCATCTAGCATGTGCAGGTAAAATCATGTTATTTCCCTCCGGAGCTTAAAGGGACATTAAACACTAAATACATTTTATAGGCATAGTATTGAGGTTATCCACCCCTCTATTCACGGGTGCCACTATGTTGAAATCTATCATTTACTACATTCCAGTGCACATGTTTGCACGGATGCAGCAACTCTCCTTTCGAGCTGAAGAAATTTTGAGGTAAAATATCTTTTTATTTTACATAGAGATACTCATGTACGTGATGAAGAATATGGGTATCAGGTCACTTTAATAAAAAAATAAGACCTTCACCACTATTATTAATATGCTGTGTGTGCAGGGAATGTATCTCTCACGTAAGCAGCATAGATACATATGATTTCAGTAAACTGCAGGGTTCAATATCAATATTCCACATGTATTATAGGTGGTTATTCAAGATTCATTAATATTTTTTTACAATAAAGCAAATATAATGGTTTATATATTGGGGGCGATTTGCCAAACGGCCCCAATGCAGCTGTTTCTGTACGAGCCTTCAGGCTCACCGGAACCAGCAGTTAAGAAGCAGCGGTCTTAAGACTGCTTCTCCTTAACTGTTCTTCCACCTCTGAGATGGCGAACAGCAATCCGCCTGATCTCATACAACACTCCCTGCTAGCAGCCGATTGGCCGCGAATCTGCAGGGGGCGGCATTGAACAAGCAGTTCACCAGAACTGCTTGGGCAATGTTAAATGCAGACAGCGTATGCTGTCGGCATTCAGCGATGTCCACCCGACATATGATAAATCGGCCTGATACTCTTAATAAGTGCTAAATGTTAGAGAGCTATTTTGGATTGCACTCGAGTGCAACACTTAACTCACCCATCACTTGTAATATAAGTGCAATGAGCACGCTAACAGCATTCCTTGTGCTATTCATTAAAATTATAGGGAGCGCTAAAAAATGCTTTTGTTAAATTATTTCACTATCCACTTGAAACTTGACCTCTGAGGCGGCAGACAGCAATCCCGATTGGATAAAAAACACACTTTTTCTAAATTTGACCCCCAAAATCTGTTACACATCTATAACCAACAAAATCACTCATGCTAAATAGTTTCTACATTTTGTGCTTGGTTTAGAAATACCCAATGTTTACATGTTCAGTTATTGGGCCATAAATACAAGTAGCACTTTGCTATTTCAAAACCACTTTTATTCAAAATTAGCGCTAGTTACATTGTAACACTGAGATCTGTCAGGAATCCCTGAATATCCCATGACATGTATATATTTTTTTTATAAGACAACCCAAAGTATGAACCTCGGCCCATTTTGGTATATTTCATGGCACCATTTCACAGCTAAATGGGATTAAATAAAAAAATCTTTTACTTTTTCACAAACTTTTTCACAAATTTTAGGTTTCTCACTGAAATTAATTACAAATATCTTGTGCAATTATGGCACAAATGGTTGTAAATGCTTCTCTGGGATCCCCTTTGCTCAGAAATAGCAGACATATATGGCTTTGGCGTTGCTTTTTGATAAATGCTGCTAAATGCCTCTGCGTATCACACGTGTATTATGTCTAGCAGTGAAGGGGTTAATTAGGTATCTTCTAGGGAGCTTAAAAAGAAATCGTGGGTGGGGAGCGCTCAAAAAAAGAGCTGTGAGTTGGACTATCTAAATATTGTGCACTTGGTATAGTGACTATTTATTAATTTATATCTGTGACTCTAATAGTGTCAATATATTATAACGTAGGGAAAATTTCTTCAATAATTATATTCTGACGTTGAGAATATAATCTTCAGTGACGATAATAATGTGAATATTTTGCGTGATGTGAATATGTTAGATATTTGATTGTGTTGTAAATTGGTTAAAAATGTATTCAGTATTAGGATTGGTGCTATACCTATGTGTCCTAAAGATTTATATTGTGACCTGAAATAGTGTCTAGTATCTAAAGTTGCTTGAGGGGCGGTGTTTAAGAAGATATTGTTAACTAGGACAATATACTATATATTACTATATAATACACATTTGCATCTCATATAGTTGATTGTTGATATAGCTTATATAGCTTTAAGTAATGTAGTACACGCCAGTAAGGCATGTGGGTAGCGTATATGGCTCATGTATTTTCAGTGAAGGTAATATAATATAATAGTTATATAAATATAAACTGAGGTAATATGGTAAAAGTATATAAAGTTTACTATATAAAAAATAGGCAATTTACCTGTTCAGATTAAATCCACAATAAAATATTTGTAATAAAAACAATTCTCCAGTTCAAAACTGATTCACAGTTAAATGTTACAATAAAATGATACAATAAGAATTGGACGTGGTCTATATAGTTATGTTCCGACTGATTACAATATGGTTACAAATTGTAAAAAACAGAAATAAAAAAGTTGCAACATATAGCGGTTGTATGTATATTAGTTAGACCATACAATATATTCCAAATAGATACAGTCTTGATAAAGGCGCACATCCTAGCGCTGAAACGCGTAGACATTGATTTCTAAGTGTGAAGAACATCGGCTCCAGCAAAGAATCATATTACTGAATGATCGCGATAGGAAACACTCCCCCCCCAACCTGACTATTCGATTGGACCTCCGAGGACCACGTGGCACAGTCCACACATGCCCAGGTAGGAAGTGTTTCCCGGGAAGCCTGAACGGCAAGACGCCGAATGAAGACAAAGTTGCAATCTTGTCATTTGTAAACGTTTGAACACAGAGGCGACCTTCCCATAATCCTATACAACATCAGAGGAGGTAAGGGATATCGATAGTCTGGGTAGGGGAGCACCACTACAGCTTCGTTATCAAGCGCTGATAATCCATTTTACTCTGACACACAGAGAACATTTTAACAATTCTTGTGGATACAGTTTTTTAGAGTTATGGCCACAACTAACAAACTTTAAACATTGATCATCACAGATTGATCTCTTCTATCAATATAATATATAATTTCACACAAGAACTTTCACAATATATCCGTATGCTCTATTTGGAATATATTGTATGGTCTAACTGATATACATACAACCGCTATATGTTGCAACTTTTTTATTTCTGTTTTTTACAATTTGTAACCATATTGTAATCAGCCGGAACATAACTATATAGACCACGTCCCATTCTTATTGTATCATTTTATTGTAACATTTAACTGTGAATCAGTTTTGAACTGGAGAATTGTTTTTATTACAAATATTTTATTGTGGATTTATTCTGAACAGGTAAATTGCCTATTTTTTATATAGTAAACTTTATATACTTTTACCATATTACCTCAGTTTATATCTATATAACTATTATATTATATTACCTTCACTGAAAATACATGAGCCATATACGCTACCCACATGCCTTACTGGCGTGTACTACATTACTTAAAGCTATATAAGCTATATCAACTATATGAGAGAGATGCAAATGTGTATTATATAGTAATATATAGTATATTGTCCTAGTTAACAATATCTTCTTAAACACCGCCCCTCAAGCAACTTTAGATACTAGACACTATTTCAGGTCACAATATAAATCTTTAGGACACATAGGTATAGCACCAATCCTAATACTGAATACATTTTTAACCAATTTACAACACAATCAAATATCTAACATATTCACATCACGCAAAATATTCACATTATTATCGTCACTGAAGATTATATTCTCAACGTCAGAATATAATTATTGAAGAAATTTTCCCTACGTTATAATATATTGACACTATTAGAGTCACAGATATAAATTAATAAATAGTCACTATACCAAGTGCACAATATTTAGATAGTCCAACTCACAGCTCTTTTTTTGAGCGCTCCCCACCCACGATTTCTTTTTGACTTTCTTTCTGATTTGGGAGTACATCAGTTTTTTGGGGTAGCACAGCTGAGTCGGATATCAGTATTACCACACACACCCCTAACATCTTGTAGGGAGCTTGCAGGGTTAATTTTAGCTTTAGTGTAGAGATCAGCCTCCCATCTGACACATCACACCCCCTGATCCCTCCCAAACAGCTTCCCTACCTCACCCCACAATTGTCCCCGCCATCTTAAGTACTGTCAGAAAGTCTGCCAGTATTAAAATAAAAGTTTTTTTTTTTTAAATAATAATTCTGCTGTGTAGGATCCCCCCCTTAGCCCACAACCTCTCTAATGACCCCCCAAACAGTTCTCTAACCCTCCCCCTCTGCCTTATTGTGCACCATCTTGGGTACTGGCAGCTGTCTGCCAGTACCCAGTTTGAAATAAAATATGTTTTATTTTTATTTTTTATGTTTTATTATAAAAATGTTGAATGTTTTCTGTAGTGTAGCTGCCCCCCCCTCAACATCAAACCCCCCAGCCTCTCCCAGATCCCTTAATTTTAAATTCCCAACCTCCCCAGTCCTCTCTCCCACCTTACTTGTGCCATATTGTCCCATGGTGTAGGGTTCCCACCCGCGCCCACGTGCACACCTACCCTTGTACATGCGCGTGCACCTGCATGTGATCCCGTCCCCCTCCTTCACCGATGGCTGCTCACCCACCTCCCTGCATCAGCTCCCACCTACCAACGATCAAGACCATCAATGGCCGATGCAGAGAGGGTCACAGAGTGTCTCTCTCTGCATCGGACTGCTAGAAAGTGTTATTGCAGGATGCCTCAATATTGAGGCATCACTGCAATAACATGAAAGCGTCTGGAAACAATCAGTACGGGTTACATCCTCGGTGGTTAACTGCATTTTTTTGCAGGACGTACCCCATACGTCGTTGGTCGTTAAGGGGTTAAAGTGATGGTAAACTTTCCACCTTTTATACTAAAAAAGACCATTTTAGATGGTCTTTAATTGATCATTTCTAATGAAGATGCAATATAACTTTTTAATCTAGCTGTGACTGTGTGTTCTAATACCCTACTCTCTCTCCGCCCACTTCAAAAGTAATCTTTTTTGTGAGCTAACGGTTTGAACTGTTCTCCAAACAGCGCTCTACAATAAAAGTGCCGTTAGCTCACAAAAAATATTGCTTTTGAAGTGGTCAGCAGAATCATGCGGTATCAGCGGAATCATTTAGGATCTGATTATAAAAAGTGGAAAGTTTGCCATCACTTTGAGTGCAGTGTAAATTAGTCATTTTGTTTGCTTGTTGTTACTGTAAATTACCTCTAGAATATGTGCTTCTCTATTCCTCCCATAAAGGCTGAAGTGCACCTTCAAACATACTGCTTATACATAGTGCTTTATATGATAGTTTCCTTCATCTTTTCTGGACTATAGTACTGTTCAGTGATTGGCAGGTTCTTCTTGGAGAAGTGACTAAACGAATTTACATCCAGCCTCTGATTAGCAATCAGAAAGGATATCAGGTAAACATACTCAAGGTGTGTACAAAGGTTTTTGTACTACTGCAGAATATTGCCCATTTTTTCTTAAAAAAATTGGTGTCTTTGAATTTTCTATAGACATATTTTTGTAGCATACATGTATAAGCACAAATGCTTGTAGTAAAAGTGATTAATATATTTTAGCAGCATACACACATATGCTGTAAGGGCACGTGCACCACAATTTCTCAGATAGTCAGCAGTGGCTTGTATGACATAAATTAAGTCTTCGCAGATGCAAAACACACCACCAGCAGCTCTCTGAGCAGATATTGGTGGTAGAATACTGATGCACATTTTTTACTAGAAGCATTTTTGATAATGGAAGTATATTGCCAAAATACCCAACATTTGTAGCTAGGTATTATGACTCAGGAGGTTTAGGGGGACCCTCACTGCTTTGTGGGCGTGTCGGGAGGGGACAGGTTAAGGGTCGATAGTGGACAGGATCATAGGTGTTTCTGGTTGGTGGATGTGGTCTGGTTGTTCATGGGTGGGGCTAAGGGTAATTTTACAAATTGGGAAATATGGCTATCTTGAGGGACAACAGGACAAAGCTCAGAATTAGGGACTGTCTCTCTCAAATAGGGACAGTTGTTTTTTTCCATTGTACATTTCAATTTTGTCCTTTCTATCCCTTTAATTGTTAGTATATACTATACATATATGGAATATACTTACTTTAATGTCCTTTGAATTATAAGCATTTTTGATCATCATCACCAGCTCTATTAGGTACCAGTATAACTTCAAATGATGTCAGTAGCTTGGTTTTATTTTACATATAGTTAACTAGCAACAGAACAACTGAAAAGAGAATCTTAAAGGGATATGAAACTCAATGTTTTCTTTCTTGATTCAGGTATTGTAAATTATTTTAAATAATTTTCCAATTTACTTCTATTATCTAATTAGTTGTGTTTTGTTGATATCCTTTGTTGAAAATGATACAAAGGTAGACTCAAGAGCTGCCGATTGGTGGCTGCACATATAAGCCTCATGTTATTGGTTCACCCAATACATTTAGCTATCTCCCAGTAGTGCATTGATGCTTCTTCACCAAAGGATACCAAGAGAATGAAGCAAGTTAGACACTAGAAGTAAATTGGAATGTTGTTTAAAAGTGTATGTTCTATCTGAATAATGAAAGAAACATGTTGGGTTTCATGTCCTTTAAGGATTGTATCATATTTATTTATACAGAAACAACAAATCACAAATACACAAGCTTGCTACAACTAGTGAGATTTTTGCTGTTGGTTTTGTTCAATGAAAACAATGGATTGAGGTACAGTTACTAACAATTTTACTCACACGTTATTTATACATCAAATCTGGCAATGTTTTTTTCAGAGATTCAGAGGTCCAGTCACATACACATATCATTTGATTTCCATACTCCCTATGGGTATCTCTGGTTAAGAACCCCTACTCTAAAGCAATGTGTTGAACTAAATGTTCTATATGTTGAATATTTTCATCATGATGTTTTCTCAGTATTTTTTCATGAGAAAGAAATGCAAATGCTCTAACATGATTTTTAACAGACTGCAAGTTTTATTCACTCTTCTTGACTTTGTATTTATAACTTCTGTCCTGCTTCCTGCAACAAGATGGTTACCTTGGTAACAACTGAACCATGAATTTTCCTTTCATTTTATGCTCATCCATAGCTATGCACTAATGACATGTAGGTGAGGTGGAATTATTATTATTGAGAATGAGAAGCAGTTTAGAAGAGATCACAGGGATATGTACATACAACAGATAGGACAGGAAGCAGAAGCTTTAGCTTTGGAGGGAAGTGAGATTGTTATAGATTTAAAAATTGTGTTTTAAAAACACAATTATGCAAATGTACTTTATGTGTGTGATGATTTACTTGTCTATAAAAAATACTTTTATGGTGCTTTTATACATCTGATCTCATTCTTTTATCTCATTCTCCTTTCTAATTAAAGGGTTGTAAAATATCCTTGAATTGTAATCTAAAATGATTAATTATAGGTAGAGCAATTGTGGTGTTCTTTATTTATTTTGTACCCTTTCCATGTGAATTGTGGGATTTCCAGTTTGCCAGAAATGCACACTGCAGACTACGCAAACCTAAACCTGTCACATATCTGTCCCTTATTGCCCTCAGCAGAGGATTTTAGATAAGGAACATCAAAGCAATACACGTGTTTTTTTTCAACTCCAGTAGCAAGTCTGGTTTGACTCCTCTAAATAAAGCAAGTGGTTCTAAAGTATGATTATTATTATTATTATCATTTATTTGTATAGCATTGCCAAATTCCGTAGCACTGGGTACAATGATAGGGGTATACAATGACAAAGATTTGTGATAAAATACAAAACATAACAAAACGAAACAAATCTAGTACAGGAGGAAGAGGGCCCTGCTCCGGAGAGCTCACAGTCTACAGGTTTAGGGTGCAGAGACAAATGGTTGGGGTAGCTTGTTACATTGGTTGTATTTGCAGCAGTGAATCAGGCAGTTCATGTACATGTATTAGTTTGGTTCGGAAGAGGGATGGAGGAGAGATGGTAAGCCTCTCTGAATAGGTGGGTTTTCAAGGATCGTCTGAAGCTATACAGGGTTGGAGACAGTCTAATGGAGCGGGGTAGAGAGTTCCAGAGGACAGGAGCAGCACGTGCAAAGTCTTGGAGGCGGGAGTGGGACGTAGAGATAACAGGAGTGTAGAGACGTAGGTCAAAGGTTGAACGAAGAGGACAGGATGGGGAATATTTCACGATGAGAGAGGAAATATAGTTGGGAGCTAGACTGTTGAGAGCTTTGTAGGTTAGGGCTAATACTTTAAATTGTATTCTGGAGTGTATGGGGAACCAGTGTAGAGACTGGCAGAGCAGAGCAGCTGATGTAGTTCGGCGACTTAGGTGGATGAGTCTAGCAGAAGCAGGAGAGGCTGTGTTTTGGAAGGCCATTTAGGAGTATATTGCAATAATCAATGCATGACAAAATGAGGGAATGAATAGGTATTTTTGTAGTTTTTTGAGTAAGGAAGGGACGAATTCTGGAAATATTGCGTATGTGTGAACGGCAGGATTTGGTAAGTGCTTGTATATGTGGGTTGAATGTGAGTTCTGAGTCTAGTGTGACCCCAAGGCAGAGGACCTGGGGTGAGGTGTTGAGAATAGAGTCTCCAACTGTCAGAGAAATGTCAGGTGTTGGATGTCTCGAAGAGGGGGGGATAAAGGCTGTGACACACTGCAAGCGGAGCAGTGTGCAGCGTGTAGATGCAGCTGTGTGCGCTCAGTGTGTCCTGCCTTTTCATCTCTGAGCACTCTGCTGCATCAGCTCGCGTAGCTGAGCACTCAGAGATTAAATAATTGCATCGCTTGCATTGTGTCACAGCCTTAAGAAGCAGCTCAGTTTTGGACAGATTGAGTTGGAGGTAGTGTGAAGACATCCAAGAGAAAATTGCAGAGAGGCAGTCAGAAATCTGGTTGAGTAAAGAGGGAGAGATATCAGGAGAGGAAAGATAGATTTGGGTATCATCAGCATATAGGTGGTACTGGAATCCAAAGGAGGCTATAAGTTTTCCAAGGCAGGATGTATAAAGAGAGAAAAACAAGGGGCCCAAGACAGAGCCTTGCGGTACTCCAACTGAGAGAGGCATAGGATCACAAGATATGTTGTTTAAGGAAACTGAAAATGAGCGGTTTGAAAGATATGATGGAAACCAGGAGAGGGCTGTGTCTCGGATGCCAAATGAATGTAGTATGTTTAGGAGGAGAGGATGGTCAACTGTGTCAAAAGCTGCGGACAGGTCAAGAAGAATTAGTAAGGAGTAAAAAACATTGCAGAAAATTTGGTGTTAATCTGTGATGAAAATGTTCACACACTGCCGATATGCTAAGCTATTGTTAGTAAGCAGAAATGTCTTGTAATTGCAAAGTGTTTACTAGCCCTTTAACCTTGTCATCAAGCAAGTTGAAAAAGATAGCACTTTGATATTTGAATTGTTCTTTTAACTGCCCTCTTTATGTTGGAACGACTTTCTTATCTGTGTTTTATTTATGTTTGCTCTAATGTTTGTTATACAAATAGGCATCAGACATTAAAATGTTGGAAAATAAATACTGTATAAAAAAAGGCTATAGATAGACTCAAGTTACTCTGTACTGGGCTTTTAAGGATTATTTTTCCTTAAACCCTGATTACTATAGTGGAGTTTTGGGTGAAGTTCTTCTGGGAAACCATAGGGGAGTTTGTGAGTATATTTCACAAATATGATTCTTCCTATGCTCTTCAGCTAAACTACATGGGGACTAACTGCATGGCAAGGAGGCCAGCATTGTGAATCTGGTCACCTATGTTGTTGGGGCTGCCACATACCCCCCCCCCCCCCTAGTATTTGGAAGATTCTGGGTTACTATTTCCACATAAATAGTGGGAACCGCTACTCACTTTATTAACGGAGGGACCAAAGTATACTATAGACTCCTGACTCTCTGTCATTGAAAACATTCTCATTACTAATGACTATGGTTGCGCACATCCTGAATGAACTTAGTGCTTTACTAGACTGTTACCCAGCGGCTTTTGTTCAAACCTTAGGAGCCACATTTAATCTCCCTATCAGTGAAGATCCTACTTAGGACCCGCCAGCAGATCTTGCTAGAGACCACCACAAATGGAGCGGCGTTCAGAAGTCACAGCATCCACTAATCAATGTATTCAACAACTCCACACACTGGCTTCTTTACAGTTCCAAGAAGACGTGAGAGAATGTGAGATGTCATGAGACACCGATCTTACCGCCATGGAATTCATTGAACCCTCGCTGCTTTCTAGTTCTAGTTTGGTTGAAGGCATGAATTGCGTGGCTGTATGTTAAGGACCCAGGAAGGAAGAGACATTGATGTGGTCCTAGCTATCACTATTTGGCCAAATGCTGTAACTTACTCTTCCATGATTCTTTCAATCTAGCTTTGTGTGTTTATTTATCTGTTTATCTTTCTATATAAATAAAATATTTTCATATTGCAGCCCCCAAAAATTTCTGGCTAATAGATTTTTAAATTATATCTGTCAAGTCCTGCCTTATATATAAGCATAAGTACCCAATTGAGTCACTTTTTTAACACCAATGAGCTACCATAGTTAAAATTATGTTTAGCTCATATCCAGTCAGAGCCTAGACATCAATCCCATAGAAAACCTGTGGATTGACCTAAAGAGAGCTGTACAATGGAGATCCCTTTGTAAGTTAAATAAAATTGTACTTTTTGGTAAAGAAGAGTGGGATAAAAAATCCAAAGTCTTGATGTGCAAAGTTAATACAAACTTATTTACAAAGACTTGCTGCTTTAATAAATGCAAAAGGTGCTTCCACAAAATATTAGTTGGGTGGGGTGTACAGACTTATGCATTCAGGATGTTGTTGTTTTTTGAATGAAAATGTTCCTAATAATTAACTTTTTTTTCTCTCTGGATTTTTGTTTGTTGGAAGATCACATTAAAGACAGAAAATGACTAATGTTAACATTGGTATTTCTGTCTTTACATTTAAAAAAACGGAAATGTCATAAGGGTGTGTAGCCTTTTTATATCCACTGTATACTAATATACATTAGGAATATTGAAACCCTTTAAGATTAAGAACACAAATGATTTATAAGGTCTGTGACACCACACTGTGTCCCAAAAACCCTATTTTAAAAATAATTTCACTAGAGGAGAAATGTTGCATTATTAACCTGTGTTCCTTCTGTTTTTTTCTAAAATATAAGCTTGGAATTGAGTCATACAGAATTCTGTTTTTTGCATTCTTATTGTTTATATGCCACTTCAATAAATAGCTCTTCAGCAAGAATTGGGAGATGCCAGCCCATCAAATGCTTCTTTCAAAACATTTTGAAAAATAAAAAAATATATATTTTTCTTGTTTTTCTTGAAATAATTAAAAATACTCATATATTTGTGCAACAGAAAAATATGAAAATGTGTACAATTTAAAACTGCAAGGTTTGTGTTGCTGTATTCACACTGGTTGCCATTTGTCAGCGTTTTATTAAATAATTAGAAAATTTAAGAAGTAAGTATTAAAA
Source organism: Bombina bombina (assembly GCF_027579735.1). Classification (NCBI taxonomy): domain Eukaryota; kingdom Metazoa; phylum Chordata; class Amphibia; order Anura; family Bombinatoridae; genus Bombina; species Bombina bombina. Next base: position 163,248,173 of record NC_069505.1, on the reverse strand, counting down.
TATAATATCCAGTAAAATCAGAGATGTATAGATGTCCTTTTTTTTTTAAGGAAGCTTAGGGCTGAATAAAATATTTATTTAATTGAATACATAAGTTAATGATTGTCCAATGTATATGATATAATAAAACAAATGGAGACATAGTTCTGCCTTACTTTGCTTTAAAAGCAAAACAAAAGGATAGCCTGATAAATGACAATTTGCCTATGGGAATAGAATAGTAATTAGACATTTTATATTGTTCATTATTAATGGAGCAAATAAAAAACAAAACAAAAAACAAAAGCCCAACTTTAATAACTTTATACAAGTAATCTATATGTCTGGGAACTGTGTACCAAAAAGGAAATGGGGGGGGGGATTGTCTTAAGACTCAGGTGAATGTGATACCATTATCAATATGACAACTAAAACTTGCTCTTTTCGATCTGTTCCTGAGAAGATTTTAGAGGGTCAATAACTTTTTAAAGAGTATGAAAGAAAATAAAATGCATTTTTGGGTGGGAGGAGGATATGGAAAAATTGCTATGAAAAAAGAACTCAGCTGTTTTGCCTAAATGAGAAGATACAGGGAGTGCAGAATTATTAGGCAAGTTGTATTTTTGAGGATTAATTTTATTATTGAACAACAACCATGTTCTCAATGAACCCAAAAAACTCATTAATATCAAAGCTGAATAGTTTTGGAAGTAGTTTTTAGTTTGTTTTTAGTTATAGCTATTTTAGGGGGATATCTGTGTGTGCAGGTGACTATTACTGTGTATAATTATTAGGCAACTTAACAAAAAACAAATATATACCCATTTCAATTATTTATTTTTACCAGTGAAACCAATATAACATCTCAACATTCACAAATATACATTTCTGACATTCAAAAACAAAACAAAAACAAATCAGTGACCAATATAGCCACCTTTCTTTGCAAGGACACTCAAAAGCCTGCCATCCATGGATTCTGTCAGTGTTTTGATCTGTTCACCATCAACATTGCGTGCAGCAGCAACCACAGCCTCCCAGACACTGTTCAGAGAGGTGTACTGTTTTCCCTCCTTGTAAATCTCACATTTGATGATGGACCACAGGTTCTCAATGGGGTTCAGATCAGGTGAACAAGGAGGCCATGTCATTAGATTTTCTTCTTTTATACCCTTTCTTGCCAGCCACGCTGTGGAGTACTTGGACGCGTGTGATGGAGCATTGTCCTGCATGAAAATCATGTTTTTCTTGAAGGATGCAGACTTCTTCCTGTACTACTGCTTGAATAAGGTGTCTTCCAGAAACTGGCAGTAGGACTGGGAGTTGAGCTTGACTCCATCCTCAACACGAAAAGGCCCCACAAGCTCATCTTTGATGATACCAGCCCAAACCAGTACTCCACCTCCACCTTGCTGGCGTCTGAGTCGGACTGGAGCTCTCTGCCCTTTACCAATCCAGCCACGGGCCCATCCATCTGGCCCATCAAGACTCACTCTCATTTCATCAGTCCATAAAACCTTAGAAAAATCAGTCTTGAGATATTTCTTGGCCCAGTCTTGACGTTTCAGCTTGTGTGTCTTGTTCAGTGGTGGTCGTCTTTCAGCCTTTCTTACCTTGGCCATGTCTCTGAGTATTGCACACCTTGTGCTTTTGGGCACTCCAGTGATGTTGCAGCTCTGAAATATGGCCAAACTGGTGGCAAGTGGCATCTTGGCAGCTGCACGCTTGACTTTTCTCAGTTCATGGGCAGTTATTTTGCGCCTTGGTTTTTCCACACGCTTCTTGCGACCCTGTTGACTATTTTGAATGAAACGCTTGATTGTTCGATGATCACGCTTCAGAAGCTTTGCAATTTTAAGAGTGCTGCATCCCTCTGCAAGATATCTCACTATTTTTTACTTTTCTGAGCCTGTCAAGTCCTTCTTTTGACCCATTTTGCCAAAGGAAAGGAAGTTGCCTAATAATTATGCACACCTGATATAGGGTGTTGATGTCATTAGACCACACCCCTTCTCATTACAGAGATGCACATCACCTAATATGCTTAATTGGTAGTAGGCTTTCGAGCCTATACAGCTTGGAGTAAGACAACATGCATAAAGAGGATGATGTGGTCAAAATACTCATTTGCCTAATAATTCTGCACTCCCTGTAGAAAACTATATGTTATTTTGTTGGTCTTCTCTTGATGTAGTAGAAGTGGTTTTGAAGTCATAGTTACTGGTCATATCATCTATAATGGAAGGGTGACAATTACATCATATGAAAGGTAATTCATCCGACTCAAGCAAAGGAATATGGGATGTCAAAATTAAGGGACAATGCTGGACTTTGAGAAACATTTTTGAGAAACTCCTTTACTCTAATGTGTCTCTTTCACTAAAATTTACCTTTCATGCATTTTAGAGACCAAGGGAATTGAAGAGCTTTCTTCAACTAAGTACCCTCAGCCAATTATTGGAACCTTCTTCTCCACTGGCATCAAATGTGTCAACAGATATATATTGTGAGGATAGACCCTTTTAGGCACTTTGCTCATATTGGACAAGGAACAATGTAAATGGGTTCAAAATATTAATTTAAATCAGAATTAAGCAGTAGAAATTTGAACACAGAGGTGACTGAAGTTATTAAAAGAGTAAAAATCCAACTAAATATTTACAGCAAATATAGCGATTTTAAAGGTGAACTATTAATGGTTCACATAAATTCATTATTTACTTTAATGTTATAAAATAAGTTTAATGACAGTTTTACCATCACTTTAAGCACGTGAGTTTGTACTAAGTTCGGTAAATTTGAGTAGTAAATACAGTTAAATTAGACTAATTAAAGGGACTGTCTACTTGAAAATTGTTATTCTTTAAAAAGATAATCCATCTATTACCCATCCCTCAGTTTTGCATAACCAACACTGTTAAATTAAAATTTACCTCTGCGATTATCGTGTATCTAAGCCTCTGCAGACTGATCACTTATCTTAGTTCTTTTGACAGACTTGCATTTTACCCAATCAGTGCTGACTCATAAATAACTCCACGGGAGTAAGCACAATGTTATCTATATGACACACATGAACTAGCACTGGCTAACTGTGAAAAATTGTTGAAATGCCCTATATGAATCATGAAAGTTTAATTTAAACTTGACTGTCCCTTTAACCTGCAAAATTGCAATGCAAAATAACTTTCATAATTGTATACACATGGTAAGATTTAATCTGTATTTCATTCCAACAATCTACAGCAAGACCAGTCTCCATCGCTAGATTGCTTTTACTGAGAATACTATTCATCACAACACACAATATTTAATACAGAAATCACCCAGTTACCAGGTTTATATGTAGACTGGTAAATTTTGGTCCAAGGGCCATGTACAATGAAGTGGCCCAGGTATATTAACCACCTCTTTCAAAATGCTATATTTTACATAAATAAAAATAAGAAAATGGTAGTGGATCATGTGGCTACTTTTACAGCACTCATACAGGGCAACCTACAGTTATAGTAACCAGGGTTTCTGAGGGAGTACAGGCACTGGGTTGGTCAACCACATCTCTGCCAATGAGCAGAGCAGTGTAGAAGCACAAAGCATGGTGTGCATATATATATACAGCTACAGAAAAACCCTACACACTATATATATATATATATATATATATGTGTGTGTGTGGGTATGCATGTATATATTATATACAATACATATATGTACATGCTGATAGATAGACATACTATAATATATATTGATAAAAATAAAAAAAATTATAGGCACCACACCTTCTGCACCGGCCTTGATTCCATCACCAAGAGTGGACTGAGGGGTGGGTTAAAGGGACATTAAACCCCAAAAAATTATTTCATGATTCAGATAGAGAATACAATTTTAAACAACATTTAAAGTTACTTCTATTATCTTATTTGCTTCATTCTTTAGATATCTTTTGTTGAATAAATAGCAATGCACATTGGTTGAGCCAATCACACAAGGCATATATGTGCAGCAACCAATCTGCAGCTATTGAGCCTATCTAGATATGCTTTTCAGCAAAGAATATAAAGAGAATGAAGCAAATTAGATAATAGAAGAAAATTACGCCTAGATTTAGAGTTCTGCGGCCAAAGGGGTGCGTTAGCTACGCATGCTTTTTTTCCCCCGCACCTTTTAAATACCGCTGGTATTTAGATTTCACAGAATGGCTGGGTTTTCAGTGGGTTAGGCTCCAAAAAGGGAGCGTAGAGCATAATTTAACGCCACTGCAACTCTAGATACCAGCGGTGCTTACGGAAGTGGCCAGGTTCAAAAACGTGCTCGTGCACGATATCCCCATAGAAAACAATGGGGCTGTTTGAGCTGAAAAAAAACCTAACACCTGCAAAAAAGCCGCGTTCAGCTCCTAACGCAGCCCCATTGTTTTCTATGGGGAAACACTTCCTACGTCTGCACCTAACACCCTAACATGTACCCCGAGTCTAAACACCCCTAACCTTACACTTATTAACCCCTATTCTGCCGCCCCCGCTATCGCTGACCCCTGCATATTATTATTAACCCCTAATCTGCCGCTCCGTACACCACCGCCACCTACATTATAGCTATGTACCCCTAATCTAATGCCCCTAACACCGCCGACCCCTATATTATATTTATTAACCCCTAATCTGCCCTCCACAACGTCGCCGCCAGCTACCTACACATATTAACCCCTAATCTGCCGAGCAGACCGCACCGCTATTATAATAAAGTTATTAACCCCTAATCCGCCTCACTCCCGCCTCAATAACCCTATAATAAATACAGGGAGTGCAGAATTATTAGGCAAGTTGTATTTTTGAAGATTAATTTTATTATTGAACAATAATCATGTTCTCAATGAACCCAAAAAACTCATTAATATCAAAGCTGAATATTTTTGGAAGTAGTTTTTAGTTTGTTTTTAGTTTTAGCTATTTTAGGGGGATATCTGTGTGTGCAGGTGACTATTACTGTGCATAATTATTAGGCAACTTAACAAAAAACAAATATATACCCATTTCAATTATTTATTTTTACTAGTGAAACCAATATAACATCTCAACATTCACAAATATACATTTCTGACATTCAAAAACAAAACAAAAACAAATCAGTGACCAATATAGCCACCTTTCTTTGCAAGGACACTCAAAAGCCTGCCATCCATGGATTCTGTCAGTGTTTTGATCTGTTCACCATCAACATTGCGTGCAGCAGCAACCACAGCCTCCCAGACACTGTTCAGAGAGGTGTACTGTTTTCCCTCCTTGTAAATCTCACATTTGATGATGGACCACAAGTTCTCAATGGGGTTCAGATCAGATGAACAAGGAGGCCATGTCATTAGATTTTCTTCTTTTATACCCTTTCTTGCCAGCCACGCTGTGGAGTACTTGGACGCGTGTGATGGAGCATTGTCCTGCATGAAAATCATGTTTTTCTTGAAGGATGCAGACTTCTTCCTGTACCACTGCTTGAAGAAGGTGTCTTCCAGAAACTGGCAGTAGGACTGGGAGTTGAGCTTGACTCCATCCTCAACACGAAAAGGCCCCACAAGCTCATCTTTGATGATACCAGCCCAAACCAGTACTCCACCTCCACCTTGCTGGCGTCTGAGTCGGACTGGAGCTCTCTGCCCTTTACCAATCCAGCCACGGGCCCATCCATCTGGCCCATCAAGACTCACTCTCATTTCATCAGTCCATAAAACCTTGGAAAAATCAGTCTTGAGATATTTCTTGGCCCAGTCTTGACGTTTCAGCTTGTGTGTCTTGTTCAGTGGTGGTCGTCTTTCAGCCTTTCTTACCTTGGCCATGTCTCTGAGTATTGCACACCTTGTGCTTTTCGGCACTCCAGTGATGTTGCAGCTCTGAAATATGGCCAAACTGGTGGCAAGTGGCATCTTGGCAGCTGCACGCTTGACTTTTCTCAGTTCATGGGCAGTTATTTTGCGCCTTGGTTTTTCCACACGCTTCTTGCGACCCTGTTGACTATTTTGAATGAAACGCTTGATTGTTCGATGATCACGCTTCAGAAGCTTTGCAATTTTAAGAGTGCTGCATCCCTCTGCAAGATATCTCACTATTTTTTACTTTTCTGAGCCTGTCAAGTCCTTCTTTTGATGGAATCAGCCAATCAGATTGAGCTCGCATTCAATTGGCTGATCGGAACAGCCAATAGAATGCAAGCTCAATCTGATTGGCTGATCGGATCAGCCAATCGGATTGAACTTGAATCTGATTGGCTGATTCCATCAGCCAATCTGAATTTTCCTACCTTAATTCCGATTGGCTGATAGAATCCTATCAGCCAATCGGAATTCGATGACGTCATTTAAAGGAACCGTCATTCGGCTAGTAGGCGTCGTTAGAACAGGATGGATCTGCGTCGGCTGGGAACAAGATGGCTCCGCTCCACTCCGGAAGAAAGAAGATTGAAGATGCTGCTTGATAGAAGACTTCATCCCGATGATGGACTTCCGACTTCAGCCCGATGATGGATTTCTTCAGTCGCCGCTTGGATCCAGACTTCAGCCCGAGGATGGACGTCACTCTTCAGCCCCCTGCTTGGACTTGGATCAACACTTCCGAGGCTTGGATCAAGACTTCCGAGGACGGATCGGTGAACCTGGCAGGGTGAAGATAAGGTAGGAAGATCTTCAGGGGCTTAGTGTTAGGTTTATTTAAGGGGGGTTTGGGTTAGATTAGGGGTATGTGGGTGTTGGGTTGAAATGTTGGGGGGTGGTATTGTATGTTTTTTTTTTACAGGCAAAAGAGCTGAATTATTTGGGGCATGCCCCGCAAAGGGCCCTGTTCAGGGCTGGTAAGGTAAAAGAGCTTTGAACTTTTTAAATTTAGAATAGGGTAGGGCATTTTTTTATTTTGGGGGGCTTTGTTATTTTATTAGGGGGCTTAGAGTAGGTGTAATTAGTTTAAAATTCTTGTAATATTTTTCTAATGTTTGTAAATATTTTTTTATTTTTTGTAACTTAGTTTTTTTTTATTTGTTGTACTTTAGTTAGTTTATTTAATTGTATTTATTTGTAGGAATTGTATTTAATTTATTTATTGATAGTGTAGTGTTAGGTTTAATTGTAGGTAATTGTATGTATTTTTTTTAATTTATTTATTGATAGTGTAGTGTTAGGTTTAATTGTAACTTAGGTTAGGATTTATTTTACAGGTAATTTTGTAATTATTTTAACTATTTTAGCTATTAAATAGTTCTTAACTATTTAATAGCTTTTGTACCTGGTTAAAATAAATACAAAGTTACCTGTAAAATAAATATAAATCCTAAAATTGCTATAATATAATTATAATTTATATTGTAGCTATATTAGGGTTTATTTTACAGGTAAGTATTTAGCTTTAAATAGGAATAATTTATTTAATAAGAGTTCATTTATTTCGTTAGATTTAAATTATATTTAACTTAGGGGGGTGTTAGTGTTAGGGTTAGACTTAGCTTTAGGGGTTAATCCATTTATTACAGTAGCAGCGAGATTCGGTCGGCAGATTAGGGGTTAATAATTGAAGTTATGTGTCGGCGATGTTAGGGAGGGCAGATTAGGGGTTAATACTATTTATTATAGGGTTATTGAGGCGGGAGTGAGGCGGATTAGGGGTTAATAACTTTATTATAGGAGCGGTGCGGTCCGCTCGGCAGATTAGGGGTTAATAAGTGTAGGCAGGTGGAGGCGACGTTGAGGGGGGGCAGATTAGGGGTTAATAAATATAATATAGGGGTCGGCGGTGTTAGGGGCAGCAGATTAGGGGTACATAAGGATAACGTATTTAGCGGCGCTTTGCGGTAGGCAGATTAGGGGTTAAGTATTGTAGGTAGCTGGCGGCGACGTTGTGGGGGGCAGGTTAGGGGTTAATAAATATAATATAGGTGTCGGCGGTGTTAGGGGCAGCAGATTAGGGGTACATAAGTATAACGTAGGTGGCGGTCGGCAGATTAGGGGTTAAAAAATTTTTATCGAGTGGCGGCGATGTGGGGGGACCTCGGTTTAGGGGTACATAGGTAGTTTATGGGTGTTAGTGTACTTTAGAGCACAGTAGTTAAGAGCTTTATAAACCGGCGTTAGCCCAGAAAGCTCTTAACTCCTGACTTTTTTCTGCGGCTGGAGTTTTGTCGTTAGATTTCTAACGCTCACTTCAGACACGACTCTAAATACCAGCGTTAGAAAGATCCCATTGAAAAGATAGGATACGCAATTGACGTAAGGGGATCTGCGGTATGGAAAAGTCGCGGCTGCAAAGTGAGCGTTAGACCCTTTAATGACTGACTCTAAATACCGGCGGTAGCCCAAAACCAGCGTTAGGAGCCTCTAACGCTGGTTTTGACGGCTACCGCCCAACTCTAAATCTAGGCCTTAGAAAGTTATTTAAAATGGCATGCTCTTTCTTAACCATGAAATATTTTTTTTTTGTTTAATGTCCCTTTAAGTAATTTTCTACGTAATTTTTAACTTAAAAGGATACTAACCCCAAATTTTTTCTTTCATGATTCAGATAGAGCCTGCAATTTTAATCAACTTTCTAATTTACTCCTATTATCAATTTTTCTTTTTTCTCATGTTATCTTGATTTGAAAAAGCAGTAATAAAAGGTTAGGAGCCAGCCCATTTTTAGTTCAGCACCTCGGTAGCGCTTGCTGATTGGTTTGCTACAAATCAGCAAGTGCTACCCAGGTGCTGAACAAAAAATGGTCCAGCTCTAAAGCTTACAGTACTGCTTTTTCAAATCAAGATAACATGAGAACAAAGACAAATTGATAATAGGAGTTAATTAGAAAGGTGCTTAAAATCTCATGCTCTATCTGAATCATGAAAGAAAAAAATTGGGTTTAGTATCCCTTTAAATTGTAATTGTAAACTAAGAGTCAACTTACAAAAGTGTGATTATAACATAATGTGACTTATGGCCAATCCCACTGTTAGTGAACAGCGTTCCATGGCATAAAAGTGCCTGTGATTTCGAACCACAAATAAGACTTTTTTTTCATCTGTATGTTTTGGTCAATGTGCAATAGCAGCTTCCATCAAAATAAAGAAAATAATTTAAACAGTAACCGAGCCTGTGTTATTCTTGCTAAAATTTAATTTCACAGTTGAATTCAATAGTTTGCTGGAGTTGCATTTTTGCCAGATATAATATGAGCACGTATTTCTGCCAAACTTTTCTATGTGTTAAAATATGCTTATTAGTAGAAAGAACTGATTATTTTCAGAGGCATAATATTCATTTCTTCAAAACAAATGACTACAAAAAAATAAAACAAATCCTATTTGACATAAATAATGTTTTTTGTAGCAAAAGTATTATATGAGACTTTATAGTTTCTTATGTGATGTAAAAATGCTAGTAAATGTGATTTTATTGTCATCTCCCAAGTAGCATATACATTGTTTTTGTGTTCTGCTTCTGGGTTGCACTATTTGATGCTGCATTGTTCAAGTTTTTGGTGCATCTTTTTCTTGTGGTTGTGTGTTTTTATAGCAAGGTTATGGCAGCCATTTTTTCCTTTGTATTAGATCTATTCATGAATGTGCTGTCCATGGTGCTGTATCCTTGATGTCAATTTTTTTTTTTTTTTTTTTTACCCTGACTAGTCTTTTGCCAAGTGTTTTGTACTTCACTACTAGTGTGCTAATGAACCTCTGAATGGCCATCTCTATTCTTCTTGATCACTATTCTGCTTCTCTCCTGACTACCAGTTGCCAACTTCAACTGTACGACTACTCTTCATCTCTTCCTACTGAAACTGCTAGTGTCAAGTTTTTGATCCCATCTAGTGTGCTAAGCAATGTTTATTTATAATAGTAATTCTAACTCTCTAGAGGCTTTATCTATATTGATTGATGCCAGTATTTTCACAGTTGGTTGGTGGCTCTGATTTAATACAGTAGATTCTCTCATAATCACCCTGAAAATAGGCTATACTTATTTAATAAAGATGTTTTAATAAATTTTTTTAATTACTTTACAAATCCAAGCAGACGTCTGAAGATAAAGTTAAACGCAGTTTTATTAAGCATCATGTAAAACAACAAAACCATTCTGGCAGTCACTTGTAGGTCCAACAAACAGAAAGTCAAGGCCTATATATCCTCGGCACTTCATCAGGGCTTTACTATACTTTACACTACATTAACAGATTTCCCAACAGTCATAATTTGTGTGGGACAGTCTAGGATTCTAAGCTATTATTATTATTATTATCGGTTATTTGTAGAGCGCCAACAGATTCCGCAGTGCTATAGACAAAGGCGGAGTACAACAAAACATTTATAAGTATCAAACGGGTAGAGGGCCCTGCCATGAGTCACACTGTTGTAGTCAGCTCTTAAGAAGCTGATCTACAAACAGCTGGCCTCTTAGGCTTAAATGCTAAGGGGGTTCAGGGGATAGCAATGGAGAAGAGGAACTGGTATAAAGAAAGGATAGTGTAGGTTGTATGCATCCCTGAACATTAGAGTCTTTAGGGAGCGCTTAAAGCTTTCAAAACTAAGGGAGAGTCTTATGAAGCGAGGCAGAGACTTCCACAAGATGGGAGTCAGTCTGGAAAAGTTCTGTAAATGGGAGTGTGAGGAGGTAACAAGAGAGGAGGAGAGTAGGAGGTCATGAGCAGAGCGAAGGGGATGGGAGGGAGGGTATCTGGAGACAAGGTCTGAGATATAGGGGAGCAGTGCAGTTGAGGAATTTGTATGTCAGAGTGAGAATTTTGTGTTTAATCCTAGAGGCAAGAGGAAGCCAGTGAAGGGATTGGCAGAGAGGTGCAGTAGATGAAGAGCGACGTGTAAGGAAGATGAGCCTGGCAGAGGCATTCATTATGGATTCTAAAGGAGCTAGGCGGCAGCTGGGGAGACCAGAAAGGACAGAGTTGCAGTAATAGAGGCGGGAAAGGATGAGACAGTGGATTAAAATCTTAGTTGTGTAAGGAAATGTCTAATTTTAGAGATGTTTTTAAGGTGGAAGCAGCAGGCTTTAGCCAAAGACTGAATGTGAGGAGTGAAAGTTCTGAGTCAAATGTGACCCCAAGACATTGGGCATGCGGGGTAGGGGTAATGATGGAGTTCTCGACAGTTATAGAGAGATTGGGGGTGGAGATTTTGGAAAAAGGGGGGAAATAAGGATCTCAGTTTTGGAGAGATTTAGATTGAGGTAGTGAGAGGACATCCAGGAAGACATGGGAGAAAGACAGTTAGTGACACGGGTTAGCAAGGAAGGAGATAGATCTGGTGAAATGTAGATTTGGGTGTCGTTGGCATACAAATGATATTGGAAACTGTGGGACTTAATTAGGGAACCTAATGATGATGTGTAGATTGAGAAGAGAAGGGGACCGAGGTCAGAGCCTTGCTGTACCACAGAAAGTGGTGACGGGGCAAAGGAGGCCACAGAGAAGGCCACACTAAAGGTACGGTTTGACAGGTAGGAAGAGAACCATGAGAGGGCTGTGTCACAAATGCCGAAGGATTGGAGGGTTTGGTGCAAAAGAGGGTGATCAACAGTATCAAAGGATGCGGACAGATCAAGTAGGATAAGCAGAGATAAGTTGCCTTTTGATATTGCTGTAAGTAGGTCATTGGTAACCTTCATGATTGCTGTTTCTGTGGAGTGATGGGGACGAAATCCAGATTGCAGTGTGTCAAGGAGGGAGTTTAATATAAGGAAACAGAATTGCTATGTCCTGCTGTCTCACTAGGAGAACCGTATGTCCAAAATGACTATATTTAACCTGAGCCCCACCCATAGACCACTCATACAAACCTATGGACTGCACAGACACCTCCGACCAGCTGCTCAGAGACAACTATATCCCACCCACTATCCACAGTACTGTCAAAAACTTCCGGGCTTCACACCATTCCACTCCAAAAGTAAGGGTAAATATGGAATTATACAGCAGGGGTCAATTAGTGATATAAAAAACAAAAGGTTTATTTCATAGAGACACTTAAAAACAAAACGAGCCGTAGTTTAAAACTGACATTCCAGGGTCACAGAACGGCAACTGCAGACATGTATCCTGTGGGTCCACCACACTTGATCACTGCTGAGTTTTGCCGCTGCTGGGACCTCTATTTAAAGGAAACAACATGTTCTAATTATAAAATCAAAAGTTAACCCCTTCATGTCTTTTTAGGAATGAACAGCACTATGATGCAATATAAATGCAATTTAAATACAATTTAAATACTTTTTTTTAGAACTATTTTTTTTTTTTAAACTAATTATCACTTGAGTGAGTGTACTTACATATATGTTTGGTATCCTATATACGGCGTAACTTAGAAGTTACGCGTGTATATTTCTGCCTTCGCCCATCGTTTTTTGGCCCATAGACTCACATACAAAACACGTGCAGTTTGGTATCCAATATACGGCGTAAGGACTTACGCGCGCAGATTTCAGAAAATCTACTCCATTCTCAGCTCGCCACAAATTGCAGCCGTAGCAACCCTTGCACTGACTTATAAACCAACGTAACTCTCTGAAGGCCTAACAAATGCATGCTTAACAACATACATATCAGCAGCTTGATCACAAATAGTTAACCTCTTCAAAGCATTTATTATTCCTGCCCCTGCATGTGTGTCAAACCAATCACAAAGGGGTGCATCATGGGGCACAAGGGTGCATCATGGGGCACAAGGGGTGCATCATGGGGCACAAGGGGTGCATCATTGGGCACAAGGGGTGCGTCATGGGGCACAAGGGGTGCATCATTGGGCACAAGGGTGCATCATGGGGCACAAGGGGTGCATTATTGGGCACAAGGGTGCATCATGGGGCACAAGGGGTGCTGGAAGCCCTACAATCCCCTGTTCCGTCTACACATCCTGATTCTATAGTTGCTGCTGAGGTCCATGGTCATGGTGCTGCCCCTGCTGCAGCTGGTCATCAAATTACATACTGCGGATTTCCACTGCATGTAAGTGAAACTACTACATCCCACCCCCATTCCCTTAACCACTATAATTACTGAAAATATATCATTAGTTTAATTCATGTTTTGGTCACTATGATTTATTGACTATCATTTCGAGGAATGAAAATGGATGTTTATACCTTATGTTCACACCTTCTGTAAAAACATTATTATTTAGATATATATACCCATGTGCAGGGATAGGCAAGGTGTCCTTCACTAAAGGTCTTTACCTTAGAAAATGTCCGCCACAGCCTTGGCTCGTGCCTATCCCTGCACATGGGTCAATTTCTATTGGATGTGAGAAACCTTGATTTACATCCTAAAAGTGAATATCACTATATGTATCCTTCATACACAACTATGTGATGTGGAACACTATTAGTTAAAAAAAGGAATTTTAACGCGAGTTAAAATTCCTTTTTTTAACTAATAGTGTTCAAAACCATTGTCTTATGCATAAGCACTCCAGCCAACAAATAAAGTCTACCGACAGTAGGCATTTTGCTGGCATCCCCACATATTTGTGCAGTGCAGTTGCACCCTTCTAGTTCTCAGAATAACTATGTGATGTAGTTTATAGAACATGAATATGTCATAAACATGATGATATAACCTTTTTTGGGCCATTTCCACACAGGCCTTATTATATATTTCAAAAATATTAGTGTACTAAAACACCCCTCACATGGATGTGGATGACAATTATATGGTAAATAACAGAGGACAAGATTTAGGCTGAAATATAACAATATTTTTTTTTTTAGGCTTCTTAGATGAGGGGGCTGAGGTGCCTGGAGTGGCTCTCTTGGTTCTCCTGGGTTGTGTGGATTCAGAGGATTCTGCAGGAGTGCTGGCCACAGATGAGAGGCTGGAGGCAGTGTCCTGCTGGTGTGTGAAATGCTCCACCAACACACCCAACAGTTGGTTTTGTTCCCGCCATCTGTTGTCAGTCTGCATCTGCATATCCGAAATAACTCTCATCATCTGAGATTGGTTCTGGACTATATCATTTAAAGATGCTGCCATGTCCCGTTGCAGCTCAATGGAACACTGGAGTAAAGTCTGTTGGCTCCTGTAAAACCTGCGTTGGTCTCTCTGCATTCTCTCGCAGCTTGCTGTGAGCCTCCTCTGGAGGGAAATGTATTTGTGGCCCAGCTCAGACCAGCAGGGATTCTAGGCGCAGGTTCACCTCTAGCTGCTGTTGCATCTGGAACATCCTCAGCTTCTACTGCATTGGGAAGTATGACAGCTGGTACTTCCTCGGGAACTATGACAGCTGGTGCTTCCTCAGGAACTATGACAGCTGGTGCTTGCTGAGGAACTATGACAGCTGGTGCTTTCTGAGGAACTATGACAGCTGGTGCTTGCTGAGGAACTATGACAGCTGGTACTTGCTGAGGAACTATGACAGCTGGTGCTGCATGAGGAACTACGACAGCTATATGCTCCTCTTCATATGCTGGAGCTCTTCAGGTGGACTAGTAGTCCCATTGCCGACTGGTGTGCGACCACTCAGCCTGTCCAGTTTGTATGTCCTGTTGATAAAAGTCCTGACTGGCCTGATATTGGGAGGGGGGTAAAGACATCTACCCTTTGGGGATGACTTAACTCCCCCTCAAAACCAAAAGAATAGTCCTCCAGCCAGGGCTCCTCTTCCAATGTTGGTGGCATGACGTCTGGGTCCTCAACAGAGGCAATCCAACCCAGCTCATGCCTGGGAGCATACTGTTGATGGATTCTCTGGCCTGGTGGTTGCGGTGGAGGCATTCTCTGGCCTGGTGGTTGCGGTGGAGGCATTCTCTGGCCTGGTGGTTGCGGTGGATGCATGCCCGTTTGCACCCTGGTGACAGGAGGTTCTGTGGAGGAGTCAAATGATGAGAGGTATTAGTACAATCATATATATATATCCATGTGGGCATACAATGTACATTGATACATGCTATGGCCTATACTACAACGTATATCGGATCGCGGCCCTAATGTTCAGATCATGTTTTATTCTTTGATGTATTTTACATCCTGTTTTTTAGTTTTTAGATTTTGTATTTTAAATTATAAAATTCTGGTTTTAGACTCATTCTACTTTCAGGTTGTATTTTAGCACAATACTATTTGTAATGTTGTATGTTTATTAAATTCTAATACTGCTTTAAATGAAAAGATTTACATTGCTTTCTTTGTTTATACCTAAGGGGGATCTAGCATTCAACAAAAAAATCCATTGAGCCTCTTTGGAATCCAATTTTTGTACCCTGTCCCCTCCTCTTTTATGTGGTGGGATATAGTCAATTGCCTGAATAGACATAAGGGATGGAGTGCATAGATTTAAAGTGTCTGGATACCGGTGTAAAAATATCTGGATCCTCAATATCTCTTATGTGTTCTAGGGCCCTATCTTTTAGTAGGCGTTTAGTTTTGCCAACATATTGAATCTGGCACCCCCTGCAGATGAGGAGATAAATGACATGATTAGATTTACAATTCAAC
Organism: Bombina bombina; assembly: GCF_027579735.1. Taxonomy (NCBI): domain Eukaryota; kingdom Metazoa; phylum Chordata; class Amphibia; order Anura; family Bombinatoridae; genus Bombina; species Bombina bombina. The sequence continues at coordinate 163,232,747 of NC_069505.1, read as the reverse complement.
TTAAATCTAATGTCATATACACGTTTAGTTACTGTGGAGGAAACATTTGTACTCTCTATTACATGACTGCAGGTTTTACATCTCTGGGCCCTACATTTGTAGAAGCCTAATCTGTTTGGAAGCCAGGTTCTAGTATTTGTATTTGGGAAGTCTGAGGGTGCTACCATATTTCCTATGGTTTTACTCTTTCTTGCTACAAATCTGTAGCCTTCTGTTGCCACTTTCTCCAAACTAGAATCTGTTGCTAAAATAGGGAGACATTGTTTTATGTCACAGATCTTTTAATATTCCAGGCTATAGGGGGTACTAAATACTAGTTTGCCCTCCATCTTCGGATCTTGTTTTGTACTGGCTTTTTTGTATTTTAGTAGGTCCTCACGTGGGATTACATCTACCTCATTTTTGGTGTTTTTAAGTAACTGCATTGTTCCTCATATGTTTTAGTATCTGAGCAGATTAATTTTGTTCTTATGTATTGCCCCTTAGGAATTGCCTTTTTAACATGTCCAGGGTGACTGGATTTATAGTTGAGGATTGTATTTCCCCCTGTGGGCTTTCTGTGTAGTGAAGTGTTTACAGTGTTATGCTGTGTATCTACTGTTAATTCCAAGTCTAAGAACACTATACTTTTTATACTTTGCTCAGATGTAAACTTCAAGTTCACAGTATTTACATTAATAGTGTTCAAGAACAGCTATGCTGTCTTCACATCTCCATCCCACACCACCAGCAGGTCGTCAATATATCTTCCATAATAAATAATATGCTTTTAAAGGGGGTTGCCATCTCCATAGATGTGGGTAGCTTCCCACCAACCCATAAAAAGGTTGGCGTAGGAGGGGACAAAATTGGCCCCCATAGCTGTCCCACACCTCTGGAGATAGCAACACCCCTCAAACAAGAAATAATTATGAGTTAGCAGGAATTCTACTGCTGTTAGCAAAATATATTTGATATCCTCAGTATAATTAGAAAAATTGTTAAGATAAAAAGATATTGCTTCCACCCCCTGGCAATGTGGGATGGATGTATATAGTGATGTAACATCTATTGTCATGAAACGGTATGTCCCTTTTCATTTAAAGTCATTCATTTGGTTCAGTACTTGAGTTGAATCATGTATATAGCTCATTAGTTCTCCTACTAGGGGCTGTAAGGATGTGTCTACCAATTCAGAGAGGGATTCAAGTAGTGACCCTACCCCTGATATTATGGGTCGACCTGGCGGGTTTTTACTGTCCTTATGTAGCTTGGGGACAAAGTAAAAAATTGGTGTATATGGTGTGGAGGGAAGTAAAGTATCCAATAGTGTTTCCTTACAAGCTCCTGCTTGTCTACCTACATTAAGAATATCCGCTAGCGTGGCTTGAAATTTTTGTGTAGGATTAAAAGTGAGCTTAGTGTATACTTCATCATTAAGCTGTCTATGTGCTTCCGTGATATAATATTTTCGGTCCATGATTACTACATTCCCCCCCTTATCCGATTCTTTTATTACTATTTGTCTATTGTTCCCCAAGGCTTTTAGAGCAGTATTTTGATCTTGAGTAAGGTTCTGTTTATATTTGTTTTTATTTTTAATAGCCTTTTCATTTGACACTTTATCTGACAGTATTTTCAATTTGTGTTCAACTGTTCGTTGAAACACGTCAATGCTTTTACTTCTACTATTTACAGGATAAAATTCACTTTTTTTCATGCTAGGCTTAAATGAAGGGATTGCCTCAGAGACTTCTTGTTCTAGATTCTCATTTAACATAGTAGTCAGATCTAATATTAGGTTCATTAAAGGGGATCTGGTTCATAGCATTAGGGTGACTTGTCTGCTGTACTTCAATTTTGACCTGTTCAGCATCGCCACAAGAAAAATGATTCTTAAGGTTTAATTTTCTGACAAACTTATTAACATCATGGATGGTGCTGAACAGGTCAAAATGAGCTGTGGGAGCAAAGCCTAAGCTACCCACGTCTATGGAGATGGCAACCTCCTTAAAAAGCATATTATTTATTATGGAAGATATGTTGGTGACCTGCTGGTGATGTGGGATGGAGATGTGAAGACAGCAGAGCTGTTCTTGAACACTATTAATGTACACTGTGAACTTGAAGTTTACATCTGAGCAAAGTATAAACAGTATAGTGTTCTTAGACTTGGAATTAACAGTAGATACACAGCATAACACTGTAAACACTTCACTACACAGAAAGCCCACAGGGGGAAATACAATCCTTAACTATAAATCCAGTCACGCTGGACATGTTAAAAAGGCAATTCCTAAGGGGCAATACATAAGAACAAAAATAATCTGCTCAGATACTAAAACATATGAGGAACAATGCAAAGTGCTGGAGCAGAGACTCCTAAATAGGGGTACCCTAAGCAGTTACTTAAAAACACCAAAAATGAGGTAGATGTAATCCCATGTGAGGACCTACTAAAATACAAAAAATCCAGTACAAAACAAGATCTGAAGATGGAGGGAAAACTAGTATTTAGTACCCCCTATAGCCTGGAATATAAAAAGATCTGTGACATCATAAAACAATGACTCCCTATTTTAGCAACAGATTCTAGTTTGAAGAAAGTGGCAACAGAAGTCTGCAGATTTGTAGCAAGAAAGAGTAAAACCATAGGAAATATGGTAGCACCCTCAGACTTCCCAAATACAAATACTAGAACCTGGCTTCCAAACAGATTAGGCTTCTACAAATGTTTCCTCCACAGTAACTAAACGTGTATATGACATTAGATTTAAGTTGAATTGTAAATCTAATCATGTCATTTATCTCCTCATCTGCAGGTGGTGCCAGGTTCAATATGTTGGCAAAACTAAACGCCTACTAAAAGATAGGGCCCTAGAACACGTAAGAGATATTGAGGACCCAGATATTTTTGCACCGGGATCCAGACACTTTAAATCTATGCACTCAGGGGATGCATCCCTTATGTCTATTCAGGCAATTGACTATGTCCCACCACATAAAAGAGGAGGGGACAGGGTACAAAAATTGGATTCCAAAGAGGCTCAATGGATTTTTGTTGTTGAATACTAGATCCCCCTTAGGTATAAACAAAGAAAGCAATGTAAATCTTTTCATTTAAAGCAGTATTAGAATTTAATAAACATACAACATTACAAATAGTCTTGTGCTAAAATACAACCTGAAAGTAGGATGAGTCTAAAACCAGAATTTTATAATTTAAAATACAAAATCTAAAAACTAAAAAACAGGATGTAAAATACATCAAAGGATATAACATGATCTAAATATTAGTTCTTGTAAATAGAAGCAATTATATATCTGCTATATTTTATCCCTCTTATCATTCCCTTATTTAGCCTAATATGTAAGTGTAAGTACACTCACTCAAGTGATAATTAGTTTTTTTAAAAAAAAAAAATTTGAGCAAGTTGCCAAGTATTTAAATTGTATAATATTGCTTTATAGTGCTGTTCATTCCTAAAAAGACATGAAGGGGATAACTTTTGATTTTATAATTAGAACATGTTGTTTCCTTTAAATAGAGGTCCCAGCAGCAGCAAAACTCAGCAGTGATCAAATGTGGTGGACCCACAGGATACATGTCTGCAGTTGCCTTTCTGTGACCCTGAAATGTCAGTTTTGAGCTATGGATCGTTTTGTTTTTAAGTGTCTCCGAAATAAACCTTTTGTTTTATATCACTACGTGACCCCTGCTGTATAATTCCATATTTACCCTTACTTTTGGAGTGGAATGGTGTGAAGCCCGGAAGTTTTTGACAGTGTTGTGGATCGTTTATTGCACCCTGGACGGAGGTGCTTCTACTAGGCTCCCTTCCCGGAAGTAGCAAACAGCTGATTGAGCTGACGCCAAAGACACGCTGAAGAAACGCTGCTCGATAGACACGGACCCCCAGGACTGGTAAGTGTCATGGAAGTCACAATTAAACTTTCATGATTGGGATAGAGCATAGAACATTTGAAACAATAACCAGTTTTCTTCTTTTATCAAATATACCACTATCTTTTACCCTCCTTGGTTGAAACTCAGAAACATAAAACCATAGGTTTTGATGGCAGATATGAACTATAGGTCCAAAATGTCTGCACAAAATTTCCTTAAAGTATAAGTTTATTTAGTTTGTAGGATAGCCTAATTACTATCCCAGGCATTTCTTAAAGGGACATTAAACACAAATTGTAAGCTTCATATCTGAGAAGAATTGTGCAATGAATATTGCAGTTTTATTTTGTCAAATGAGCATATTGGTTTTTCTTTTTTTTCTTTTTTTTTATCTTTTTACTGATTTCCCTGTCTCCCCAAAACAAAAGTATCATTGCTAACCAATCGCAATCTAATATGCAGTAGGGATGTGAACGGTTAAAAATGTTTAAGTTCATTTTCATTTTGAGCTGCAGTGCGGATTCTTGCCATTTTTCTTTATCTAAAGCTGTAATCAACTATATTACATAGCTTTAATTTTGTCATTCTATGTCATTTTTTGAACATATTCTTTTATTTACAAATCTAATTTTTGTGCACTGCATTTTTGTTAGAACTAAAAAGTATACTTAAAGGTACAGTAACTAGTATACTATACTGAAATTATCTATACTTAGAGGGACATGAAACAATATTTTTAATTCATGATTCAAATAGAGCATGCACTTTTAAACAACTTTCCAATTGACTTAATTAATCTAATTTGCTTCTTTTTCTTGGTATCCTTTGTTGAAAAATACCTACAGGTAGGCTGAGACTCATAATCAGGAAGGGAGCTAGCGGGCAAATGATGGCTGCACATATATGCCTCTTGTCATTGGCTTAACAATGTGTTGAGCTAACTCTGTCCAAGTAATGCTTTGCTGCACCTTCAACAAAGGATACAAAGATAATGAAGAAAAATTGATAATAGAAATACAATGAAAAGTTGTTCACAAATATATGCTCTCTCTGACTCATGAAGGAAAATATTTGGGTTTCATAGTGAAATCTATTTTGTTTTCTTTTATGATTCTTCAGATACAGCACACAAATTTAAACAACTTTCCATTTTTTTCTTCCATTAGCACATTTGCTTGTTCAATCCGGGAACTCCAGTTGTTGCTATTGTAATTTCTATTTAGGTTGCAAATTATTAAAACAAAGAACAAATACAACACAGTACACAGTCAAATACATAAATATATAGGGGCCCATTTATCAAGCTTCGGATGGAGCTTGAGGGCTCGTGTAATTGGCGAGCCTGCAAGCTCGCCAGAAGCAGCAGTTATGAAGCAGCAGTCTAAAGACTCCATAACCTGTCCGCCTGCTCTGAGGAGGCGGACAGACATCGCTGCAATTCAACCCGATCGAGTACGATCGGGTTGATTGACACCTCCCTGCTGGCCGCAAATCTGCAGGGGGCGGCGTTGCACCAACAGCTCACAAGAGCTGCTGGTGCAATGCTGAATACGGAGAGCGTATTGCTCTCCGCATTCAGCAAGGTCTGGCGGATCTGATCCACACTGTCGGATCAGGTCCACCAGCCCTTTGATAAATATCCCCCATACACTCATTTTCCATACCACACATACTTGTCAGTTGAATTAGCACAATGAGGTGTTACTCATGCACTGTCAGTAACACTATGTTTTTGTGTCAACCACTTAACTGTGTCCGCACAATCCCATATTACCACACATACTGCACACTTGTCATCGGTTGAATTGTAGCTAGCTTAGGTTTTATTTTTATTTTAAAGGCAAGTTTGTATTTATTTTAACTAGGTAGACTAGCTACTAAATAGTTATTAACTATTTAATAACTACCTAGCTAAAATAAATACAAATTTACCTGTAAAATAAAACTTAACCTAAGTTACACTAACACCTAACACTACACTACAATTAAATAAATTCCCTAAATTAAATACAATTAAATACATTAAATTAAATTAGCTAAATTGCAAAAAAACACACTAAATTACAGAAAATAAAAAACAAATGACAAGATCTTTAAACTAATTACACCTAATCTAAGAGCCCTATCAAAATAAAAAAGCCCCCCCAAAATAAAAAAACCCTAGCCTAAACTAAACTGCCAATAGCCCTTAAAAGGGCCTTTTGTGGGGCATTGCCACAAAGAAATCAGTTCTTTTAACTGAAAAAAAATACAAATAACCCCCCAACAGTAAAACCCACCACCCACACAACCCCCCAGATAAAATCCTAACTAAAAAAACCTAAGCTCCCCATTGCCCTGAAAAGAGCATTTGGATGGGCATTGTCCTTAAAAGGACATTTAGCTCTATTGCAGCACAAAGCCCTAAAAGTGGTTCTCCAGACGGGCAGAAGTCTTCATCCAGACGGCATCTTCTATCTTCATCCTTCCAATGCAGTGCGGCTCCATCTTCAAGACATCCGGCGCGGAGCATCCTCTTCAAACGACGTCTTCTTTGGAATGAATATCTCTTTAAGTGACGTCATCCAAAATGGCGTTCCTTAGGATCCAATTGGCTGATAGAATTCTATCAGCCAATCGGAATTAAGGTAGAAAAAATCCTATTGGCTGATGCAATCAGCCAATAGGATTGAGATGGCATTCTATTGGCTGTTCCAATCAGCCAATGGAATGCAAGCTCAATCCCATTGGCTGATTTGATTAGTCAATAGTATTGAAGTTCAATCCTATTGGCTGATTGCATCAGCCAGTAGGATTATTTCTACCTTAATTCCGATTGGCTGAATTCTATCAGCCAATCGGAATCTAAGGGATGCCATCTTGGATGACGTTACTTAAAGAGATAGTCATTCCGAAGAAGACGTCGTTTGAAGAGGATGCTCTGCACCGGATGTCTTGAAGATGGAGCCGAAGATACCGTCTGGATGAAGACTTCTGCCCATCTGGAGGACCCCTTCTGCCGGCTTCGTTGAGGACATCTTGCCGCTTGGATGAAGACTTCTCCCGGTAAGTGAATCTTTGGGGGTTAGTGTTAGGATTTTTTAAGGATGTATTGGGTGGGTTTATTTTTTAGGTTAGGGCTTTGGGCTGCAATAGAGCTAAATGCCCTTTTAATGGCAATGCCCATCCAAATGCCCTTATCAGGGCAATGGGGAGCTTAGGTTTTTTAAGTTAGGATTTTATTTGGGGTGTTGGTTGTGTGGGTGGTGGGTTTTACTGTTGGGGGGTTGTTTGTATTTTTTTTTACAGGTAAAAGAGCCCTTTTAAGGGCTATTGGCAGTTTAGTTTAGGCAAGGTTTTTTTTATTTTGGGGGGGCTTTTTTATTTTGATAGGGCTCTTAGATTAGGTGTAATTAGTTTAAAGATCTTATAATTTGTTTTTTATTTTCTGTAATTTAGTGTTTTTTTTGTGATTTAGCTAATTTAATTTTATTTAATGTATTTAATTTTATTTAATTTAGGGAATTGATTTAATTGTAGTTTAGTGTTAGGTGTTAGTGTAACTTATGTTAGGTTTTATTTTACAGGTAAATTTGTATTTATTTTAGCTAGGTAATTATTAAATAGTTAATAACTATTTAGTAACTATTCTACCTAGTTAAAATAAATACAAACTTGCCTGTAAAATAAAAATAAACCCTAAGATAGCTACAATGTAACTATTAGTTATATTGTAGCTAGCTTAGGGTTTATTTTATAGGTAAATATTTAGTTTTAAATAGGAATAATTTAGTTAGTTTTATTTAGATTTATTTAAATTATATTTAAATTAGGGGGTGTTAGGGTTAGACTTAGGTTTAGGGGTTAATAAATTTAGAATAGTGGCGGCGACGTTGGGGGCGGCAGATTAGGGGTTAATAAATGTAAGTAGGTTGCAGCGACATTGGGGGAGGGAGATTAGGGGTTAATAAATATAATGTAGGTGGCGGCGATGTCCGGAGCGGCAGATTAGGGGTTAATAAATATAATGTAGGTGGTGGTGATGTTAGGGGCGGAAGATTAGGGGTTAATAGTATTTAACTAGTGTTTGTGAGGGGGAGTGCGGCGGTTTAGGGATTAATATGTTTATTATAGTGGCGGCGATGTCCGGAGTGGCATATTAGGAGTTAATAATTTTATTTCAGTGTTTGCAATGCGGGAGGGCCTCAGTTTAGGGGTTAATAGGTAGTTTATGGGTGTTAGTGTACTTTTTAGCACATTAGTTATGAATTTTATGCCACAGCTTTGTAGCGTAAAACTCATAACTACTGACTTTAGAATGCGTTATGAATCTTGGAGGTAGAGGGTGTACCACTTTTTGGCCTCCCAGGACAGACTCGTAATACCAGCACTATGGAAGTCCCATAGAAAAAAGAGTTTACGAACTTTACATAAGTAGGCTTGCGGTAAGGCAAAAAAAAGTGTGCGTGCCCCTAAACCTGCAAGACTCGTAATACCAGCGGCAGTGAAAAAGCAGCGTTAGGACCTGTTAACGCTGCTTTTTCAGCTTACCGCAAAACTCGTAATCTAGCCGTATGTTTGTACATGTGCAATTAAGGAACAGATTAGGGTAGCCTGCCCTCATCTCTTCACTTAAGGTGATTTTGCACTGATTCATCTTAGTTTCTTAGTTATACAATATTTAATATGAGTTATATTCCTTTCTATTTTCCACCTAATAGCTATATATATATATATATATATATATATATATATATATATAATATTCACATGTAAACTTCTTAATATTTCCACTGCTATAGCCAACTGGATTATCAGTTTTTGATGCAAAACTGATAATCCATCTTAAAAGAGTAAATGAGTACAGATAAAGTATGGAAGGAGGAGGGGGGGCAGACTGGCTCACAGAAAATTAGCTAAAAAGTATTAAACCAAGCCTCCATAGGAGAAAGTGGAACAATTACACATTTCAGATGTATTTTACTGCAAAAGTAAACACGCGTTCTTTTCATAAAGGTAATTTGGAATATTTTAATGAGTACAGAGAAGCTAACAAGCTCCCTATGATCTTATATAAGTCCACATTTGCCAAGGATTGCTTAGCCTTGCTTCCAATCTAGAATCAACTGCAATTTCCCCTCAGCAACTAGTTAGTCATGTAGGTGCCAATGTAGATAGAGGTCTCTGCCAACCTTCACAAAATATCCAAAAGGATAGAATGTCCACAGCACTAGTGAGTTTCTCATAAAACCAATCCTTTATTGGTCCATCTTAAAATTCATTCATGTGATGTTTCGGGTGTTTTCACCCTTAATTATGCAATACCGACTATCCCACCTGTCCAATATTCCACTCAATCCCTGCACACTTAAAGGGACAGTTTACTCTAAAAATATCTCCCCTTTAATTTGTACCCAATGATCCACTTTACCTGCTGGAGTGTATTGAATTGTTTACAAGTATTTCAATTACCCATATATTGGCATTTGAATTAGTTTATTTGGCCTCTGGTAGCCCCACCCATCTTAAAAAAATGTTGGCTTCAAGGCCAAGCTCTGTTAACACAGCCAGCAGAAGAAATAACACTCCCAGTGGGTTATTGAAGAGATAAGGTAATAAAATGATAATTTTTCATAGTTCTCTTCAAGTATTGGTGATTGGTTTATGGACAGATATAAGATAAAGAAGCATGTATATGTACACAATGTGATAAAGTAATGAGATCTGATTATACCTACAAGTTCAACACATTTTATTAGGTTGTGGCTTCAAAACACAAAATCAGCTAATTCATATACACAAATAAACCTTAAAAGAGCAAATCTCATACATTTTATAGTCTGTAGCTGGTAAAAAAAGTAATTGGATATCCATTAAGGGAAAAACAATGTTATAGTATACTGTCCCTTTAAAGGTGACATGACTCTGCCCGAGATCTCCTTGATTATGACACTAGCCTCCCCTTTCCAGATAGTCTGAGTGAAATGCTGGGAGGTGTGTAGCTAGCCCATGTAAATGCCAATGTTGAGCGGGTATTTAAAGCCATGAGGATTTACGAGGCCATTTACGAGGCCATTTTTTCTACAAGCTTTAGGGCCAGATTCTCTAAAAGTTGTGAGATTCTTTAAAAAAAACTCTAACCGGAAACTTTACTGTATATCTCACTAAGTAGCGTAACCCAAATTGCTACTTAAATTAATAGTAAAAATTCAGTTTTAAAACCCCCAGCAAAATTTACAATAAGCTGTAAACAATTCACAATAACTTTCACAGGAAAAAATTGTATTCAATGTAAATCGTAAAACTCATATTAAACTTACAATACAAATTCCAGAAACAAAGTTAAAATTGTAACCAAGAAGTCAAAATTAAAAGAGTTTATTATATTTGTTTTGTAAAATGAGTCTTGCAGTCTTGGAAGGGCTGAAAGAGTTTGTTTCAAGATATGCAATGTGCTTATTAAACTGAAGGAAAAAGGAAAAGGACATGCTTGTGAAAATAAAAACACATGGAAACTTAAGTATGCTGAAAACAGAGTAATTTGCTTTTGTGTGTGCTTTAAATTTTTTTTGCTATCAGTGCCAGGTGATCACTGTCATATTTGGTCTCCTGAGAGCAATTCTGCATTCCATTAAACTTCATTACTCTCTACTGAAGTCAACTTACAACTCATCAGGACTTTCAGGTAGTCACTAAAGAATTCAACTGCTTATTTGAGGGCTGTGAGATTTCTTGCTTTACTGATGAAGTTTAGAAAATCACGTGTGCATAATGGAAAGGGTCAGGTCATAAATAGTGTAAGCTTAACTGGTAGAAGAAGCACAAATCTCCATTACATCTATCAAGATTTCTGCTTTACTCAAGTCACATTAAAGTTTTTTTATTTTTTAATGGATTCTTCTGTGCTGAAAAATGAACACATTTTCTTTTTATGCTTGTAGAGTTTGTTGAAGATCATGTGAAGACAAAAGAGGAGGCGTCACATTGAACAATATAGTCAGGACAAAGATACAGGAAAGACAGACAAATGGCAACTCACATAGGAGAAGGCACGAACAGTGCCATCAACGACAGCCCGGGACCTCTTAGTCGCCCGACAGACACACTCCCAGTATCTGAACGCCGGTCATGTGGTCACATCTCACCCATCAGAAATGCTTACTTGTCAGGCACCAGCGTCCTTGATACCTGCACCAATCAGCAACAGCACAAACTTCCCGCGCACATAACAGGAAGCTCAGCTAAGCTGGAATGTTTTCTCAGTGTAAGAGCCAAAGGAGTCTGGCTGCAGAATGGAGCTCCACTCTAGACAGGGTCAAGTGTTTCCTGTCTAGAGTGGAGCTCCAGTCATGCCTCCTCCTATGTGAGTTGCCATTTGTCTGTCTTACCTGTATCTTTGTCCTGACGATATTGTTCGATGTTTTACCTCCTCATATATGAGTGCACCTCCTTAGGGTTTCCTAGCCATATTTTGTACTTGTGGAGTTTGTCCCTATCTACCAAAAGAGTTGTGAGTATGTGCTCTACAATTTCTGGAATATTGGTAGCAGTGAGCCACAAGTATTTTATGAGCTGGAGAGGTGGAACCACATGCAGAGGGTTGTGCATGTGCCACACGTGTCTGATTACAGATCGGATGTGTATTAACAGGTCATGGGCAGGGTTTGACTAGTCACTTAAAACTGGGAGCCCACACTTACATCAAGGGTGCAATGTGCATCCTGCTTTTAGTTTATTAAGAAGTGGTGTAATATATAGTATTATTCTTTATATAGGACACACTACATTTTAGGACAGGGGTCGGACATACAGAGGAAGAGGAATACAATTATCTTGTCCAGGGCTCTGCAAATGCTAAGGGTGGTACTGAGGAGCTTAAACCGTGAAGCAGGTCATTTTGGAAGTATCTGTATTTTCTTTAGCAATATTCAAATATGAGGAATTAAATGTAATGGGTGAGAAACCAGTCCAATGGGTGGTGGCAAATAAATAAGTGTTCACTGACACTGACAGAAACAGAGATGATGGCTTAAATGTTCAGGTTCAGGAGCTGCTCAAGAACAGGCTGTGAGACCAAAAACAAGCGCACCAATCCTGAAAACACCGACCCCATTATTCAATGCGAATTCCAACTACAGGGACGATTCTATCCCTGAAATAACAACACGAAGTGCAATAGAGGAACGTGACCAGGCCCAATTGTAACAGGTTTTTTTCCATCCCCCACAAAAAACCAGAAGGGAGGGAGGAGGAAAACAAAAACAAAACCAAGACTCGGGATACCAGTATCAGGAGCAACGGAGGTACCCGCAGAGAAGAGGAAGGAGGAGGGGGAATTACGGATACGGAACATAATTAATCTATCCAACTACTCTCCAGATCCTCATGAGATGGGAGTTTTATGCCTGGGACTAACATTTGTACCAACAGCTGACTTCAACATCTTCAAGACTTTACTTAATGTGAACAAACTCATAAGAGATTTAACTCTGAGGAAATTTTTCAATATGCACCCAGCAGCGGGTGATGAGAGCCACGTTCACATTCCAGTCAGGGAGGGGAGATCCAGAAGGTTAAGAGATAACACTCTTGATTTTCAAGAATTGTGTGATGTGGGCACTATGGAATCTTTGGGAGAAGGTATGGGGCTTAGTGACCAAGATAGTGTGAAACTACCTTCTTTTCATGAAAAATCCACTTTCTATCCCCTACAATGTAGGGGCATCCTTCTCGAAAAATTCCAGAAGAGAGTGGAGGAGGATTTGTCTAGACTACATTACAAATCAGTGAGAGGAAGAGGAAGTAATTTGACCAATAAACAAAAAAAAAGCTATAGAGAGCCTCAGCAAAAATGAAAACATTATAGTCAGGTCCGCTGATAAGGATGGGACTGTGGTCATCATGAACAGGAAGGATTTTGTGGCAGAGGCTGAAAGACAGATACACAATAAGGATGACTACACCCAGTTACTGAGTGATCCCACCAAAGCCTTTCAGAAACAATTGGCCTCCCTTGTGGATGATGGGGTGGAGTATGGCTTTATTGATCCCAACACCAGAAACTATCTGCTGGTGTCGAACCCTGTTATTGTGACTTTTAACCATCTACCTAAAATTCACAAGATGCTTACCAATGTACAGGGGAGGCCAATTGTTAGCGGTATTGGCTCTCTATTAGAGCATATGTAAGAATGGCTAGACGACATCTTACTGCCCATAGTGAGCACTCTGTGGAGCCATTTTGCAGATACTAGACATGTAATCAATCTCCTGGAACAAATGTTGTGGCAGGAGAACTACAGATGGCTTACTGTGGACGTAAAATCTTTGTACACCTCGATCCCACACGACAGGGGTTTGGAAGCTATTCAATGTTTTATTACCAGGTGTTCTGAGAACTCTGATTTTGTTGAGTTTGTGAGTTCAGTGGGGATTTATATCTCCAGAGATGTGGGACAGCTATGGGGGCCAAATTTGCCCCCTCCTATGCCAACCTATTTATGGGTTGGTGGGAGCTGTCCCATGTCTTTTGGGAGGGGAATCCCCACCGGGGGGAGATCATGTGGTTTGGACGCTACATCGATGACCTCCTCTTTGGAGGAGTTCATTACACATTTGAATAGGAACACTGTTGGCATAGAGTTCACTGCAGAGATACAGGCTTCTCGTGTGAACTTTTTGGATATCACTCTGATTGGTATTCCAGGCAAGGGAATTGCTACTGAGGTGTATCACAAACCCATTGCGGGTAACTCCCTTCTTCACGCCTCCAGCTGTCACCCCCGAAGGGTCTTTGGGGGTGTGGCCAAGAGCCAATTCATCTGCCTCAAAAGGAATTGTTCCGTGCCATCAGTTTATGAGGCGAGTGCGGATGAGTTGGCTCTGAAACTCAGTGAGAGAGGCTACAATATGCGGACTATATCGAAAGCAAGACAATGCGTGGGGAAAATCCCCCGGGCTAACCTATTGGACCCTAGCAGTAACAAACGGAAGGAGGCTCTTTTGTTGGGTGGACCAGACCCCAAGGTCACTTTCATCACGGAATATTCTAGACAGTATCATGAGATCTGTCAGATTGTGGGGAAGCATCTGAAGCTCTTGACAGCAGATGATGGTCTCACTGATGTGATTGACCAGGGGGTCAGGTTTGCTTATAGAAGGAACAGAACGATTGGTAATTCTGTTGCACCAACTAGAATAAGGCCCACTGACCCCTCTCCTTCCTCTTGGCTTACCTGTTATGGTACCTATAGATGTCACTACAATGCATGTGTTGCAAGTGAAAGGTTGACAGTGGGAGATTTGTTTGTCTCCTCAGTAACAGGAGAGACATTTGGAATAAAATACTGCCTGAATTGCAGACATACATTTGTCATATACCTTATCACATGCAACATTTGCAATCTACAGTACGTGGGCCTCACTACAAGGGAGGCCAGAACACGTATAAAAGAACACCTGTCCAATATTAGGATAGGGACACTAACAACTCCTCTTATAAAGCATTTTGTGGATGAGCACCAGAAGTTGTCCAAATCTTTTGTTTAGACTCTCATTGACAGGGTGCTACCTAAGAGGGGGTTGGCTGATCGCACTTTGAAATTGGGGGAGAGAGAGGCCTTCTGGATTTTTAAATTAAAAACCAGGTTTCCAGGGGGCCTCAACTTCGAGTTCGACTTAATTAATTTTTGGTCGGTCTAGGGACTCTCCCCTGTCCCTCTATTCAGGTCTCTATCTATGTACTTATTCATTTGCGTAATTAGGGCCTTAATTGTATAGATGAGTTTAAGGTCTTCCGTACTAGCAACAGGGTTCAGTCTCCAATGCACGGGGTATACATCCCAGCAGTTTCCTTTGTTAGCATAAGCAATAATGTTTGACTGTTAGTGGATGATGTGTTTTTGTATTTATCCCTTGCCATTATTTTGTAATTACTAGTCCTGAGCGTAGGGGTCTCCGTCTGGGGCCACCTCATAATGAATGGGCTGCATCTTTTTTTGATGCGTGCACTTGTATTTGGGCTTAATTGCCTATGCAGCGCTGGTTAGTGCAAAGCCTCCATGACATTATGACAGCTGGCTCTATGCTCTCATCAGATGTGTATCACAGGGGGTGTGTCATTTGCCGACGGTTACAGGCTGATTTTTCTCACTCTGCTAATTGACATGATATGGTCTGGCGGTACCACTGGATACACATTGATTAGAGAGAGGACAGACACCGCGCTGACACTTACCTTACTTGGCGACAGTGCCGGTTTATGTACACGTAAGGTGTTGTGACAGCTGAGGGAAAGGGAGGGGGGTGGGCGTGTTGAACAAGGGTGTGTTTGTTTACACTATTGTGATTGGCCGGTTATTAAAGAGGTGGTTTACCTGACGGCCAATCAGTGTGAGGGCGAGGTTTTATAGCACACTAGTTTGGTGCACTTTTTAGTATGGCTATGAGTAAGGCTTAGGCCGAAACGCGTAAGCCGTTTGTTCTAGTGCTCTTGCACTCACTTTTTTTCACACTTTACTCTGCTCTTTTTACCCGGGAGTATTTACTCCTTACACAACGTATGTATCTGTAATTTGGATTTGTCCAATAAATTGTTTTATTTGCTGCAACTCGAGTGCTTCTCACATCTCTCAATATTTTCTTTAGCAGCCTGTGAACAATTTGATTAGTTATAGTTATGTATGCAACCACACTTACTGTCAGTTTCAAAATCAATTTTAATAGCTTTACTGTAGCTTTTTACATACAAAAATATTTTAACTTGTTCATATTCATGTCTCTAGGTAGATTTATATTTCAATGCCTTAGTTTCACCCCTTGTATAGAGTGGCACCCAAGTCCATCACTTTTCATTTATTACAGGGCATATGAGTTAATCTTTGTTTCCACTATTTATATTGCAAATCGTATTCTTCTTTCCAGACTTAACTGCTGATAGAATAATTGAAAAATGAGAGTTGGAAGAATTAAAAGGAGGTTTAAGAAGATGCATAATTGCCACTGTTGCTCTTAGCAACCTTTACTTATTCAAGAGAATGTGTATTGTTTTAATACATTTGAATATTATACTGATTGGGTCTGCAATTAGTGCCAATGCATGTGAAGTTAAATGCCAATTTGCACGCCCATGCACCCAAAAATAGTGTAATAGTTTGCTAAGAACAGTGTTGATATTTCCAAGAATGAGTAATCTCTGTGCTTATCATGCAGCAGCACCACTCAGAAGCAGTTTCATGGAAATACCACAATCTGTGATGTTTGCGAAGCCACGGTATATCTGTTGTTTAAATACTCTTTTGCAAGATGTCCAAATTTACTACCAGCTGTGCTAGGAGAATTTAGATTCTCTATTGCTCTCATCTTATTGTGACCTTTTAGTCACCTACATATATGGTATTCCTCGTGTCTTGATACTAAAATAAGCAATAGGGTGTTTATTTCTGGCCTACGTTCACTAAAGCTTATCTTTGGTAGAAGGGTGGTTAATTCATTAAATTGACTTCATATAGAGATGATAAATACAAATAGGTAAAGTCGGAATTGAACTTTCATGATTCAGAGTATGTAGTTTTAAAAAAACGTTAAAATTTACTTCTATTGTTTAATTTGCTTTGTTCTCTTGGTATTCTTTGTTGAAAAGCATACATAGACAGACTCAGTAGCAACAATTCTCTACTGGGAGCTAGCTGACGATTGGTGGCTGCACATACAGTATATGCCTCTTGTCATTGGTTCCCGATGTGCTCAGCTATCCCACTAGTGTATTGCTGCTCCTTCAACAAAGGATACTAAGAGTATGAAGCAAATTTGAAAAACAGAAGTAAATTTGAAAGTTGTTTTAAATGATATGCTCTATCTTAATCAGGAAAGAAAAAAAGTGTTTCAAGTAACTTTAAAGGGACAGTAAAACAATATTGTTTTGTAAGCATTGCAGCATTTGAACAGCCTATCGCACCTTCAATGTTCCCTCTAGGGATAGTTTTGTGTGCGGCCCAGCATTGAAACGGTTAACAAGAGACCCATACCTTGCAGTTTGCATTGTGCAGTGTTTGCAAATTGCAGGGTGTGGTTACCTATTAACTGTTTCACTGCTCACAATATTGCCTATTGAATACCCCCAGAAGTTGCATTACACTACCCCTTTGCTGTTCATTTCACAGTGACCTTGCAGCTGGGTACTCAAATTACAGTCTTTGGGGCCGATTTCTCATGGCCCGAATGGGGCCGTATACCCCTGTTTCCACGCAAGCCTTCAGGTTTTCCGGAAACAGAATTTAAGAAGCAGTGATCCTAAGACCACTGCTCCTTAACTCGTCCACCGCCTCTGAGGCGGCAGACAGCAATCCGTCCAATTGCATACGATAATTGCATACGATCGGGATGAATTTGACACCCCCTGCTAGTTGGCCGCAAATCTGTAGGGGGCGGCATTGCACAAGCAGAACTGCTTGTGCAATGATAATTGCCGACAGTGTATGCTGTCGGCATTTATCGATGCCTAGTGGACATGATTGCTACAGCGGATCATGTCCGCCAGACACATGATATATCGGCCCCTCTGGGTGCAGGAAGTACACACAAGACTGTCTGTACCCAGAGCCTTTCTATAGAATAAAAAACTCATAGACTTACAGGTAATGTAAATGTATTCTGTTTATTAATTTGTAAACTGAGCACGTGCAAGGACTTAAAGGGTCATTACAGTATTTTTTTATTTATTAAAAAGAAATTATTCAATGCATTTTAACACATCAGCGTACAAACAAGGCTTGCAACAAGTCCGATCACGCCATTCAACTACATGTAGTGCGCTACCACGGTAGGTAAAGCTGTTGGCTCAATTTTACTTAGGTATTATGGATTGTCTCAAGCGCAACACTTAATTCACCACTTGTTAATAATTTATTTTTCTAATGGATTAAAATGGCTTCCTGAGTATGCTCTCATGGAAAGTTTCAACAAAGGAGTCAAAGCAAAATTGTGATTTAAATTTGCTAAACAGAACCAAATTCTATTTTTTTTTTACTTTACGCTCTTTCTGATTTGTAAAATTTTTATTTTGTTTTTTTATGTCCATTAAAGATGGAACAATGGTCAGCTAATTGCCTGTGCAGCGTAGCCTGGGATTACTTAAAATTTTATTTTTAGAAATCTAGCAATGGACTGATATTTTCTTTGTAAATCTTCTCTATGTCTAGTATTTTTGACCAAGGAACACATTTTGCTGACCTGTATGCCAGAAATAATTACTAGTTACTTAGTTCAATTTCATTTTAATTTTCAGTATGTGTATCACTTTCACGTTAGCGTATTTAAATTTACAGGGTCTTAAAATTAACCCTTTGAGTGCTAATGACGGCTCTGAGCTGTCACAGAGTTTCCCACTCTGGTGCTAATGGCGTCTCAGAACCGCCATTAGCACTCTCCCACCTTGAGGAAGATATGGGGGCTCCCACCCGCTCCTACACCGGCGATCGTGCCTGTAGAGTGACAGGCATTTTCGGGGCTTCCCGTTTTGCGTGGTGACATCACGCGCAATAACGTGATGATGTCACTGCGCAACTTTATTTATACTTAACAATGTTAAGTATAGGAGCATGGGGCATGCTGCTTAGAAGCCTGTATCTCAGGCATCTAAGCAGCTACAGACCCGCAACACCCACCATTGGATAGGTAATCGCCTAACCTTTCCAACAGTGTAAGTCTTGGGGATCTGAAAAAAATAAAATAAAAGTTAAAAAAAAAAACAATTGTTCAAAAAATAAAAAAATATTAAAAAAATCTTAGCACCCAGGTGGGAAAGTGCTTAGCACTCAAAGGGTTAAATATATACAGTGATTTTATTTACATTATCAAAATGTATTTTAAATATTTAAAGGAACATAGAACCCAATTATTTTTCTTTCTTGATTCCGAAAGAGCAACAACTTTCTATTTTACTTCTATTATCTAATTTGCTTAGTTCTCTTGGTATCCATTGTTCAAAAGGTTACCTAGATAGGATCAGGAGCTTGGAGCTTGCTGCACATATATGCCTCTTTCATTGGCTTACTGATTAATTCAGATGGCTCACAGTAGTGCATGGCTGCTACTTCAATAAAGGTTACCAAGAAAATGAAGCAAAATTGATAATAGAAGTAAATAGGAAAGGTGTTTAAATATAAATGATCTGTCTGAATTATAAAAAAATATTTTGGGTTTCATGTCCCTTTAAATACCAGGGATTTTTTTTAAAGCTCACTGGCATACCACAATTAATCAGATAAAAAAAAATCATCCCTAAGCAGACTGTTTGCAGTCATGGCATTTTATGAATTTGGTTAACGTGTCCATCAGATTATTTTTAGAGTTTTGTACATTAATGCCATAGTTTAATGTGGATGTTTTGAGCCCTGTACAATTTTAATTCTGCCCATTTTTTCCATTAGTGGTTTTAAATATAGTAATTAATGCTCCAGCACGTGCTATGAATTTAAATGGAATGGAATTTTTCTGATTTGGTTTGTTAAGCCGCATCCGACAACCTTAAGGCTATTTGTAGTATCCAGTATAAGTGGTATAGGTTTCTGATTATTATATTTTCAATAAAACATTATTGGAGCTGTTTTATATAAGCATAAATATATTATATTTATTAGGCATGTACAGAATTTTGTTTCTCTCCAAATAATTTTTATTGAAGTTAAAGTAAAAGAGATTAACAGACAAGGATTGCCCTTGAACAAGTGTTACATTGAGGTAGTAAAGACATTACATGTAACTTGTTACAGATAACGGATCAGGATAAACATATATGAGTAAATTGGCATTTCAAGGCTTAAAACAGTAGTAGATAAGAAATAGGGCGAAATAAAATAGAACCTCATTTTATATTATCTGGTATGTGATCTCCATCAAGCAATGGATGGCGTACTTTATACTGTGTAAGATAATAGTGACAGCTTGTGGAGAGTAGGCAAATGAATTGGCCACTTTTGGGTTAACGTATATAAAGGGGGGAGGGAATAGCAGCGGTCAAAAGCCGCTCAATAGAGTGAGGGGGGGATGGAGGGCGGAGCCAGCCAGCATGTCAGTTTAGTGACCGCTGCTGAGTTTCTAAGAGAATGTTAGTTACAAAATCTAGGCGGACTCTAAACAGAAAAAGGAAACTATCTAAATGGAGTGGGGATGACAAAATGCACAATGTTATGAGCTTTACAACATATGTTCAGGATTCATTAACCTTTAACTATAGAGTTCCTTAACGCATTAAAATGGTGAGGGGAGGACTTAGAAAGGCTTAGTAAGCATACTTATACTAAGGGTAGTATCCAATGTTGCAAGGCATAATATTATAATATATATAGTATGAGGTAAACCCTACATTACATTGCGTTAGAGACCATAACAAAACAGTAGTAACTTGCAAGGTAGGTAGATAAGTTATAGATAACAAAAATGCTTTAACAGATAAGCAGAACATAAAGTGAACAGCATCCTTACAAAATAAGTAAAACAATTGGTGCCGTTGCAGGAAGCTTGCATATCTCAGGAATGGTATAACAATGTGGTGACTGATAGGACAAGACCTGAGAGTAAATAGTTTGACCAAGTAAGTACTATAAGCATTGAGCTGATTACTAGGAGCAAGATATTCAATCTCAAATGCTTGAAGGGTCATGTCAACCTAGGATCCAGAAACTTTGCTATGTAGTAGACGCTATACATAATAATGTCCAGGAAGGAGCTAAACTTATAAGGCTCTATACCTAACTATATATGCAATGGTTCTATTAAGACATTCCACATTAGTTATTGTAGCTGCAAGACTTTCTAGAAGCTGAATTATATTTAGGCGTAAAAGCTCCACATTTAGAAGCAGCAATATGTGTTTTGTTAAAACATACTAGATGAACAAAATTTTTAACAGTTATATATACCCAAAACAATATCCAGCGAGTGAGCTCAAGAGAGGGACACACTACCTATCTATAGGGGTTTTATCACATAATGAGCTGTGTGTAAATGGGAGAGATTGATGCCGCTGTGGACCAACTTTAGTGTAACACCAAGCAGTATATCCCCTTGAAAGTGAAGAGACATAGTGGCTAAGAATGACAAGTTCCTTAAAGTAGTCAGGTATCTTATTAGGAGTCGATTAGAACCCTATTCTTAGGGAGTTGTATGGGCTACTCTAGCGGTACTCATAACCTAGATATATGTAGATCTAGTTAACTGGGTAATCAACACTGTATAATATCTTTCTGGATATAAAATCTCTATGATCAGTTATTTTTTTAACTTAATGATGTATAACTTGGGCCCAATAAAATATGGTCTACCAGAGATACATGGTGTAAGGGAAGCTAATCTGAGGTATTTTTTTTTTTTTAACCTCTTCTTGTTGACAAGACCTCAGATGTATCAAATATAAAACCAGAGAAGCAAGTAGTAGGCTATAGGGAACCTAAACAAGAGGGGTTAAATTTAAGTTGCATAAGCTAGGGTGTATTATAGGTATGTCTATGTCCTGAAAAATCTCCCATGCCACAAGTGCACCCATGTTATAATAAACCACTGTACACTCCCTGTGACACCACATTGATTGGTATTTGAATAGAAAATATAACTAAAAATACCTATAAAGTTCTAGGTATGTGATATATAATAGGAATATATATCTAATTCATAGTGTAATATAGCCTGACTTGGAACATACATAGGAGGAGAAAATAAAGTTCAACTTACTGCGACACTAAATAGAGCAGCATCTTCTGCCTGTGATAAAAAGAATATGTGATAAAGTGTGTATAAATTGGCTGTACCTATTAATTAACTACTTACTCAGATAGCACCATACATACTAATATGGGGTACATCACTATATAGCTTCGTTGAAAGACATCCTTATATAAGCAGTATGTCTGACCCTGACTTGGCGCTGAGTTATAAAATGCTTCCATGCTGTTTATGATCAGTAGTAGTAAAATATATTGGCGATCAACCCATAGCCATATAACAACAATTCAAATAGCTGCTGTAACTATCAGTGATAAACTTACTGTAAATGGTGTGAGTGTGGGTATAAAACACCACAGGGGTGTTTCACTTAATACGTTAATGAGAGAACAGATTTATACCTATACTAGTTATGTATGTGGAACAATTTTAAAAAGACCTATAGAAACTTTGCATATGAACATTCTGTATATATAAAAAAATATATAAAAAAAACCCTGCAGTATGTCATATCAAATGAAGCAGTAAATGGCAAAAGCAACACAAAATCTTTAAGGTCCATACTATTTGCCTACAGAGTCCAGGATCCTACAGTAGCCTCCGCAGCTCGCTTAATTTGCTTAGGGAGCCGTATATTGCATGGAGGGTATCTGTATCAGAACAGCATGGGATCGGACAGAGTATAAACATTTGCGGGCTCTAGATTTTCTCAGCCGACTTCATGGGGCGCATATTTTGCGGCCTTCTGTATGCTGGATAATAGAGAGTAGATAGAGGTATCAGCCTCCTGGATCGAAGGGGACTAAAAGTACAGTAGCGCAGGGTATAACGTCTCTCTTGCATGGCTCAGATATTATCCCAAAGAGTGAGTCTGTGTAAGGCCAGATCCATCTGGGGCTGTATCGGCGGTGATCCTCAATCAATCTCGGGTGCCCGCCACAGTCAGCACTAGCTTTTCTCTGCAACCGGCTCTGTGACCGGTAATAATTAGCTCCTTGTAGAGCGGTATGTCTCAAGAATGGAATGTTCCGCCTAGATCTCAGTCCAGGCCGTTCGCTCTGCTTAGTCCCCGAATCAAGGGACAGTTCTCCATGTGTACCGGTCGTCAGAATAGCTCTCTGCTGCGTCAGCTCAACATTAACAGAGAAGGGCCGTAAGGAACTATGCCGCCTGTCTGTGTCTCCCCGCTCTGCCGTCCGGTGGTTAAGGTCAGTGTTGTCTGCCAAGGGCTTCTCCGGTGGATCTCTATAATCACCCTTGTGACTTTGCGGTAAGGCTGATTCAGACCAGCCAGTGTTTCTCTTAGCCTCACTCAGTCGCGGTGTAGTCTGTGGTTTACCCATAGCGTCCCTTAGGTCCGCAACGAGGGCCTGATGGTGTAGATCCATGGAGCTTAGTAGATCTGTCAGTGCAGCCAGGATTTGCTTCTCCATTCTGCTGTTGTAGGGGTAGCAAGAGTATAGGTGCCGTTTCACTATCAGCAGATTGAGTGCGGAGGCCACTGCAGGTGCAGCGCTATAATCTCAGCCGCGGTCACAACTAGTCAGTAGGCCTCAGAGGCATTTTTCTATTACTTATGCTTTTTCGTAGTCCTTGAATATAAATCTGGGTCCTGGAAAGTTAGTTGAGTAAAAAAGTAAGGTATTTGCATTCTTTTGATAACAAAAATCCACTTTTCAAGAGCTAACTTTCAGGAGCAGTGAGATGGTGCGTCTTACTCTTTAGGCAGCTGGCTCCGCCCCCCCACAGAATTTTGTTTAATTGGCCACGGGCAGCAGCATACGGCTATTTTTGTTGCAGGATTTTTTAGTGGAAAAGTGGAATACACAAATACAGTATATGGATTTGCACAGATATTTGTGCATTGCAGTTTTACACTAATAAATCAGGTGACAAAAATAGCCATGCGGCTGCCATATTCAGCAGTTTGTTTCTATAATTAATAAATGCAAATGCCTAATATATATATATATATATATATATATATATATATATATGCACAAAGTATAAGACCAAAAAAATCCTGGAAGCCCTAATTGAGAAAGAGGAGACTCTTCCTCCCAGATCTCACAGATTACGTTTTTCTTATGATGTTACTTGATTGACTTCTGTTTCAGCCAATAAGTATATAATCATTACTTTTCCTCTTGGCCAATCCTGACCCCAGTACAATCACACACACACCTCAGACTTCAGAACTCTAGTTAACTGTTACGCTCGAATAAAAAGTGTCACAAAAAACGTTAAAAATAAATTTCACAGTACAGTTACACTAATAATAACACTGATAAAATTATTTTTAAAAAATTGCAATAAAAAGTTATATGGGCTTGGTCTCATGGGTTTTATATATTATATATTTTTTTGTATTATATTTTTTTTCACTCAAAGTAAAAAGAAAATTGTTCTATATGTGGAAAAAAATGGTATTGCATGTTTTAAGGTATTTGACTGGACTATAACATGGACTATTATTATTATCAAAGTTGTGCGCTAATGGTAGCTTGGTCAAACAATACTGGTAATTGCCCCAGCGCTATTATTAGCGTGCAATTTGTAATCTGGCCCTTAATCTTCCATGAATGAAAAGCATGCCTAGGTAGGCTCAGGAGCTGGGAACTAGCTGATGTTTGGCGATTACACATACATACAGTACCTCTTGCCATTGGTTTACCAGATGTGTTCAGCTAGGCCCAGTAGTACATTGCTGCTCCTGAGCCTACTTAAGATACTCTTACAAAGGATACCAAGAGAACAAAATATTGTGATAATTGAAGCAAATTGTAAAGTTGTTTAAAATTGCACTCTCAATTCGAATCAATAATATAAAATTTTGACGTTACTGCCCCCTTAATCTAACTGTGTGCATCTAAGTGAATGCTGGCTATTATTTTTATAATTATTATCTAAGCACTAGATTATGAGTGGAGCGCAAATTAGCCCTCCTGCTCGCAAGTTTACTTTGCTAGAGGAAGGCTTTTTGTGAGTGTCGGGTTGCATTCGTATTATGGGTTTAAAGAACAGTTTGCGCACCAGCGCTAACTTGTTGCGCGTAAAAAGTGGAACGTAGAATATTGTGACTGTGTTTACGTATTCCTCCATAGATTTCAATGGAGCGCATATGAATATTTCACATTCCAATGTTCTTCACATAGCAAAATATGTTCTATTTATTCTTAAATAAATATTTCTATATACAGTATGATTTTTTTAGTAAAATATATATATATACACCTATATATTTATGATTATTTATAGGAAAGAAATATACAAATATATATATAGGAATATCTATTTAAAAATACTTAGAACACATTACTCTATGTGAAGGACATTGGAATGTGAAATATTTACAGTAAATACACAGTTAAACACTTTATTAAATATGAATATTGCATAAATATGATTTTTCATGTTTTCATCTACTTGACTGGCAAAGGGTTACAATGCACAAACCCATATGTTCATATATCTATACATATGTATTTATGTTTTTATATGTGTATATATGTCTGTAAATACATATATACACATATAAATAAATATGTACACACATATAAACACACACATATAAATATACTGTATATATATATACATACATATACATATTTAGACTTGTGTATGTATGTATCTCTGTTAACTTTGAACTTTTATAACTTTGTTAGGCAATATTTTTTTTAATAATTTTTATTAGACAGTGTTATCATGAGTGTAACTGTAATGTACAATGAGTTTTGGGCAACTTTTTAGTCAAGCTAAACAATTTACCAGAGCTCCAAATTCGCACTAACCTGACGTGCGTTAAATTTAATTGCGCTCAAGTGTACACGTTTACTTTCAACTTGTAATACAAGGAATTCATCCGACATGCGCAAAGAGCCTCAATATACCCCTTATAGCTCACACGCAACAATTAGCGTGTCACTTATAGTCTAGCCCTTAATATGTAAGTACGAATATGTGTTGGCATGTAAATCTTTCATTTCAAAACTGTTAGTTATAATGCACAAAAGAACAGCCTGTTTCAAGCAATATTGCCTTCTGTGAATTCCATCTTGCTTTACTTGATTCTTACTTGATACCTAGCGAGCTAGATCACTGTATATATATATGTTTTAATAATATTCTCTCCTACCCTATATCCTATATAGTTACTTTTGCTAATATTCCTCACCACTTAACATTTTGTTATTCCTAGTATAATTGTAAACAAACAAATAAAAAATGTCAATTACAGAGAGATTCATTATATACAACTTTAAAAAAATTTTTTTGGATCAATCAGCAACTTAATGAGAAAACAGAACATCTTTATACAATGTACAGATAGATTTTCAGCATATATTATTTCCTTACATTGCTTTATTCTTTTCCATTTTGGCAAAGTGAGTGTCGAACAGTGATTGATTTAACATATAACTGCTTGCTTGTTTTTGACTGCTTGTTTTTAACAAATAGAAATAAAAAAGCTATACTTGCGGGAATGAAAAAACACTCCTACTAGCGAAAGAAGAACAAACAGACAGAACACCGCACTTGATAGAAATGAAGAACTTGTTGAAATAAATTAGCTCCCAAGAAGAACACTGAACATAAAAACACATTAAGGCTTATTGCATTGTTTTTCAAATCTATTTGGCCATATTCTTATCATATTTATAGTTGTATCTCTTTGTATTATTTTCTTTTTATATGCAATAAGGACAGTTTCTTAAAATGCCACAGCATATGCCGCTTAAATGGAAAGGGTTAGCACATTTGAATCAATATTTTAAAAAAATTAGAACATGTTTTATTGAATAAAGAATTGAGTGATGTCAAGTAGCAAATAAATAAATAAAAATAAAAAAATTATATATATATATATGTATATATATATATATATATATATATATATATATATATATACTAGTTGATAAGCCTTCCCAGAGGGCAGTCTATGTGTAGAAAATACAACCCCCCCAAGCTACAAAAAATAAAAAATAGAAACACAGAAAAAAATAAACAAATGAAATAAAATGAAACCTAAACTAATACCCCTATAAAACTAAAACCCCCCAAAATAAAACACCCCCTAATCTAATACTAAACTACCAATAGCCCTTAAAAGGGCTTTTTGTAGGGCATTGCCCTAAGTTTAACAGCTCTTTTACATTAAAAATAAACAATAAATACAATAAAATAAACAAAGTCCTCCCTAACAGTAAAACCCCCCACCCACCAAACCCCCCAAAATAAAAAAACCTAACACTAATAAACCTAATCTACCCATTGCCCTGTAAATGGCATTTGTATGCATTCAGCTCTTTTTCACTGCCCTTAAAAGGGCATTCAGCTCTTTTGAGATTTGCCCAAAAAAAAAACCCTAATCTAAAAAAACAAAACCCCCCAAAATTAAAAAAGCCTCTAACACTAAAGCCCCAAATAGGTACTCACAGTTTCAGAAGTCCGGCGGAAAAGGTCTTCTTCTAGGCAGTTCCATATCTTCATCCACAGCGAAGGCAACGTGGAGCGGAGGTCTGGAGCGGTCTTCCAAGATGTGGTGATCCTCGGCGGTTGTCATCTGTGGCGGCGGTGGTCCTCAGCGGCAGCGGCGGTCCTCAGTGGCAGTGGTCCTCGGCGACATGGAGGCTCCTCTTCATCCGATGTCCGTGGTATACTAAATATTGAATGTAAGGTACCGCAATCAATTTGGGGTACCTTGCATTCCTATTGGCTGAATTTTTTAAAACAGCCAATAGGATTAGAGCTACTAAAATCCTATTGACTGTTCAAATCAGCCAATAAGATTTCAGTAGCTCTCATTCTATTGGCTGCTGAATTTTTTAAAACAGTGAATAGAATGAGAGCTACTGAAATCCTATTGGCTGTTCATATCAGCCAATAAGATTTCAGTATCTCTAATCCTCTTGGCTGATTTTGAAAATTTCAGCCAATAGGAATTCAAGGTAACCCAATAAATATGGGGTACCTTGAATTCTTTCTTCAGTGTGCGGCAGAAGATCGCATGAAGAGGAACTTCACAGAGGACCGCCGCCACGGAGGAGCACCGCCTCCGAGGAGCGTCACTACAGCCGATGACTGCCACCGAGGATCGCCACTTCTGGGAGGACCGCTTCGGACCTCTGCTCCGCGCCATCTATGCTGTGGATGAAAATGATGGACCCGTCTGGGAGAAGACCTTCTCCGCAGGACTTCTGAAACCATGAGTACCTAATTGGGGCAAATTTCAAAAGAGCTGAATGCCCTTTTAAGGGCAGTAAAAAAGAGCTGAATGCCCTTTTAGGGGCAATGCCCATACAAATGCCCTTTTCAGGGCAATGGGTAGATTAGGTTTATTAGTGTTAGTTTTTTTATTTTGGGGGATTTGTTGGGTGGGGGGTTTTACTATTAAGGGGGACTTGGTTTATTTGTAATGTAAAAGAGCTGTTTATCTTAGGGCAACGCCCTACAAAAAGCCCTTTTAAGGGCTATTGGTAGTTTAACATTAGATTAGTGTTTTTTTTAGTTTGAGGGGGCTTTTTTATTTTCATAGGGATTAGGTTTAATTTTTTTATTTTGTATAGTGTTGTTTATTAATTTTTGTAAGGTTAGAGTTTTTTTATTTTCTGTAATTAGATTAATGTAATGTAATTTTTTTGTATTTTTTATTGTAATGTAGTAATTTATTTTTATTGTAATTAAGGGGTTAATTTTGGGGAGTTAGGTTATGGGGCTTACTCATTAAATTAGTTTTTTGAGTTGTCGGGGTTGGTGGTGTAGTAGTTAATAGGTAAATTAGGTTTAATGCGTTGTGGGGGGTTGGCGGATTAGGGGTTAATAGATGTATTAGGTAGTTTGCAATGTTGGGGTTTGCAGATTTAGGGGTTAATAATTTTATTAGGTAGTTGTTTTTTTTCTTAATACTTCGTGCGGACGGTTAGTTTTTTTTGTAAATACTTATTGTGGGTGCTTAGGTTTTGTTTTTTTTTAATACTTATTGCGGGCGGTTGTGTTTTTTTCATACTTGTTGCGTGCGGTTCGTTTTTTTTAATACTTATTGCGGGTGTTTTTTTGTAATGCTCCGTTTGCCTTCACTGCATCCTGGTGGATTCCGAAAATGGCAGGGTGGTGAAAGAATTCGAAATCCACCTGGATGCAGCAAATGCTACCTCTCGCTGCCAACATTCCGTTAAAGTTGCGTGCGCAACTGCCGACGGCAACGGACATTACAAACGCAATTATAATATAGATGTATATATGTGTGTGTGTTTATATATATATATATATATATATATATATACACACAAATACCAATATAAGTATTCAGACCCTTTACCAGTTCTTGCATTTTATAGAACAGCAGTTTATAATTAATCTCAAAAAAAGAATTATTTCAAAATGACATTGGCTTTATGTTGAAACTAAGTCTGCCCAGAGGGCAGTGGTGACGGAGCCACCGAACCACTCTGCCATTTTTTGAATCCACCTGGATGCAGCGTAAGCTTACGCTGAATCCAGGTAGATTCTTTCACCACCCTGCCATTTTTGGAATCCACCTGCTCTCTCTCTCTCTCTCCTCTCTTTTGCTCTCTCGCTCCCCTCTTTTGCTTTCTCTCTCTCCCCTCTCTTTTGATCTCTCCCCTCTCTTTTGATCTCTCTCCTCTCTTTTACTCTCGCTCTCCCCCCTCTTTTGCTCTCTCTCCCCCCTCTCTTTTGCTCTCCCTCTCCCCCTCTCTTTTTCTCTCCCTTCCCTCTCTTTTACTCTCCCTCTCCCCCCTCTCTTTTGCTCTCTCTCTCCCCCTGTCCTTTTTTTGTATTAGGGCATTCCCACTCCCTCCCCTTCCCTGCTGAGCCGTCCACCTGCCGACACCTCCTGCTGGCACAAGCAGAAGATCGTTACAGACGGTGACCCACACAGTGTCACCGTCTGTAACGATCAGGCATCTGGCTTCATATGGACGCGGATCACCGATTGCGTTCCGGCTCCATATGCGGCAGATGCCTGAAGCTTCAGGAGCTCCTGAAGCTGTCTCATGCGGAGGTGGCCGCATGCACGAATCCATCATTCCTTTGAGGATGCGTGCGCAACTGCCGACGGCGACGGACGCGTAAAAAACGTGATTATAGTTTAGATGGGCAAAAAAAATAAAAAAAATCCCAGACAGTGTGCAAAGTTGGTAGATACTTACCCAAGACTTAATATTACAACAAAAGGTGACTTGAATAAATATTAATATGAGGGGCTTGAATACTGAAACAAACATCATTTCTTTTTCTATGAAATATCTACACTGTAATACTTAATTTTGTCTTTAAAATATACTTGATGATATGAGATTGGAATAAAAAAGAAATAAAAATATTGATTTAGAAAATATGTAAATAGAATATGTAATTCAGAAAATAAAATTGATAATTTTGAAGGGGTCTAAATATTTTTTTGCGAATATATATAATCATTATTGTATAGTTACAACATCTTAAGTTCTATAATACAATTGATCAATTCTAATCTTCATCTTATAACCTACGTTCTTTTGCCTTTCTCCTTCCTGCTCTGCTTGTACGATTCTGCCTGTCATGACCAGAACTATTACATTTTAGAATTGTGCATTCATTTTTGAACGAATGCACATTCATCACAAAAATCGGATTTTTGTTTAGTTTTTATGAAACGAATATCCAAATGAATGCACCAATGATAATAAAGCAAATACATACTGATGAAAATCGTTAGTATTAATTAGTTTCCTATATTTTTTTTAAGTGGTTAATACTAACCTTAGTATGCTCTTCATACTCTCCAGAGCACATTAAGGTAAGTATTGTAGCTAAGGGGAATGTTTCACCTGTAGCTTTGAAAAATTTACATTTGTTTTAATGGAAATGGTTTTGTTTTTGCTGCACGTACCCCAATAGGGGATTGCTGTGTTTTAACACAGTATTAGAAGCAAAAAGCCTGAGATATTGCATATCGCATTTGCATATCTTACCCAGAATCCCCTGGTTTATTGGTAACAGTGTATATTGGGGAATTTCTGGGTAAAGGCAAGTGGGGATATTTGCCTATATGTGCTAATTGCCTGTGTATTGATTCTGTTGCTTGTCTCTATCAGTGAAAAAAATAATAATTATATATATATATATTGCTGTAGGAGCAATAAATATTTACTAAAAGCCATTTTTTCTGCTTTTTTTGTCTTGCATTAAATGCTCCTTGATGTAAGTTGCAAAACTATTAAATAGCAAAAACTTTTACTGGTGTTGTCTGCTAATCACTGTAAATTTGTGCTACAGATATAAATTTACAAATCACTATGAACCATTTGTTTTATGTAATTAACAATGAAACAATGCATACCATCTGTGTCAATATACAGTTAACATATTCAAACAAGTGAATTTAGAAAACTTAAAAAGATACATAGAGATAATTGGTTCCCTAATGGAAATTATAACTCAGTTTTGAAGGATACAACATATTTGTACATCTGGTTTTAAAATATTTACTTTAATAAATATAACATAATGTGATGAAGCCAAGGAAAGCTTGCTCTAGTTCTGAGGCTGAAATACAACAAAATGGTTTAAATTTAATTCATAACTAGAATGAACAACAGATGGTAAGTTAAAACTTCAGTTTTCAATTTTAAAACATGAGCCTTATATAACTTGATTTATCATGGGACATTAAAAGCACAGAGATGCTGTAGCTAATCATATTTTTGAAGTACAAAATCTCTACATAGCTTCTTTATTGTCAAACACTAGACACACACAGTTAAAGAGACATTAACTAAAAGCTGTTGCCTAGATTCCAATTTGACTTTATCAATGGAATCCTAATGCATTAAAAAGTATGATTACATGGGGCGGAGCCTAGCCACGATCTGAGATTGCTGCAACTTAAAAGAGCTCTGTAGTCCCTAGTGTTATATCGCATAGAATCTGATTGACCCAACATCATTTTAAGTCATCACAAGACCTGGCATTGAAAAACTCAACCTATGGGAGCCACGGGCTATCATTTTTAAAGAAGAGCGGCAAGCCTCAACTGAGAGCTGCACGGAGGAAGAGCGCCACGCTGAGTGAATACCGGACCTGGCCGCGGAATATCCAGGCCTCTAATATACATACCCCAGGAGTATATTACCAGCGCTGCTGGACAGATCACCTGTACCTGAGACCCCCGGAGTGGCTTGGCTGAGTCAGCGGCAGAATCGCGCCCTTCCATTTCCAACTGAGGTAATAGGGCCGCGACCGCGTGGCTGCATAGGAGAGAAGGCTGCTCATACCTCTGATCTAAGGCACTCTCTATCTACCGGGATCACGACCCGGACTGAATCTCTGAGGAGCCTGGCCTCCTGTTGTTGTGAGGGCCCTGTGGCATTGAGCGGCGATCAGTCGGAGAGGTGAGGTGAGTCCTGCTTGTGGCCTGTGTGACGTTAGTCAGGAGTGGGCCATATCTAAATATTTACACCACCATTAAAGGCGGCAGTCCTGGTCTGGTTGTTTTAACACAGCAGCATATATAAACTCTAACAGGAGTTAGAGGGATACAGAGAGGCTTGAAAATTGGCCTTAAAGGGACAGTATACACTCATTTTCATATAACTGCATGTAATAGACACTACTATAAAGAATAAGATGCACAGATACTGATATAAAATCCAGTATAAAATGGTTTAAAAACTTACTTAGAAGCTTTCAGTTTAGCTTTGTTGAATAGGTAGTTGGAAAGCCCACTGCAAGTGGGAAATAAGACACTCCCCCTCCCCCTTCTTTTGCATATGAAAAGACCCTTTACACAAACTGGAGCAAGCTGGAGAAGGTAGCTGACAGTATTCAAATAAAACTTTGGGGCTTGGTTAGGAGTCTGAAAATCAGAGCAATGTTATTTAAAAATAAGCAAAATTATACATTTTTAAAAAAAAACAAACTTTATGGGCTTTATAAATAGATCATCTACAAAACATTTATGCAAAGAAAAAATGAGTGTATAATGGCCCTTTAACTATACATAAAGAAGAAGCTCACACAAACGGACAAGCTCTCAGGCACTTTGTATATTAGAGGGATAAGCTATAACAATACTGAGCATAACTGGTGATCATTAGAGATTTTTATCGCATAGAGAAGAAGAATTCTGCATTTAAAAGTGCTGGGCTCATATCTGATATGGCCAGCAAAAGAAACCCTAAACCTCCCAAAAGCACACAATCTTCTATAATGGAGAGCTACCTGATCCCCACAGATCCTGCATTGTTATCTAACAAACCAGCACAGGACTCATTGGCCCATTAATTACTGCCCAGATCCATGAACACAGGCCCAATCCAAACTCTCATAGTTATCTCACAAAGGACGACATCACTCATTTATCTTCCAAGGAGGACATTAGAAAAGATGCAAGACTTCAAAAATATGTTTGGGAAGCTCAAAAGAGACATGGTGGCCATAAATCACAGTGTCACCCAAGTAGAAGAAAAGCAAGAATCACTTAGCTCTGACATGCAGCACCAAACTAGTCTTCTGCAAGCACAGGAAGGTACGGTTCAATCTCTTATGGACCGTATAGAAGACTTAGAAAACAGGAACAGAAGGAGCAATCTGTGTCTGCGTGGTATATCAGAGACAGTTGACCCTCCAGCGCTACAACCCTACATTCAAGAGCTCATTAGATACCTAAAAAACAATGACTCGGCTCAGGACATACAAATAGAACGGGCCCACAGGGCTCTGCGCCCTAAACCACCAAGTAGGGCCCCTCCCAGGGACATAATAATTACATTTTTATCCTTCCGGGACAAAGAAGAAGTCTTAAAATTGGCTAGAGCAAAACATCCAATTACTTTCAGGGGCACAGAGGTCCAAGTGTACTCAGACTTATGTCCTACAACACTGCAAAAGCGGAGAGATTTGAGATATATTACTTCAGTATTGAAGGAGAAAAGATCCTGTATAGGTGGGGATTTCCCACCTGTTTAATTGCCACAAAAAACAACATCTCGCACATCCTCAGGAGTCCGGAGGATCTTCCTAACTTCAATCAAGCCCTAGGTCTAGAAATTAAGCCCCCGCCTCACGAGGACACTGTTCGCAGAGCCCCTAATGACATAGACCACGGAGAAGTCCAGCAGCTCAGTGGATGAAATAATGGGGCCAATGTTTGTTTGTTTTTTCCTTGGTTCCTAATATCCGATCTACAAGGACCTCTGTACCTAATGGTTTTATATTTGGGACAAAACCTTATGCCCCCCTGAGGAACATTCAGGTCGTATATATTGTATAATTTTATTGCTGTTTGAATCACATGCATGTTACATTTTTAATATGTTTACAGAACGTGCTGCCTCACTCTAACACGTAGAAGTACCTTGTTGCTGTTGCTTTAACATGAGTTCTATCTTAGCTTGGAGCTAAATGCACAACCACCCAGGTTCCATAATATTGTTTCTGTTTTTCTATTGGGAAGCTCCTACCTATGCTTCAGCGGAGGAGGGAGTGGTGTTAAAAGACATACAAGGGATTTGACATTATAATATACAATCATAAAAAAAAATAAAAAAAAAAAAAATGGAAAAATGAGGGGGGGGGGGAATAGGTAGGTTAGTTATATTGCAAGATACTATTATGAATCTTTAGTCTAACAGGAAAGAGGATGCTCACCAGGTGGGTTAGAGGGCTTAGTTTGTAAATTCATAAACCTCCCTCCGGAGTGGATAACATTATCAGGTTGGTGCAGACTTGCCTTAATACATATAGCCTAATCACACTTATTGGACAGAGATATAAGAAAACAAACCACTCCGCAAAACAGGTATTAGTGCTTGAACACTCTACTCTAGCTCACTTGATCCACACTTAATTTTTACATCTCACCAGAGAGTGGAGAGACGATACTTAGAATGGATGTAGGGCAATATCAGGCTGGATTTTACTTGCGCCAGAACCTGCAAACAGCAATGATCAGAATATAGGTTAATTAGGCACACTTAGAGTGGGCATATGATAGGAGGGTAGTACGGTGAGATAGTATTTTCATACAAAGAATCTCAACATTTGGATACAGGGAAAGAAATCTAATTTATTCAGATAGAATCGAAGGGTCAATCAGATTTCTAAGGAATATGTTATCTGTTTTTGTTTTAATGCAAAATACACAGGGACAACTACCCCTGAGTTGTTGAAGTAGTTGTTACGGTTTTCATTTGCTACAGAACTATTATTGATTGTTACTATTGTTTAAAGTTACATTGTATAGTTCATAATAAGTGATACCAATATATTGTTACTTTAGTCTTCTTAGGGAAGACTTATTTTCTCTTTCTGACTACCTCTTTTGACTTTCTATCCCTTACTATCCTTTACCCCATCTTTTCTCCCTCCCCCCTTTTGAGCAGGCGGACAGACATCGCTGCAATTCAGCCAGATTGAGTATGATCGGGTTTATTGACACCTCCCTGCTGGTGGCGTATTGCTCTCCACATTCAGCGAGGTCTGTCGGACCTGATCCGCACTATCGGATCAGGTCCGACAGACCTTTGTTAAATAAGCCCCATAACCTCAAAATTATTTCAGCTCTCAAGAGTAAGTGCTTTGTGAACAGCTATCCTTTAACTACTGTGATCTTATGAGATTTCACTTAAAGGGAAAGTCAAGTCAAAATTAAACATTCATGATTCAGATAGGCCATGCAAGTTTAAACAACTTTCCAATTTAATTTTATCATCAAATTTGCTTTGTTCTCTTGGTCATTTTTTCTTGAAAGCTAAACCTAGGTAGGCTCATATGCTTATTTCTAAGCCCTTGAAGGCCACCTCTTATCTCAGTGCATTTTGACAGTTTTTAACAGTTAGACACTGCTTGTTCATGTGTGCCATATTGATAACATTGTGTGCACTCCTGTGGAGTTATTTATGAGTCAGAGATTGGCTAGAATGCATGTCTGTCAAAAGAACTGAGATAAGGGGGCAGTCTACAGACTATTAGATACAAGGTAATGACAGAGGTAAAAAGTTTATTAATATAACAGTGTTGGTTATGCAAAACTGGAGAAAAGGGTAATAAAGAGAATATCTATCCTTTTTTTAACAATAAAAAAATGGAGTAGGCTGTCCCTTTAAATAGTCCCTTTGATAGTAAACTTCATTAAACTGAGTAGGGAAATAACATGACTGCATCTGCACATGCACAATATCCGTTCCCTTGCAAGTCCTGGAGTAGCATCCTGTTTGACTGCTTAAATTCCCTTTACAATGGGATGTGGCTACTGAGGAAATTTGGAGATACAATTTCTTCACTTTTTACGTAGAAATGTTCAGGTGATATTTTCTAGCCAGCTTTTTACAGCTTTGCTACATTTCTTTGAAGTGCTTCAACATGTAGAAAACTATTCCACTACAGAACTAAACATGGCTGTTGAGCCAACCAGGGGCATCATATGTGTGTATCAATCGACCATGCTCAGCTGTAGAACAAAAGTGCATTGCTGCTCTATAGTTGACCTTATGGGACCGATTTATCATAGTGCGAGTGGACATGATCCCCTGTAGCGGATCATGTCCGCCGCACATCTATAAATGCTGACAGCATACGCTGTCAGCATTTATCATTGCACAAGAATTTCTCGTGAAATGCTTGTGCAATGCCGCCCCCTACACATTCGCGGCCAAACAGCCATTAGCAGGGGGTGTCAATCAATTCTATCGTATCCGATCGGGCTGATTGCTGTCCGCCGCCTCAGAGGTGACCGCTGCTTATGACCGCTGCTTCTTAACTTATGATTCTGCTGCATTTGAAACTATGAAACTGCTGCATTCACTGCATAATAAATTGACCCCAATGTGTTTAACTCTTTTGCAGCAAGCAATAGGGAATTAATAAAATGATCTAACACATTACAGATTTTTAATACTATTTTATGCGCCTTTAAGTCATCTTTTAAAATATATTTTTATTGCGTTTCTTAATTATTTCACATCAATCAATGCTGTTTATATCAATACTGAATTTTATTTGTAATATTTTGGGAATCAAGCTGATAATACAGAAACTTAGTACTGCTAATTCCTACTAGTAGTTTTTCATTTGCATCTATACTGCAATGCCTATAACAGCAAGACAGAAACGTTAGGGTAAAGCATAATTCCTTTACAGTAATGACATTGATCAATGAAAGTGATTTAATTTGAATCAATCACAGTCTGTCTTCAAATGCATTCTGTGTACAAGGCAAAAATACATTTTTGATTAAACACTATGATGTTTTAATAGAGTCAGACTTCAAAGTCTATTATAGAAAAGCAATGAACAATCAATTATGGGTCTGTTGGGTAAATATGTAACCCACTAAGTAAACAAAACATAAATCTGTGTTGTGTGACTCACTATCAATTAATAGTAAAACAATAATGAGTAAATTTGTAGCAATGTAATTGTCTTTAAACTAGAAATAAACTTCCAGTTTCACAGAAATACAAACTTCTATCTATCTGTCAATCATTCATCTACCTTTCTACAAACATATCTCCGAGATATTGCGGGTTCGATTCCAGACCACCAAAATAAAGCAAATATTGCAATAAAAGTAAGTCACATTTTTTTGAGTTTCCCAGTGCATATAAAAGTTATGTATAGCAGTATTGTGGGCTCATTAATTTGCATGTATATGACAAGTTGAAAATAAATGTGTTCACTTGAGTGCGATCGAATTTAACGCACGTCAGGTTAGCACGACTGAAGACCTTGCGTAAAAGGGTTAGTTCTAAAATAAAAGTTACACCAAACACAAGATAAATACATTAATATAAACAGTTACACTCATATAAACACTATCTGATAAAAGTTTTTCAGACAATATCAATAAAAAATATTTATGAAATGAAAGTGAGGCAGATATAATACACAAGGAGAAATGATGAATAAATTAATTAACGGCTAGATTATGAGTTTTGTGTTATGAGAAAAAAAACAGCGTTAAGGCTCATAACGCTGCTTTTTCACTACCGCTGCTATTACGAGTCTTGTAGGTACAGTTGTCCCGCACACTTTTTTGGCCGTACTGCAAATTAACTTACGCAATTTTCGTAAAGTCTTTTAATGGGACTTCCATTGCGCAGATATTACAAGCTTTTTTTTTAGGCCAAAAAGTGAGCGGTACAGCCTATCCCGCAAGATTCGTAACGCATTCTAAAGTCAGTAGTTATAAGTTCTGCACTACAAAGCTGTAGCATAAAACTCATAACTAACGTGCTCAAAAGTACACTAACACCCATAAACTACCTATTAACCCCTAAACCGAGGCCCTCCCGCATTGCAAACACTAAACATATTAACCCTAAACCACTGCACTCCCGCCTCGCAAACACTAGTTAAATATTATTAACCCCTAATCTGTTGCCCCTAACATCGCTGCCACCTATCTACATTTATTAACCCCTAATCTGCTGCCCCCAAAGTCGCCGCCACTATATTAAATTTATTAACCCCTAAACCTAAGTCTAACCCTAACACCCCCTAACTTAAATATAATTAAAATAAATCTAACTAAAAATTCCTATCATTAACTAAATAATTTCTATTTAAAACTAAACTTACCTATAAAATAAACCCTAAGCTAGCTACATTATATATTAGTTACATTGTATCTAGCTTAGGGTTTATTTTTATTTTACAGGCAAGTTTGTATTTATTTTAACTAGGTAGAATAGTTACTAAATAGTTATTAACTATTTACTAACTACCTAGCTAAAATAAATACAAATTTACCTGTAAAATAAAACCTAACCTTAGTTACACTAACACCTAACCTTACAGTACAAATAAATACATTTCCTAAATTAAATACAATTAACAAAATTAAATACAATTACCTAAATTACAAAAAACAGCAACACTAAATTACACAATATAAAAAAACAAATTACAAGATATTAAACTAATTACACCTAATCTAATAGCCCTATCAAAATAAAAAAAGCCCCCCCCCCAAAAAAAACAAAAAAACCCTTGCCTAAACTAAACTACCAATAGCCCTTAAAAGGGCCTTTTGCGGGGCATTGCCCAAAGAAATCAGCTCTTTCACCTGTAAAAAAATACAAACAACCCCCCAACAGTAAAACCCACCATCCACACAACCAACCCCCCAAATAAAACCCTAACTAAAACAAACTAAGCTCCTCATTGCCCTGAAAAGGGCATTTGGATGGGCCAATCAGAATTAAGTTTGAAAAAATCCTATTGGCTAATGCAATCAGCCACTAGGATTGAACTTCAGTCCTAGTGGCTGATCCAATCAGCCAATAGGATTGAGCTCGCATTCTATTGGCTGATTGGAACAGAGTTTGGGCAGCAATAGAGCTAAATGCCCTTTTAAGGGCAATGCCATTTTTAGGGCAATGGGGAGCTTAGGTTTTTTAAGTTAGGGTTTTATTTGGGGGTTGTTTGTGTGGGTGGTAGGTTTTACTGTTGGGGGGTTGTTTATATTTTTTTTACAGGTAAAAGAGCTGATTTCTTTGGGGCAATGCCCCGCAAAAGGCACTTTTAAGGGCTATTGGTAGTTTAGTTTAGGACATTTTTTTTTATTTTGGGTGGGCTTTTTTTTATTTTGATAGGGCTATTAGATTAGGTGTAATTAGTTTAAATATCTTGTAATTTGTTGTTTTTTTTGTGAAATTTAGGGTTTGTTTGCTTTTTTGTAATTTAGGTATTTGTATTTCATTTTGTTAATTGTATTTAATTTAGGTAATTTATTTAATTGTACTGTAAGGTTAAGTGTTAGTTTAACTAAGGTTAGGTTTTATTTTATATTGTAGCTATGTTAGGGTTTATTTTATAAGTAAGTATTTAGTTTTAAATAGGAATTATTTAGTTAATGATAGGAATTTTTTGTTAGATTTATTTTAATTATATTTAAGTTAGGGGTGTTAGGGTTAGACTTAGGTTTAGGGGTTAATAAATTTACTATAGTGGCGGCAACGTTGGGGGCGGCAGATTAGGGGTTAATAAATGTAGGTAGGTGGCGGCGATGTTAGGGGTGACAGATTAGGAGGTTAATAATATTTAAATAGTGTTTGAGATGCGGGGTGGGCGGTTTAGGGGTTAATATGTTTATTATAGTGGCGGCGATGTCCGGAGCGGCAGATTAGGGGTTAATAAGTATAATGTAGGTGTTGTCGATGTCAGGGGCGGCAGATTAGGGGTTAATAAGTGTAAGATTAGGGGAGTTTAGACTTGGGGTTCATGTTAGGGTGTTAGGTGTAAACATACATTTTCTTTCCCCATAGGAATCAATGGGGCTGCGTTACGGAGCTTTACGCTGCTTTTTTGCAGGCGGCTCTCCCCATTGATGTCTATGGGGAAATCGTGCACGAGCAGGTACAACCAGCTCACTGCTGACTTAAGCAGCGCTGTTATTGGAATGCGGTATGGAGCACAAGTTTGCTCTACGCTCACTTCTTGTCTTTTAACACCGGGTTTATGAAAACCTGTAATACCAGCGCTGTAGGTAAGTAAGCGGTGACAATAACTTGTAAGTTAGTACCGCACCCCTCATAACGCAAAACTCGTAATCTAGCCATAAAATATTTAGGTAAAGATATATTTGACCAGATTATTTAAATGAATATATTTCAAATTTACACAGTTACGTAGAAATTCCCTATGCATTTTCCTTTTAAGAGCTTATTTTAAGTGTTTATGGCAATACAAAGTCGTCATCTGCACAATGCTTGTGAACGGCAGCATGTAGTCATCATATACACAATGCTTGTGGACGGCAGCATTTAGTTATCATCTGCACAATGCTTGTGATTGGCAGCATGTAGTCATCATCTGCACAATGCTTGTGAACGGCAGCATGTAGTCATCATCTGCACAATGCTTGTGAACGGCAGCATGTAGTCATCATCTGCACAATGCTTGTGAACGGCAGCATGTAGTCATCATATACACAATGCTTGTGAACGGCAGCATGTAGTCATCATCTGCACAATGCTTGTGAACGGCAGCATGTAGTCATCATCTGCACAATGCTTGTGAACGGCAGCATGTAGTCATCATCTGCACAATGCTTGTGATTGGCAGCATGTAGTCATCATCTGCACAATGCTTGTGATTGGCAGCATTTAGTCATCATCTGCACAATGCTTGTGAACGGCAGCATGTAGTCATCATCTGCACAATGCTTGTGAACGGCTGCTTGTAGTCATCATATGCACAATGCTTGTGAACGGCAGCATGTAGTCATCATCTGCACAATGCTTGTGAATGGCAGCATGTAGTCATCATCTGCACAATGCTTGTGAATGGCAGCATGTAGTCATCATATACACAATGCTTGTGAACGGCAGCATGTAGTCATCATCTGCACAATGCTTGTGAACGGCAGCATGTAGTCATCATCTGCACAATGCTTGTGAACGGCAGCATGTAGTCATCATCTGCACAATGCTTGTGAACGGCAGCATGTAGTCATCATCTGCACAATGCTTGTGAACGGCTGCTTGTAGTCATCATCTGCATAATGCTTGTGAATGGCAGCATTTAGTCATCATCTGCACAATGCTTGTGAACGGCAGCATGTAGTCATCATCTGCACAATGCATGTGATTGGCAGCATGTAGTCATCATCTGCACAATGCTTGTGAATGGCAGCATGTAGTCATCATCTGCACAATGCTTGTGAATGGCAGCATGTAGTCATCATATGCACAATGCTTGTGATTGGCAGCATGTAGTCATCATCTGCACAATGCTTGTGAACGGCAGCATGTAGTCATCATATGCACAATGCTTGTGATTGGCAGCATGTAGTCATCATCTGCACAATGCTTGTGAACGGCAGCATGTAGTCATCATCTACACAATGCTTGTGAACGGCAGCATGTAGTCATCATCTGCACAATGCTTGTTATTGGCAGCATGTAGTCATCATCTGCACAATGCTTGTGATTGGCAGCATGTAGTCATCATCTGCACAATGCTTGTGAACGGCAGCATGTAGTCATCATCTGCACAATGCTTGTGAACGGCAGCATGTAGTCATCATCTGCACAATGCTTGTGAACGGCAGCATGTAGTCATCATCTGCACAATGCTTGTAAACGGCAGCATGTAGTCATCATCTGCACAATGCTTGTGAACGGCAGCATGTAGTCATCATCTGCACAATGCTTGTGAACGGCAGCATGTAGTCATCATCTGCACAATGCTTGTGGACGGCAGCATGTAGTCATCATCTGCACAATGCTTGTGGACAGCAGCATGTAGTCATCATCTGCACAATGCTTGTAAATGAGAACCAAGGGAATAACCCAATAGGGGGCGCTACTAAAAACGATATATAATCAGTATGTGGGCCCACGTAACCCTATGTAGATGTTACAGACCAACAATCATAATAGTGCTAATATAACATAACATAGATGCAATATAGGTGTATGTATGCACAATATTATGCAATATATGTGCTAATCTTTTTATGGGCCATTTCGAAAAGTTGTATATTTACGACTCGAATTGGTGGGGCAATCTGGTCTTCTATGGCCGATACATAGATGATCTCTTGTTTATTTTTGATGGTTCCTTATCTGAGACTAAGGAATTTGTATCACATCTTAACAATAACAATATGGGCAATGGTTTTACCTCTAACATACAGCAATCCACAATAGAATTCTTGGATTTGAGCCTTACATGGGACATTGATGGCAATGTTTGTACTGCAACTTATTTCAAACAAGTTGACTGCAACAATTTTTTATACTTTGGCAGCAACCACTTACTAATCTGGAAGAAAAATATCCCTTTTAGCCAGTTTTGTAGAATAAGACGTAACTGCTCCTCTATTGACAAATATGATGAACAATCCCAAACACTCAAGTCAAGATTTCTAGAGAAAGGCTATCCACTACAACTGGTAACTAATAGCTACGAAAGAGCCAGAGAACTTGATCGTACAAAATTGCTTCTTTCAACAAAAAACAATGATGAGAAAAAACAAGAGGACTCATATAAGGAGACCCCTCTCTTTGTGACCCAATACAATTCTAACCACAAAGCCCTAGGAAAAATCTTAGATAAACACTGGCCACTCCTTATGAGAGATCCCATTTTGAAAAAAACATTACCTGGACGACCCAAGATTGTATATCGAAGGGCATCTACCTTAAAACAAAAACTAGCACCCAGTAAAGTGGTTATGTTATCCAAAGGTACAACACAGAAAAATACCTTAAACAAATCTGAACTGATGGCCACTCGAGACCTACTTAAGGGCAGCTTTAGGTGTGGCAAGACCCGATGCTTTATGTGTGATTATATTACCCATAAAGCCTCTAGTGTAAAATCTTACACAACTGGTGAACAACATCAGATAACCTCCAGACTAACTTGCGACTCTTCATATGTAATATATGTACTTATCTGCGAATGTGGGGTCCAATATATTGGGAGAACCTGCAGGAAAATAAGAATCAGGTGGAGCGAACACCTTAGAAATATTAAAAACAAATCTATGAAACATAGTGTACCTAGGCATGTTTGCCAGGAACATACTGCAGGGAGATGTAGATTTAAAATTACCCCTTTAGAAAGTATTCCACCTAGCCGCAGATATAATAGGTTCTCACGACTCAGACAAAGAGAGACCTATTGGATCTATAGGTTCAAAACGTTGTTTCCATCAGGTCTCAATGAAGTGATAGATACTGCTAGTTTTGTATGATTTTTTGCACTTTTTTGTGAACCGGAGTTTAATCCTATGTTGATATTTGCCCACTT
The DNA here is from genome assembly GCF_027579735.1 of Bombina bombina. Classification (NCBI taxonomy): domain Eukaryota; kingdom Metazoa; phylum Chordata; class Amphibia; order Anura; family Bombinatoridae; genus Bombina; species Bombina bombina. Next base: position 163,189,399 of record NC_069505.1, on the reverse strand, counting down.
TTCTATATACACATATTTAAAATCACTAGTTTATTACCCATATAGGGATATAATTTTTCACATATATTATTGAAGGAATATAAACAAAAACAAAATCACATAGGGTCACAATTATACACATATATTGTTTGGGGAATATAAAATAAAAACAAAATCACATTATATATAGATTTCAACATATCCCCTTAACTGAGAAGTTCTTTTTCTTTTTTTAGATTACTTTAGATTTAGTATATTTATTACGTATAAAAATATTATTTTTCACTATCACTATAATTGTTATTGACAGTTTAGGTATCACGTTATTTTAATATTAAGAGGAGCATGTTGGTTTAATATGACCAGAGAGCTTCACTGATTTACTTTATATATGACTTTATATATCTCTTATGCCAAATGAGATAGGATAAAAAATATTATAGTGAATTTATTATTATTTGGTCACCTTTTATTAGTCACGCGAGATGATGATGATGATTATTGGTAGGCACTTATGATCATTTATGGCACTAGCAGGGGTAGTATTATTTGAGCAAGAGGATTGGTATGATATTATATTTATTCACATGTGAAGTTTTTTATCATGGCCATATGCATACAGCGGTTTACAATTAATGACCATCTGAGTATCACCTAACTGCTTGGCACTGATGGGTAATAGTGTTGAATATATGATTTATGGTAGGTTATTGTATTAAGGGCTACAATATGCTAATCATTCATTGGCACATAGTATTTTATAATAGGAAATGTTGTTTGAATACTATTGAGACAAGTTAGTGTATTTTACTCTTACAAATTATCACATTTGTCACTAACACTTGTTACAAATATGAGTGAGCCGAGAACACACGAAGTTTCGGCATGGACCATCAAGTATGGTGTTTTTTGCTACTAAAAAGGGTCATTATGTCCCGTATTGGTTATGGGCCTCATAATGGGGTACTAGGTAGAGAATCATTTATGAAATCATATAGTGGCTATAATCTTATTTCATGCCATATTTATCATCATCACCCACTAGTTATTTTTCTGCACCATAGGTTTACCAACAGAGATAGCTGCTAGTAACAGTAACTCTGGGCTATAGGAACGAGTGTATCCTGTTGTGTGAGTAATCACAGAGTTTGTTGCTGACAGCTGAGTGACGTAGTTAGGAGGCGGGTCCTTCCACTGATGGATCCGAGACGGGAGAAGTATCCCCTTAATCGGTCTATATGTGGCACTAGGTTCCAGCCTACGACACTGATCGGTACCAGAGCGGGCTCTGTTAATATTTGCAGTGGGCTGCGGGCACCGAGGACATCAATTAGAACCTTTTTTCCACTGGTGCGGTTTTGAGGATTCACTGACACACTCGAGTGGGGGTGTGCAGCGGTATCTCATTCAGGATTGGTTAGAAAGTTTGAATCGATCAGCCTATCAACGGCGCTGATGTCAGACTCCAAACAAACACGGAGGATTGTTTACTTTTTATGATATGGGTGGCGTTCTATTGACTTAGACTAAATTGTGCATTAGGCGAACAGTTAGCCTGAGTGAAACATAGAGGATCTAGTATAGAAAGATTTGGTATTTATATATCTTATGTATCAGTCATGTGCTACGTCAGGGACCAGCGGACAGGTACGAATAATTGTTTTTATTTTTATTGTGATAGAACGAGACTAATCTCAGAAGATGAGGTATCTGTTTATGGCCACACATCGGGAGCATATATGTAATCTTAATAAACATATAGCAATGTTATTAGGACCCACAATAGGGGTATCTTTTTTCAAAAAACTATTTAGTTGTATCCCCTCCCATTCAACACAACACATGTACAAGCCCAGTAAGCCTATCAGGGTATGGATTGAGAAGTGTGCAGGTGTATCAACTAATGGGCAATTAAACAAAGGGCTTTTGTGATTGGTTTCTTTTGTTATGAAGGGTGGGGCAGTACAGGTAGCTCAGGTCTTTATAAGATGTTTATGTAGAGTTTGAACACATGCCTGAGGAAACGGTTGACACCGAGAAACGCGTTGCATGTCACTTACTTATTGTGCATGAGGGATATATGTATTTTATTGTTTTTAATTTTTATTAAAATCCTTTTTTAATCATATATCCTCATTGCAATTGTTCATTTCTGAGCTACCTGTCTATCCTGAATGCTGCCTAGTATCCTGCCTCTTTTCGTATACAGCCAGCTGGGTTGCTGAGAAAGCCAGCCTGCCTCTATTGGCACAACTGAGTGCCGCCACAGAATGTGAGTACCCTGCACGGACTGCATATTTACCTGTGTACCCCTACAGATTCACACAGTGGTGTGCCTTTGTTTGCACCTAGCTCCTGTTCCCATATTGCTGGATCCAGTGTACACAGTCCCTTGAGATATAGAGCCCTTTACCTTGGGTGACCTGGTTTGCCGGATCAGCCAGCTGGTTTGCTGCGAATACCAGCCTGCCCCTATAGGCACATTGGAGTGCCTTCTCACATTGTGAGTATCCTGCACATGTATGATACCTGTTGTTGGCTGTTTCAGATTCACACATACGGCGCCTCTTTCCTTGTGTTTGATGCTTGTAAATGGCAGCATTTAGTCATAATCTGCACAATGCTTGTGAACGGCAGCATGTAGTCATCATATACACAATGCTTGTGAACGGCAGCATGTAGTCATCATCTGCACAATGCTTGTGAACGGCAGCATGTAGTCATCATCTGCACAATGCTTGTAAACGGCAGCATGTAGTCATCATCTGCACAATGCTTGTGAACGGCAGCATGTATTCATCATCTGCACAATGCTTGTGGACGGCAGTATGTAGTCATCATCTGCACAATGCTTGTGAACGGCTGCTTGTAGTCATCATCTGCACAATGCTTGTGAACGGCAGCATGTAGTCATCATCTGCACAATGCTTGTGAACGGCAGCATGTAGTCATCATCTGCACAATGCTTGTGAATGGCAGCATGTAGTCATCATCTGCACAATGCTTGTGAACGGCAGCATGTAGTCATCATATGCACAATGCTTGTGAACGGCAGCATGTAGTCATCATCTGCACAATGCTTGTGAATGGCAGCATGTAGTCATCATCTGCACAATGCTTGTGAACGGCAGCATGTAGTCATCATCTGCACAAAGCTTGTGAACGGCAGCATGTAGTCATCATCTGCACAAAGCTTGTGAACGGCAGCATGTAGTCATCATCTGCACAATGCTTGTGAACGGCAGCATGTAGTCATCATCTGCACAATGCTTGTGAACGGCAGCATGTAGTCATCATCTGCACAATGCTTGTAAACGGCAGCATGTAGTCATCATCTGCACAATGCTTGTGATTGGCAGCATGTAGTCATCATCTGCACAATGCTTGTGAACGGCAGCATGTAGTCATCATCTACACAATGCTTGTGAACGGCAGCATGTAGTCATCATCTGCACAATGCTTGTGAAGGCAGCATGTAGTCATCATCTGCACAATGCTTGTGATTGGCAGCATGTAGTCATCATCTGCACAATGCTTGTGAACGGCAGCATGTAGTCATCATCTACACAATGCTTGTGAACGGCAGCATGTAGTCATCATCTGCACAATGCTTGTGAACGGCTGCTTGTAGTCATCATCTGCACAATGCTTGTGAACGGCAGCATGTAGTCATCATATACACAATGCTTGTGAAGGCAGCATGTAGTCATCATATACACAATGCTTGTGAAGGCAGCATGTAGTCATCATCTGCACAATGCTTGTGATTGGCAGCATGTAGTCATCATCTGCACAATGCTTGTGAACGGCAGCATGTAGTCATCATCTGCACAATGCTTGTGGACGGCAGCATGTAGTCATCATCTGCACAATGCTTGTGAACGGCAGCATGTAGTCATCATCTGCACAATGCTTGTGAACGGCAGCATGTAGTCATCATCTGCACAATGCTTGTGAATGGCAGCATGTAGTCATCATCTGCACAATGCTTGTGAACGGCAGCATGTAGTCATCATCTGCACAATGCTTGTGAACGGCAGCATGTAGTCATCATCTGCACAATGCTTGTGAACGGCAGCATGTAGTCATCATCTGCACAATGCTTTTGAATGGCAGCATGTAGTCATCATATACACAATGCTTGTGAACGGCAGCATGTAGTCATCATCTGCACAATGCTTGTGAAGGCAGCATGTAGTCATCATCTGCACAATGCTTGTGAACGGCAGCATGTAGTCATCATCTGCACAATGCTTGTGAACGGCTGCTTGTAGTCATCATCTGCACAATGCTTGTGAATGGCAGCATGTAGTCATCATCTGCACAATGCTTGTGAACGGCAGCATGTAGTCATCATCTGCACAATGCTTGTGAACGGCAGCATGTAGTCATTATCTGCACAATGCTTGTGATTGGCAGCATGTAGTCATCATCTGCACAATGCTTGTGAATGGCAGCATGTAGTCATCATCTGCACAATGCTTGTGAATGGCAGCATGTAGTCATCATCTGCACAATGCTTGTGAACGGCAGCATGTAGTCATCATCTGCACAATGCTTGTGAACGGCAGCATGTAGTCATCATCTGCACAATGCTTGTAAACGGCAGCATGTAGTCATCATCAGCACAATGCTTGTGAATGGCAGCATGTAGTCATCATCTGCACAATGCTTGTGAACGGCAGCATGTAGTCATCATATACACAATGCTTGTGAACGGCAGCATGTAGTCATCATATACACAATGCTTGTGAACGGCAGCATGTAGTCATCATCTGCACAATGCTTGTGAACGGCAGCATGTAGTCATCATATACACAATGCTTGTGAACGGCAGCATGTAGTCATCATCTGCACAATGCTTGTGAACGGCAGCATGTAGTCATCATATACACAATGCTTGTGAACGGCAGCATGTAGTCATCATCTGCACAATGCTTGTGAACGGCAGCATGTAGTCATCATCTGCACAATGCTTGTGAAGGCAGCATGTAGTCATCATCTGCACAATGCTTGTGAACGGCAGCATGTAGTCATCATCTGCACAATGCTTGTGAACGGCTGCTTGTAGTCATCATCTGCACAATGCTTGTAAACGGCAGCATGTAGTCATCATCTGCACAATGCTTGTGAACGGCAGCATGTAGTCATCATCTGCACAATGCTTGTGAACGGCAGCATGTAGTCATCATCTGCACAATGCTTGTAAACGGCAGCATGTAGTCATCATATACACAATGCTTGTGAACGGCAGCATGTAGTCATCATCTGCACAATGCTTGTGAAGGCAGCATGTAGTCATCATCTGCACCATGCTTGTGAACGGCAGCATGTAGTCATCATCTGCACAATGCTTGTGAACGGCAGCATGTAGTCATCATATACACAATGCTTGTGAACGGCAGCATGTAGTCATCATCTGCACAATGCTTGTGGACGGCAGCATGTAGTCATCATCTGCACAATGCTTGTGAACGGCAGCATGTAGTCATTATCTGCACAATGCTTGTGAACGGCAGCATGTAGTCATCATCTGCACAATGCTTGTGAAGGCAGCATGTAGTCATCATCTGCACAATGCTTGTAAACGGCAGCATGTAGTCATTATCTGCACAATGCTTGTGAACGGCAGCATGTAGTCATCATCTGCACAATGCTTGTGAAGGCAGCATGTAGTCATCATCTGCACAATGCTTGTGAACGGCAGCATTTAGTTATCATCTGCACAATGCTTGTGAACGGCAGCATGTAGTCATCATATACACAATGCTTGTGATTGGCAGCATGTAGTCATCATCTGCACAATGCTTGTGAACGGCAGCATGTAGTCATCATCTGCACAATGCTTGTGAACGGCAGCATGTAGTCATCATATACACAATGCTTGTGATTGGCAGCATGTAGTCATCATCTGCACAATGCTTGTGAACGGCAGCATGTAGTCATCATCTGCACAATGCTTGTGAACGGCAGCATGTAGTCATCATCTGCACAATGCTTGTGAACGGCTGCTTGTAGTCATCATCTGCACAATGCTTGTGAACGGCAGCATGTAGTCATCATCTGCACAATGCTTGTGAACGGCAGCATGTAGTCATCATCTGCACAATGCTTGTGAACGGCAGCATGTAGTCATCATCTGCACAATGCTTGTGATTGGCAGCATGTAGTCATCATCTGCACAATGCTTGTGAACGGCAGCATGTAGTCATCATCTGCACAATGCTTGTGAACGGCAGCATGTAGTCATCATCTGCACAATGCTTGTGAACGGCAGCATGTAGTCATCATCTGCACAATGCTTGTGAACGGCTGCTTGTAGTCATCATCTGCACAATGCTTGTGAACGGCAGCATGTAGTCATCATCTGCACAATGCTTGTGAACGGCAGCATGTAGTCATCATCTGCACAATGCTTGTGAACGGCAGCATGTAGTCATCATCTGCACAATGCTTGTGATTGGCAGCATGTAGTCATCATCTGCACAATGCTTGTGAACGGCAGCATGTAGTCATCATCTGAACAATGCTTGTGAACGGCAGCATGTAGTCATCATATACACAATGCTTGTGAATGGCAGCATGTAGTCATCATCTGCACAATGCTTGTGAAGGCTGCTTGTAGTCATCATCTGCACAATGCTTGTGAACGGCAGCATGTAGTCATCATCTGCACAATGCTTGTGAATGGCAGCATGTAGTCATCATCTGCACAATGCTTGTGAAGGCAGCATGTAGTCATCATCTGCACAATGCTTGTGAACGGCAGCATGTAGTCATCATCTGCACAATGCTTGTGAACGGCAGCATGTAGTCATCATATGCACAATGCTTGTGAAAGGCAGCATGTAGTCATCATCTGCACAATGCTTGTGAATGGCAGCATGTAGTCATCATCTGCACAATGCTTGTGAACGGCAGCATGTAGTCATCATCTGCACAATGCTTGTGAACGGCAGCATGTAGTCATCATCTACACAATGCTTGTGAACGGCAGCATGTAGTCATCATCTGCACAATGCTTTGTCGAACGGCAGCATGTAGTCATCATCTGCACAATGCTTGTGAACGGCAGCATGTAGTCATCATCTGCACAAAGCTTGTGAACGGCAGCATGTAGTCATCATCTGCACAATGCTTGTGAACGGCAGCATGTAGTCATCATCTGCACAATGTCTCGTGAAGGCAGCATGTAGTTCATCATCTGCACAATGCTTGTAAACGGCAGCATGTAGTCATCATCGCACAATGCTAGTGAATGGCTGCTTGTAGCTCATCATCTGCCACAATGCTTGTAAACGGCAAGCATGTAGTCATCAATCTGCACAATGCTTGTGAAAGGCATCAATGTAGGACAGCATGTAGTCATAATCTACTCAATGCTTAGGTGAACGGCAGCATGTAGTCATCATCTGCACAATGCTTGTGAACGGCTGCTTGTAGTCATCATCTGCACAATGCTTGTAAACGGCAGCATGTAGTCATCATCTGCACAATGCTTGTGAACGGCAGCATGTAGTCATCATCTGCACAATGCTTGTGAACGGCAGCATGTAGTCATCATATACACAATGCTTGTGAACGGCAGCATGTAGTCATCATCTGCACAATGCTTGTGAACGGCAGCATGTAGTCATCATCTACACAATGCTTGTGAACGGCAGCATGTAGTCATCATCTGCACAATGCTTGTGAACGGCAGCATGTAGTCATCATCTGCACAATGCTTGTGAACGGCAGCATGTAGTCATCATCTGCACAATGCTTGTGAACGGCAGCATGTAGTCATCATCTGCACAATGCTTGTGAACGGCAGCATGTAGTCATCATCTGCACAATGCTTGTGAACGGCAGCATGTTGTCATCATATACACAATGCTTGTGAATGGCAGCATGTAGTCATCATATACACAATGCTTGTGAAGGCAGCATGTAGTCATCATCTGCACAATGCTTGTGAATGGCAGCATGTAGTCATCATCTGCACAATGCTTGTGAACGGCAGCATGTAGTCATCATCTGCACAATGCTTGTGAACGGCAGCATGTAGTCATCATATACACAATGCTTGTGAACGGCAGCATGTAGTCATCATCTGCACAATGCTTGTGAACGGCAGCATGTAGTCATCATCTGCACAATGCTTGTGGAACGGCAGCATGTAGTCATCATCTGCACAATGCTTGTGAACGGCAGCATGTAGTCATCATCTGCACAATGCTTGTGAATGGCAGCATGTAGTCATCATCTGCACAATGCTTGTGAACGGCAGCATGTAGTCATCATCTGCACAATGCTTGTGAAAGGCAGCATGTAGTCATCATCTGCACAATGCTTGTGAACGGCAGCATGTAGTCATCATCTGCACAATGCTTGTGAACGGCAGCATGTAGTCATCATCTGCACAATGCTTGTGAACGGCAGCATGTAGTCATCATCTGCACAATGCTTGTGAACGGCAGCATGTAGTCATCATCTGCACAATGCTTGGTGAACGGCAGCATGTAGTCATCATCTGCACAATGCTTGTTAACGGCAGCATGTAGTCATCATCTGCACAATGCTTGTGAACGGCAGCATGTAGTCATCATCTGCACAATGCTTGTGAACGGCAGCATGTAGTCATCATCTGCACAATGCTTGTGAATGGCAGCATGTAGTCATCATCTGCACAATGCTTGTGAACGGCAGCATGTAGTCATCATCTGCACAATGCTTGTGAACCGGCAGCCTGTAGTCATCATCTGCACAATGCTTGTGAACGGCAGCATGTAGTCATCATCTGCACAATGCTTGTGAACGGCAGCATGTAGTCATCATCTGCACAATGCTTGTGAACGGCAGCATGTAGTCATCATCTGCACAATGCTTGTGAACGGCAGCATGTAGTCATCATCTGCACAATGCTTGTGAACGGCAGCATGTAGTCATCATCTGCACAATGCTTGTGAACGGCAGCATGTAGTCATCATCTGCACAATGCTTGTGAACGGCAGCATGTAGTCATCATCTGCACAATGCTTGTGAATGGCAGCATGTAGTCATCATCTGCACAATGCTTGTGAACGGCAGCATGTAGTCATCATCTGCACAATGCTTGTGAACGGCAGCATGTAGTCATCATCAGCACAATGCTTGTGAATGGCAGCATGTAGTCATCATCTGCACAATGCTTGTGAATGGCAGCATGTAGTCATCATCTGCACAATGCTTGTGAACGGCAGCATGTAGTCATCATCTGCACAATGCTTGTGAACGGCAGCATGTAGTCATCATCTGCACAATGCTTGTGAACGGCAGCATGTAGTCATCATATACACAATGCTTGTGAACGGCAGCATGTAGTCATCATCTGCACAATGCTTGTGAACGGCAGCATGTAGTCATCATCTGCACAATGCTTGTGAACGGCAGCATGTAGTCATCATCTGCACAATGCTTGTGAACGGCAGCATGTAGTCATCATATACACAATGCTTGTGAACGGCAGCATGTAGTCATCATCTGCACAATGCTTGTGAACGGCAGCATGTAGTCATCATATACACAATGCTTGTGAACGGCAGCATGTAGTCATCATCTGCACAATGCTTGTGAACGGCAGCATGTAGTCATCATCTGCACAATGCTTGTGAAGGCAGCATGTAGTCATCATCTGCACAATGCTTGTGAACGGCAGCATGTAGTCATCATCTGCACAATGCTTGTGAACGGCAGCATGTAGTTCATCATCTGCACAATGCTTGTGAAACGGCAGCATGTAGTCATCATCTGCACAATGCTTGTGAACGGCAGCATGTAGTCATCATCTGCACAATGCTTGTGAACGGCAGCATGTAGTCATCATATACACAATGCTTGTGAAAGGCAGCATGTAGTCATCATCTGCACAATGCTTGTGAAGGCAGCATGTAGTCATCATCTGCACAATGCTTGTGAACGGCAGCATGTAGTCATCATCTGCACAATGCTTGTGAACGGCAGCATGTAGTCATCATATACACAATGCTTGTGAACGGCAGCATGTAGTCATCATCTAGCACAATGCTTGTGAACGGCAGCATGTAGTCATCATCTGCACAATGCTTGTGAAGGCAGCATGTAGTCATCATCTGCACAATGCTTGTGAACGGCAGCATGTAGTCATCATCTGCACAATGCTTGTGAACGGCAGCATGTAGTCATCATCTGCACAATGCTTGTGAACGGCAGCATGTAGTCATCATCTGCACAATGCTTGTGAACGGCAGCATGTAGTCATCATCTGCACAATGCTTGTGATTGGCAGCATGTAGTCATCATCTGCACAATGCTTGTGAACGGCAGCATGTAGTCATCATCTGCACAATGCTTGTGAACGGCAGCATGTAGTCATCATCTGCACAATGCTTGTGAACGGCAGCATGTAGTCATCATCTGCACAATGCTTGTGAACGGCAGCATGTAGTCATCATATGCACAATGCTTGTGAAAGGCAGCATGTAGTCATCATCTGCACAATTGCTTGTGAATGGCAGCATGTAGTCATCATCTGCACAATGCTTGTGAACGGCAGCATGTAGTCATCATCTGCACAAGCTTGTGAACGGCAGCATGTAGTCATCATCTGCACAATGCTTGTGAACGGCAGCATGTAGTCATCATCTGCACAATGCTTGTGAACGGCAGCATGTAGTAATCATCTGCACAATGCTTGTGAACGGCAGCATGTAGTAATCATCTGCACAATGCTTGTGAACGGCAGCATGTAGTCATCATCTGCACAAAGCTTGTGAACGGCAGCATGTAGTCATCATCTGCACAATGCTTGTAAACGGCAGCATGTAGTCATCATCTGCACAATGCTTGTGAATGGCTGCTTGTAGTCATCATCTGCACAATGCTTGTAAACGGCAGCATGTAGTCATCATCTGCACAATGCTTGTGAACGGCAGCATGTAGTCATCATCTACACAATGCTTGTGAACGGCAGCATGTAGTCATCATCTGCACAATGCTTGTGAACGGCTGCTTGTAGTCATCATCTGCACAATGCTTGTTAACGGCAGCATGTAGTCATCATCTGCACAATGCTTGTGAACGGCAGCATGTAGTCATCATATACACAATGCTTGTGAACGGCAGCATGTAGTCATCATCTGCACAATGCTTGTGAACGGCAGCATGTAGTCATCATATACACAATGCTTGTGAACGGCAGCATGTAGTCATCATCTGCACAATGCTTGTGAACGGCAGCATGAAGTCATCATCTGCACAATGCTTGTGAATGGCAGCATGTAGTCATCATCTGCACAATGCTTGTGAACGGCAGCATGTAGTCATCATCTGCACAATGCTTGTGAACGGCAGCATGTAGTCATCATCTGCACAATGCTTGTGAACGGCAGCATGTAGTCATCATCTGCACAATGCTTGTGAATCGGCAGCATGTAGTCATCATCTGCACAATGCTTGTGAACGGCAGCATGTAGTCATCATCTGCACAATGCTTGTGAAGGCAGCATGTAGTCATCATCTGCACAATGCTTGTGAACGGCAGCATGTAGTCATCATCTGCACCATGCTTGTGAACGGCAGCATGTAGTCATCATCTGCACAATGCTCGTGAATGGCAGCATGTAGTCATCATCTGCACAATGCTTGTGAACGGCAGCATGTAGTCATCATCTGCACAATGCTTGTGAACGGCAGCATGTAGTCATCATCTGCACAATGCTTGTGAACGGCAGCATGTAGTCATCATCTGCACAATGCTTGTGAACGGCAGCATGTAGTCATCATCTGCACAATGCTTGTGAACGGCAGCATGTAGTCATCATCTGCACAATGCTTGTGAACGGCAGCATGTAGTCATCATCTGCACAATGCTTGTGAACGGCAGCATGTAGTCATCATATGCACAATGCTTGTGAACGGCAGCATGTAGTCATCATCTGCACAATGCTTGTGAAACGGCAGCATGTAGTCATCATCTGCACAATGCTTGTGAACGGCAGCATGTAGTCATCATCTGCACAATGCTTGTGAACGGCAGCATGTAGTCATCATCTGCACAATGCTTGTGAACGGCAGCATGTAGTCATCATCTGCACAATGCTTGTGAACGGCAGCATGTAGTCATCATCTGCACAATGCTTGTGAACGGCAGCATGTAGTCATCATCTGCACAATGCTTGTGAACGGCAGCATGTAGTCATCATCTGCACAATGCTTGTGAACGGCAGCATGTAGTCATCATCTGCACAATGCTTGTGAACGGCAGCATGTAGTCATCATCTGCACAATGCTTGTGAACGGCAGCATGTAGTCATCATCTGCACAATGCTTGTGAACGGCAGCATGTAGTCATCATCTGCACAATGCTTGTGAATGGCAGCATGTAGTCATCATCTGCACAATGCTTGTGAACGGCAGCATGTAGTCATCATCTGCACAATGCTTGTAAACGGCAGCATGTAGTCATCATCTACACAATGCTTGTGAACGGCAGCATGTAGTCATCATCTGCACAATGCTTGTGAACGGCAGCATGTAGTCATCATCTTCACAATGCTTGTGAAACGGCAGCATGTAGTCATCATCTGCACAATGCTTGTGAACGGCAGCATGTAGTCATCATCTGCACAATGCTTGTGAACGGCAGCATGTAGTCATCATCTGCACAATGCTTGTGAACGGCAGCATGTAGTCATCATCTGCACAATGCTTGTGAACGGCAGCATGTAGTCATCATATACACAATGCTTGTGAACGGCAGCATGTAGTCATCATCTGCACAATGCTTGTGAAGGCAGCATGTAGTCATCATCTGCACAATGCTTGTGGACGGCAGCATGTAGTCATCATCTGCACAATGCTTGTGAACGGCAGCATGTAGTCATTATCTGCACAATGCTTGTGAACGGCAGCATGTAGTCATCATCTGCACAATGCTTGTGAAGGCAGCATGTAGTCATCATCTGCACAATGCTTGTGAACGGCAGCATGTAGTCATCATCTGCACAATGCTTGTGAACGGCAGCATGTAGTCATCATATACACAATGCTTGTGAATGGCAGCATGTAGTCATCATCTGCACAATGCTTGTGAACGGCAGCATGTAGTCATCATCTGCACAATGCTTGTGAACGGCAGCATGTAGTCATCATATACACAATGCTTGTGAACGGCAGCATGTAGTCATCATCTGCACAATGCTTGTGAACGGCAGCATGTAGTCATCATCTGCACAATGCTTGTGAACGGCAGCATGTAGTCATCATCTGCACAATGCTTGTGAACGGCAGCATGTAGTCATCATCTGCACAATGCTTGTGAACGGCAGCATGTAGTCATCATCTGCACAATGCTTGTGAACGGCAGCATGTAGTCATCATCTGCACAATGCTTGTGAACGGCAGCATGTAGTCATCATCTGCACAATGCTTGTGAACGGCAGCATGTAGTCATCATCTGCACAATGCTTGTGATTGGCAGCATGTAGTCATCATCTGCACAATGCTTGTGAACGGCAGCATGTAGTCATCATCTGCACAATGCTTGTGAACGGCAGCATGTAGTCATCATCTGCACAATGCTTGTGAACGGCAGCATGTAGTCATCATCTGCACAATGCTTGTGAACGGCTGCTTGTAGTCATCATCTGCACAATGCTTGTGAACGGCAGCATGTAGTCATCATCTGCACAATGCTTGTGAACGGCAGCATGTAGTCATCATCTGCACAATGCTTGTGAACGGCAGCATGTAGTCATCATCTGCACAATGCTTGTGATTGGCAGCATGTAGTCATCATCTGCACAATGCTTGTGAACGGCAGCATGTAGTCATCATCTGAACAATGCTTGTGAACGGCAGCATGTAGTCATCATATACACAATGCTTGTGAACGGCAGCATGTAGTCATCATCTGCACAATGCTTGTGAAGGCTGCTTGTAGTCATCATCTGCACAATGCTTGTGAACGGCAGCATGTAGTCATCATCTGCACAATGCTTGTGAATGGCAGCATGTAGTCATCATCTGCACAATGCTTGTGAAGGCAGCATGTAGTCATCATCTGCACAATGCTTGTGAACGGCAGCATGTAGTCATCATCTGCACAATGCTTGTGAACGGCAGCATGTAGTCATCATATGCACAATGCTTGTGAAAGGCAGCATGTAGTCATCATCTGCACAATGCTTGTGAATGGCAGCATGTAGTCATCATCTGCACAATGCTTGTGAACGGCAGCATGTAGTCATCATCTGCACAAAGCTTGTGAACGGCAGCATGTAGTCATCATCTGCACAATGCTTGTGAACGGCAGCATGTAGTCATCATCTGCACAATGCTTGTGAACGGCAGCATGTAGTCATCATCTGCACAATGCTTGTGAACGGCAGCATGTAGTCATCATCTGCACAAAGCTTGTGAACGGCAGCATGTAGTCATCATCTGCACAATGCTTGTGAACGGCAGCATGTAGTCATCATCTGCACAATGCTCGTGAAGGCAGCATGTAGTCATCATCTGCACAATGCTTGTAAACGGCAGCATGTAGTCATCATCTGCACAATGCTTGTGAATGGCTGCTTGTAGTCATCATCTGCACAATGCTTGTAAACGGCAGCATGTAGTCATCATCTGCACAATGCTTGTGAACGGCAGCATGTAGTCATCATCTGCACAATGCTTGTAAACGGCAGCATGTAGTCATCATCTGCACAATGCTTGTGAACGGCAGCATGTAGTCATCATCTACACAATGCTTGTGAACGGCAGCATGTAGTCATCATCTGCACAATGCTTGTGAACGGCTGCTTGTAGTCATCATCTGCACAATGCTTGTAAACGGCAGCATGTAGTCATCATCTGCACAATGCTTGTGAACGGCAGCATGTAGTCATCATATACACAATGCTTGTGAACGGCAGCATGTAGTCATCATCTGCACAATGCTTGTTAACGGCAGCATGTAGTCATCATCTGCACAATGCTTGTGAACGGCAGCATGTAGTCATCATCTGCACAATGCTTGTGAACGGCAGCATGTAGTCATCATATACACAATGCTTGTGAACGGCAGCATGTAGTCATCATCTGCACAATGCTTGTGAACGGCAGCATGTAGTCATCATCTGCACAATGCTTGTGAACGGCAGCATGTAGTCATCATCTGCACAATGCTTGTGAACGGCAGCATGTAGTCATCATCTGCACAATGCTTGTGAACGGCAGCATGTAGTCATCATCTGCACAATGCTTGTGACTGGCAGCATGTAGTCATCATCTGCACAATGCTTGTGAACGGCAGCATGTAGTCATCATCTGCACAATGCTTGTGAACGGCAGCATGTAGTCATCATCTGCACAATGCTTGTGAACGGCAGCATGTAGTCATCATCTGCACAATGCTTGTGAACGGCAGCATGTAGTCATCATCTGCACAATGCTTGTGAACGGCAGCATGTAGTCATCATCTGCACAATGCTTGTGAATGGCAGCATGTAGTCATCATATACACAATGCTTGTGAAGGCAGCATGTAGTCATCATCTGCACAATGCTTGTGAACGGCAGCATGTAGTCATCATATACACAATGCTTGTGAAGGCAGCATGTAGTCATCATATACACAATGCTTGTGAACGGCAGCATGTACTCATCATCTGCACAATGCTTGTGAATGGCAGCATGTAGTCATCATCTGCACAATGCTTGTGAACGGCAGCATGTAGTCATCATCTGCACAATGCTTGTGAATGGCAGCATGTAGTCATCATATACACAATGCTTGTGAAGGCAGCATGTAGTCATCATCTGCACAATGCTTGTCATTGGCAGCATGTAGTCATCATCTGCACAATGCTTGTGAACGGCAGCATGTAGTCATCATATACACAATGCTTGTGAAGGCAGCATGTAGTCATCATATACACAATGCTTGTGAACGGCAGCATGTACTCATCATCTGCACAATGCTTGTGAACGGCAGCATGTAGTCATCATCTGCACAATGCTTGTGAAGGCAGCATGTAGTCATCATCTGCACAATGCTTGTGATTGGCAGCATGTAGTCATCATCTGCACAATGCTTGTGGACGGCAGCATGTAGTCATCATCTGCACAATGCTTGTGAATGGCAGCATGTAGTCATCATCTGCACAATGCTTGTGAATGGCAGCATGTAGTCATCATCTGCACAATGCTTGTGAATGGCAGCATGTAGTCATCATCTGCACAATGCTTGTGATTGGCAGCATGTAGTCATCATCTGCACAATGCTTGTGAACGGCAGCATGTAGTCATCATCTGCACAATGCTTGTGAACGGCAGCATGTAGTCATCATCTGCACAATGCTTGTGAACGGCAGCATGTATTCATCATCTGCACAATGCTTGTGAACGGCAGCATGTAGTCATCATCTTCACAATGCTTGTTAACGGCAGCATGTAGTCATCATCTGCACAATGCTTGTGAACGGCAGCATGTAGTAATCATCTGCACAATGCTTGTGAACGGCAGCATGTAGTCATCATCTGCACAATGCTTGTGAATGGCAGCATGTAGTCATCATCTGCACAATGCTTGTGAACGGCAGCATGTAGTCATTATCTGCACAATGCTTGTAAACGGCAGCATGTAGTCATCATCAGCACAATGCTTGTGAATGGCAGCATGTAGTCATCATCTGCACAATGCTTGTGAATGGCAGCATGTAGTCATCATCTGCACAATGCTTGTGAACGGCAGCATGTAGTCATCATCTGCACAATGCTTGTAAACGGCAGCATGTAGTCATCATCTGCACAATGCTTGTAAACGGCAGCATGTAGTCATCATCTGCACAATGCTTGTGAACGGCAGCATGTAGTCATCATCTGCACAATGCTTGTGAACGGCAGCATGTAGTCATCATCTGCACAATGCTTGTGAAGGCAGCATGTAGTCATCATCTGCACAATGCTTGTGAACGGCAGCATGTAGTCATCATCTGCACAATGCTTGTGAACGGCTGCTTGTAGTCATCATCTGCACAATGCTTGTAAACGGCAGCATGTAGTCATCATCTGCACAATGCTTGTGAACGGCAGCATGTAGTCATCATCTGCACAATGCTTGTGAATGGCAGCATTTAGTCATCATCTGCACAATGCTTGTGATTGGCAGCATGTAGTCATCATCTGCACAATGCTTGTGAATGGCAGCATGTAGTCATCATCTGCACAATGCTTGTGAATGGCAGCATGTAGTCATCATCTGCACAATGCTTGTGAATGGCAGCATGTAGTCATCATCTGCACAATGCTTGTGAATGGCAGCATGTAGTCATCATCTGCACAATGCTTGTGAACGGCAGCATGTAGTCATCATCTGCACAATGCTTGTAAACGGCAGCATGTAGTCATCATCTGCACAATGCTTGTAAACGGCAGCATGTAGTCATCATCTGCACAATGCTTGTAAACGGCAGCATGTAGTCATCATATACACAATGCTTGTGAACGGCAGCATGTAGTCATCATCTGCACAATGCTTGTGAAGGCAGCATGTAGTCATCATCTGCACAATGCTTGTGAACGGCAGCATGTAGTCATCATATACACAATGCTTGTGAACGGCAGCATGTAGTCATCATATACACAATGCTTGTGAACGGCAGCATGTAGTCATCATCTGCACAATGCTTGTGAATGGCAGCATGTAGTCATCATCTGCACAATGCTTGTGAATGGCAGCATGTAGTCATCATCTGCACAATGCTTGTGAACGGCAGCATGTAGTCATCATATACACAATGCTTGTGAACGGCAGCATGTAGTCATCATATACACAATGCTTGTGAACGGCAGCATGTAGTCATCATCTGCACAATGCTTGTAAACGGCAGCATGTAGTCATCATATACACAATGCTTGTGAACGGCAGCATGTAGTCATCATCTGCACAATGCTTGTGAATGGCAGCATGTAGTCATCATCTGCACAATGCTTGTGAACGGCAGCATGTAGTCATCATCTGCACAATGCTTGTGAATGGCAGCATGTAGTCATCATATGCACAATGCTTGTGAACGGCAGCATGTAGTCATATCTGCACAATGCTTGCGGAATGCAGCATTAAGGTTGAAAAAATCCTATTGGCTGATGTAATCAGCCAATAGGATTGAGCTGGCATTCTATTGGCTATTGGTAGTTTAGTTTAGACTAGGGTTTTTTTATTTTGGGGTTTTTTTTTTTATTTTGATAGGGCTATTAGATTAGGTGTAATTAGTTTAAATATCTTGTAATTTGTTTTTTATTTTCTGTAATTTAGTGTTTGTTTTTTATTGTAATTTAGGTAATTGTATTTAATTTATTTAATTGTATTTATATTAGGGAATGTATTTAATTGTACTGTAAGGTTAGGTGTTAGTGTAACTAAGGTTAGGTTTTATTTTACAGGTCAATTTGTATTTATTTTAGTTGGGTAGTTAGTAAATAGTTAATAAATATTTAGTAACTATTCTACCTAGTTAAAATAAATACAAACTTGGCTGTAAAATAAAAATAAACCCTAAGATAGATACAATGTAACTATTAGTTATATTGTAGCTAGCTTAGGGTTTATTTTATAGGTAAGTATTTAGTTAAATAGGAAGTATTTAGTTATTAATAGAAGGTTTTCTTTAGATTTATTTTAATTATATTTAAGTTAGGGGTGTTAGGGTTAGAGTTAGATTTAGGGGTTAATAAATTTAGTATAGTGGCGGCGATGTTGGGGGCGGCAGATTAGGGTTTAATAAATGTAGGTAGGTGGCGGAGATGTTAGGGGTGGCAGATTAGAGGTTAATAATATTTAACTAATGTTTGTGATGCAGGAGTGCAGCGGTTTAGGGGTAAATATGTTTATTATAGTAGCGGCGATGTCCGGAGCGGCAGATTAGGGGTTAATAAGTATAATATAGGTGTCGGCGATGTCGGGGGCGGCAGATTAGGGGTTAATAAGTCTAAGGCTAGGGGTGTTTAGACCCGGGGTTCATGTTAGGGTGTTAGGTGTAAACATAAAATGTGTTTCCCCATAAAAATCAATGGGGCTGCGTTACGGAGCTTTACGCTGCTTTTTTGCAGGTGTTAGGCTTTTTTTCAGCCGGCTCTCCCTATTGATGTCTATGGGGAAATCGTGCACGAGCACGTACAACCAGCTCACTGCTGACTTAAGCAGTGCTGGTATTGGAGTGCGGAATGGAGCTCAATTTTGCTCTACGCTCACTTCTTGCCTTTTAACGCCGGGTTTGTATACCTAAAATAATGGTATAGTTTGAATTTGCTGGACGTGCTGGAAAAAAAAGTCTTTCATTTCTGTAGTTTTCTCACCTAAATTCTAAAACGGTGGCACCCATAAGTAGAGGGGGGTGCATGGAATGTTTCTTGTGATTAATCTTACATTAAATAACATTTTTGCAAGAAGAAATTGGGAACTTAGCTAAAAACATCCCAAAAACAGATAAAAAAATAACATGACTCTTAGTTGCAGAAGAGGACTATGATGTTATCAGTATAACTGAAACTTGGTGGGATGATTCACATGACTGGGTAGTTAACTTCGAGGTGTATGCTTTATTTAGGAGGGACAGGAATAATAAAAGGGGTTGAGGAATCTGCATGTATATTAAACCTAACCTTAAACCTACAATAAGGGAAGACATTTATGATACAGGCGACAATGTAGAGACTTTGTGGGTGGAAATAAAGAGTGGGGGGAAAAATCCTAAAAAAATATTACTAGGAACATGCTACAAGCCCCCTGACATTAGTGACCTTGAGGAAACGCTACTACTAATGCAAATAGATAAGGCTGCTAATAATAGTGCTGTAATTATGGGAGATTTTAACTACCCTGATATAAACTGGGCCAATGCAACTAGTAATTCAGCTAAGGGGGATAGATTTTTAAATGTTCTCAGGGATATCTTCTTGTCACAATTAATAGAGGAGCCAACTAGGAGTAACGCTATATTGGATTTAGTGCTATCAAATAATACAGATATAATATCAAACATAAAATTCAAAGAAAATTTGGGTAACAGTGATCATAACATGGTCACATTTGAAATCTATTTTCATAAGCAGTGTCTTAAAGGTTTAACCAAGACTTTTAACTTTAAGGAAGCAAAATTCAATGATTTAAGGAAATCATTAAATAACATAAATTGGGACAAAGTATTCTCTAATAAAAATACAGAGGATAAATGGATAACATTTAAAACTTTGTTAAATAAATATACATATCAACAAATACCATATGGTTTTAAAAATAAAAATAAAAAATACAAGCCAATGTGGCTCAATAATAATGTGTTAAGAGAAATTAGGAAAGAACGTAGGGCATTTTAAATTTTTCAAAGAAAATAGTACAGACTCAACATTCCATATTTATAATGAATGTAACAATGCATGCAAAAAAGCAATCAAATTAGCCAAAATTGAAAATGAAAAATGAATTGCACAATAGCATGATTAGCAGTGACAGGGAGAAGGCAGAGGTACTAAACCATTTTTTTTCTACAGTATACACAAGAGAGGAACCATTGGATGATACTTTGGAACAAAATAGAACATGCCAGCCAATACCATTAACTGGGTTATGTATAGAGGATATCAGGAAAAAAATGGGATAATATTAAGGCAAATAAAACTCCAGGCCTAGATGGAATATACCCAAGGGTGTTAAGGGAATTTAGCACTGTTATAGACAAACCTCTACTCTTAATTTTTCAAGACTCATTATCCTCAGGCATGGTACCCCAGGATTGGCGTAAAGCTGATATGGTGCCACTCTTCAAAAAGGGAAGCAGGGATGATCCAGGAAGCTATAGACCAGTTAGTCTGACATCAATAGTGTGGAAGATATTTGAAGGGATTATAAAGGATTATATTGATGAGCATATTCATGTAAACAAAATTATGAGTTCTAATCAGCATGGTTTTATGAGAAGTAGATCATGCCAAACTAATCTAATTAGATTCTATGAGGAAGAAAGTAAATAAATAGATAAAGGGGAAGCAGTTGATATGATATACTTAGATTTTGCTAAGGCGTTTGATACAGTGCCACATGAGAGATTAATGCACAAAATCAAGGGACTGGGAATATTTAAAAAATGTTAGCTCATGGATAAATAACTGGATTAAAGGGACAGTCAACACCAGAATTTTTGTTGTTTAAAAAGAAAGATAATCCCTTTATTACCCATTCCCCAGTTTTGCATATCCAACACAGTTATAATAATACACGTTTTACCTCTGTAATTATCTTGTATCTAAGCCTCTGCTGACTGCCCCCTTATTTCAGTTCTTTTGACAGACATGCAGTTTAGCCAATCAGTGCTCACTCCTAGGTCACTTTACGTGCATGAGCTCAATGTTATCTATATGAAACATGTGAACTAATGCCCTCTAGTGGTCAAAATGTATTCAGATTAGAGGCAGTCTTTAAGGTCTAAGAAATTAGCATATGAACTTCCTAGGTTTAGCTTTCAACTAAGAATACCAAGAGAACAAAGCAAAATTGGTGATAAAAGTAAATTGGGAAGTTGTTTAAAATTGCATGCCCTATTTAAATCATGAAAGTTTTTTTGGGACTTGACTGTCCCTTTAAAGATAGGGAGCAATGAGTAGTAGTAAATGGATCATACTCATATTTGACAAAGGTAATCAGTGGAGTCCCCCAGGGATCAATACTGGGCCCTGTTCTTTTTAATATTTTTATAAATGACTTGGAGCAAGGATTAAATAGCAACATCTCTATTTTTGCAGATGATACTAAGTTAAGTAAGGCCATTGGGTCAGAGCAGGATGAACTTTCGTTGCAAAGGGACCTGCAAAAATTAGAAGTATGGGCAGGTAAACGGGAAAATGTAAGGTTCTACATTTTGGAAGTAAAAATAAGCAGGCAACGTATTATTTAAATGGGAAAAGACTTAGCCAAACACAGGAGGAAAGGGATTTGGGAGAAATAATAGATAACAAGCTAAAGATGGGT
Source organism: Bombina bombina (assembly GCF_027579735.1). NCBI lineage: Eukaryota > Metazoa > Chordata > Amphibia > Anura > Bombinatoridae > Bombina > Bombina bombina. Next base: position 163,167,409 of record NC_069505.1, on the reverse strand, counting down.
GCACAATGCAGTAAAGCGGCTTTATAAGGCTAATAAGATACTAGCATATATTAAAAGAGGGATTGATTCAAGGGAGGAAAGCATAATTCTGTCACTATATAAAGCCCTGGTAAGACCTCACCTTGAGTATGGAGTGCAGTTCTGGTGACCAATCATAAAAAATATATTGCAGAACTAGAAAAAGTTCAGAGAAGGGCCAAAAAGCTAATAAGTGGATATGAGGATTTAAGCTATGAGGAGAGGCTAGCCAAACTGGGTCTGTTTTCTTTAGAAAAGAGGCACTTGAGAGGTGACATGATTACTTTATATAAATATATTCAAGGCCCATATACAGAGATGGCAGACACTCTGTTTATTCCAAGAAAATCGTTTGTGACAAGAGGTCACAATTTAAGGTTGGAGGAAAGGAGATTTAATCTCCTGCAACGGAAACGTGTTTTCACTGTAAGAACAATAAAATTGTGGAACTCATTACCAAAGGAGGTAGTGAATGCCAATACCCTAGATACCTTTAAAAAATGTTTGGATACATTTCTGTCTATAAACAAAATTCATAGATATGATTGCTAGTATTAAATGGGTCACCTTTTAGTGGGATTATTTAATCTTAACTGGAGCTTGTAAGTATTTTAGATTTGTATAGGTTGTACTTGATGGACTTCAGTCTTTTTTCAACCTCATCTACTATGTTACTAAGTTACTATGTTACAATACATTTGTAAAAGATAAAGACAAACATGCTCAGTAAAGGATTGCAAACAAAAACATCTAAAATAACAAAAGGCTCAATGACAATTACTTGATCTTAACACATGCCAGTCAAATAAAATTGTGATAATGCTAGGGTATTTATTTGAACATATTAGAATTTATAAAAAATATTTATGCAGTATATATATATATATATATATATATATATATATATATTATATATATATATACCATAAACATATCTATTTCAGTAAATGTTTCTTATTTAAGGAAATCTCAAATTTAGATACAGTATAGCCTGGTCTAGATTTAAGTAACTGGAAAACATTCTACTCAGCTATAAAAAATGTACATTTTCATAGTAATCTGTGCACCCTGAAATTATGATTATATAATTTACATGGTTCAAGAACAAACATGAATGATTAAAAAAAAATTTAAATAGAGAACTTTCACTTGTTATTTTAGGCACACAACTGGACCATCTGACCTTCCTTCTTTGGAGTAATGAAGTAGTTGGAATAAAATACATAGGGCTAGATTACAAGTGGCACGCTAACATTAGTGCACAATATTGAAATATCGTGCTAACTTCAGCATGTATTGCAAGTTGAAAGTAAACGCGACCATACAAACATGAACTAAATTTACGTCCATCAGGTAAGTGAGACTGAAGTCCTTGCGTTAAGGGTTAGGATTAAATAAAAAGTTATACCAAACACAACATAAATACATCAAAATAAAGTGTTACACTTATATATACACTATATGATAACAATTATTCATATAAATATTAAAAAAAAAGTTATAAAAGTTAAGAGGTATATGGTATATGACAAGTTAATTTAATAATAAACAAGGGGTTAATTGGTTTAGCTGGGGCCTGAATAACACCTATTGCACCCTCACAAAACGCCAATATAAACTCTCAAAAAATCAACAAAGGGAATCAAAAGGTATAGAAAATACAAAGGGTGCCTATGATTAAAAAATATTTATTATATTAATTACACATATATAAAGCAATATAAATAAATAGATAATTAATAATAGTCTAGAAGCGCTTCGACCAATATAAACTATATCAACATACAAAGATTAAAACTGTGGTAAATAGCTAAGTTATACATATGTCCAATATACTGGAACAGTATCCCCAGAGATCTCAAGCACAGTAATTTTAAATGTTTATAGATGGATACCTTAGTGTTCCAATACCAGTCTTTAGTACACCTATGTGTATGTGGGATGAATGTTTCTTGTTGATCTGTATGGTGTATAGAATTGTATCTATATTTATCCCACCTGAAATTCCAGGTCATGTGATTACACCATCACTCAGTACAAAACCAATCACTTAAGTGGATCCTCATTTTTTAAATTTACCACTTCTTTTCTTTACCTTATGTCAGCTGGTCATGTGACATAAGGGCGTTTCAGTTGTACCGAATGGCTGTGATACAGTGTAATCATTTGTAATAGGTATCCATTTAGTTGTAGTTTCAATTTCCACTATTCGCTTCCCAAGCTTGTATCTTCAATAAATTTCACACACTTAATCCACGTTTTAGTGGTTGTACATACCGCACATGTATATGATTGTGCTTGCTGGATTTTTCAAACTTTGTCCACCACAGGACAAAAAGTATGTGTTCCTCGTATCAACGCATTTCAGCTATCACATAGCCTTTATCAATGTGTCACATGACCAGCTGACACAAGGTAAAGAAGATTAGCTGCATAAAGATCCTTGAAGAGGAAATCATCCTTCAAAGGAATAAATTCCCACTTGGAAAAAATAATGGACATTGGAGCATTCTTTTAGATTCAGGGCTTAGATAAAAATATTCAGTCCTAGAAAAGGAATGTAAACATTGACCAGACAAAATCCATTTTCAAATATAAGATCTGACACTCCAGACAAGATGGTAAAAAAGACTTTTATCTGTATATATGGCATTAGATGTATTCACAGAATGCAGACTCGTTGCTTCTTCTACTACTTTATAAGCGATTTGAGTACGTAGCCCTTTTGCGTCTAATTCTAACAAAATGAGAAAAGATAAAATTCCCAATTAAAAATGTGGCCCTTGCTAAATGAATCGGCATCTGTGAACTTTTTAATTTACATTTGATAGACAAGTAGTATGGAAGTGAAAATACACTGAAAATATTCGATTTAAGCAAATACTTCCATCTAATTTTGGGACTTCATGGAAAAAAATAGGTATAAAATAAAGTAAATTAATTAATTAATAATGTACACAACACATAACTTTCAACTTGTAATATGTTTAGCGTAATTGCGATATTCATTGAAAGTTTAGTGCAGGATTTAGATAGAGCTTTTTAATTTTAAGACACTTTTAAATTCACTTTTATTTTTAAATGTGCTTGGTTCTCTTGGTATCCCTTTTTGAAATAGAAAACGCACATGTCCTACACTAGTGGGAGCTGCTGCTGATTGGTGCCTGCACACATGAGTCTCTTGTGATTGGCTAGCTAGATTTGTTAATCTTGCTGCCAGTAGTACAATGCTGTTCCTTTAGCAAAGGATAACAAGAGAATGAAGCAAATTTGATAATAGAAGTAAATTGAAAAGTTGTCTAAAATTGTATGTTCTATCCAAATCATGAAAGCAAATTTTGGGGTTTCCTGTCCCTTTAATGTAAAGCAATGCATTTAGCTGTGGTCATTTACATGACATTTCTCATTTATTCTTTATGAAAGCATTTGACAGTAATACTAATAAGAAATAAACTGCTAAATAATTATAGGGGTGGGGGTTGTGCTATTATACTAAAGTAATAACAATAAAATAAGGTAGTAAGGAGTGTGTTAAACATAAATACTATCTTAACAGTTTAATGTGTAGTTATTTTTGTTAAAAAATTGTATCATGTTGTGACTGATGTTTGTTTATATTATTTAGACCCAGCTTTGTCCAAATAATGTCCTTACTGCACTGACAGTGTTTGTGTTTTCTACAAAATATGTTTTATGGACCATTCAGCTATTAAACAAAGGCTTCAGAAATTGCATTGTGACATCCGTTTATCAATCAGCATATAAAAACTAAATGCTAAAATGTTCCTGCTTTGTATAAACATGCTGTGACAAACTTTTCCTACACCATCTGCCCCATGTCACAAACCATTGCGTTTGCGCTTTCGAAATCCAAATGGCTTACATCGGAGGTTCTGGATTAAATACTGTTTACTTGTTAATAACCTAATTCTTATTTAATTGTTTGAGAAGGGTAAATATGAAAAAGAATTTAAAAACAATACAAAGTAAAGATTACACCATATAACTATATTGTTACAACTTCATTGGTAAATAGTCACAGAATAAATTCAATTACTTTAATGTGAACCACACAAGTATTTTGCTTAAAAAGACAAAATTGTATGTAAACTGATTTCTCCAGGTTTTGTGACTATAAAAGGGACATTAATGCCCTTTGTTTGTCTCGTTGAATTCAAATGGCTATTTTAAAATACAACTTTTTTTATTTTTTTAAAACCAGATGTTCCTCTGTTTTCTATGATTGTGGAGTGTTTTACTATCTACCAGTATACATTGTCCTTTCTCAGGGCTCGATTACAAGTGGAGCCATATTTTGTACTCCCGCTAGTGCGTTAACTCTGAAAGAAGTAAGCTTTTTGTACACATCGGGTAAAAAATGTTGCACTAAATACTACATAAATACATTAAAAATTGTAGCTATACTCATTCAAACACATCTGTAAAGGATATTCAAATAAATGCAAAAGAAGTTATATGGGTTAATATATATATATATGTCTAAATATGTGTGTGTATATACGTGTATATATATATATATATATATATATATATACATATATATGTATATATATATATATATATATATATATTTATTACAAAAAGTAAGAGAAAAAAAGTGGAACTTATCAAGCACAAACTCATCTTAGGGCATAATTTGTATATTAACTGAAATGCAGAAGACAAGAGGGACCCCATACTCTCAGCTTATCTCTATTTATTCACATACAAAATCAAGCAAAACAATAAAAAAACACAATACTAAACATGAGCAAAATTCCTTGGAGCACCTAAGGGAAAAGAAAGAGTAGATTTGATAAAGTTCCAATTAGTCTGGGTAACCCTCTATTAAATGTGAATAAGGATATTCATGCAGTCCTAGGAACTATAATCCAAATGGATTAAAATACAAGACTCTAGCCACACTTGAATATAACCAATAATAGAATTACTCCAAATTCCAGTATGAGTCAATAGAGAGTGTTAGAGTGTTGAGATTAGCCAGGCAGCAATCCTAAATTGCAAGAATATCAAAGCTGTGCAAAGATTAAGCAGTCAGTTAGGGCCATAAATGACATCACAACGATAAATAGAGTTATAGTGCAGTCAGGTTAGCCCGGTCAGTATCTCAAAATAAGTCCTCCCAGAGTGTTATATGTACCAAGGAGAAAGGTACTCCAAGTTTGCTCACCAGCCCTTCATCAATCAGTAGAATGTCCCGTCCATCGATACTCCCAGAGCTCCTGCATCAATCATTCACCGAACTATCACTAATTCGTGAAGAGAGTTGCTGTGTACTTTAGTTATCCGGTCTTCCCAGAGCTAGCTTCATTGCTGTCTCACTGGACCATTCATGTTGCTGATCTTACTCCCAGACTGTCGAGCTATTACAACTGTGATGTCCTTGCTTCTTAGCTCGAATCCTTTGGTGCTCGATAAACACCACGCTCTCCTTAAGAGATATGCGTATCAATGTATTTATGTGTTTTACTGTATATTTGCTGCACATATTTAACATTTCAGTGTTCTTTACTTACAGGATAATATAATTGTATTGTAAATACATATTTCTATATACATCTGTATATACCTATACATGTATATCTATTCCTATAAATATAGATATATAGGTATAGATATAATTTTTATATGATCATTAGCATATATATATATAAGTGAAGAACATAGAAATGTAAAAACATAATTTATGCTTACCTGATAAATTCCTTTCTTCTGTTGTGTGATCAGTCCACGGGTCATCATTACTTCTGGGATATAACTCCTCCCCAACAGGAAATGCAAGAGGATTCACCCAGCAGAGCTGCATATAGCTCCTCCCCTCTACGTCACTCCCAGTCATTTGACCAAGAATCAACGAGAAAGGAGAAACCAAGGGTGAAGTGGTGACTGGAGTATAATTTAAAAGATATTTACCTGCCTTAAAACAGGGCGGGCCGTGGACTGATCACACAACAGAAGAAAGGAATTTATCAGGTAAGCATAAATTATGTTTTCTTCTGTTATGTGTGATCAGTCCACGGGTCATCATTACTTCTGGGATACCAATACCAAAGCAAAAGTACACGGATGACGGGAGGGATAGGCAGGCTCATTATACAGAAGGAACCACTGCCTGAAGAACCTTTCTCCCAAAAATAGCCTCCGAAGAAGCAAAAGTGTCAAATTTGTAAAATTTGGAAAAAGTATGAAGCGAAGACCAAGTTGCAGCCTTGCAAATCTGTTCAACAGAGGCCTCATTCTTAAAGGCCCAAGTGGAAGCTACAGCTCTAGTGGAATGAGCTGTAATTCTTTCAGGAGGCTGCTGTCCAGCAGTCTCATAGGCTAAACGTATTATGCTACGAAGCCAAAAAGAGAGAGAGGTAGCAGAAGCTTTTTGACCTCTCCTCTGTCCAGAATAAACGACAAACAGGGAAGAAGTTTGGCGAAAATCTTTAGTTGCCTGCAAGTAGAACTTGAGGGCACGAACTACATCCAGATTGTGTAGAAGACGTTCCTTCTTTGAAGAAGGATTTGGACACAAGGATGGAACAACAATCTCTTGATTGATATTCCTGTTAGTGACTACCTTAGGTAAGAACCCAGGTTTAGTACGCAGAACTACCTTGTCTGAGTGAAAGATCAGATAAGGAGAATCACAATGTAAAACTGATAACTCAGAGACTCTTCGAGCCGAGGAAATAGCCATTAAAAACAGAACTTTCCAAGATAACAATTTTATATCAATGGAATGAAGGGGTTCAAACGGAACACCCTGTAAAACGTTAAGAACTAAGTTTAAACTCCATGGCGGAGCAACAGCTTTAAACACAGGCTTGATCCTAGCTAAAGCCTGACAAAAGGCCTGGACGTCTGGATTTTCTGACAGACGCCTGTGTAACAAGATGGACAGAGCTGAGATCTGTCCCTTTAATGAGCTAGCCGATAAACCCTTTTCTAAACCTTCTTGTAGAAAGGACATTATCCTAGGAATCCTAACCTTACTCCAGGAGTAACCTTTGGATTCGCACCAGTATAGGTATTTACGCCATATCTTATGGTAAATCCTTCTGGTAACAGGCTTCCTAGCCTGTATCAGGGTATCAATAACCGACTCAGAAAAACCACGTTTTGATAAAATCAAGCGTTCAATTTCCAAGCAGTCAGCTTCAGAGAAGTTAGATTTTGATGTTTGAATGGACCCTGTATCAGAAGGTCCTGTCTTAGAGGTAGAGACCAAGGCGGACAGGATGACATGTCCACTAGATCTGCATACCAAGTCCTGCGTGGCCATGCAGGCGCTATTAGAATCACTGATGCTCTCTCCTGTTTGATTTTGGCAATCAATCGAGGAAGCAGCGGGAAGGGTGGAAACACATAAGCCATCCCGAAGTTCCAAGGTGCTGTCAAAGCATCTATCAGAACCGCTCCCGGATCCCTGGATCTGGACCCGTAGTGAGGAAGTTTGGCGTTCTGGCGAGACGCCATGAGATCTATCTCTGGTTTGCCCCAACGTCGAAGTATTTGGGCAAAGACCTCCGGATGAAGTTCCCACTCCCCCGGATGAAAAGTCTGGCGACTCAAGAAATCCGCCTCCCAGTTCTCCACTCCCGGGATGTGGATTGCTGACAGGTGGCAAGAGTGAGACTCTGCCCAGCGAATTATCTTTGATACTTCCATCATTGCTAGGGAGCTTCTTGTCCCTCCTTGATGGTTGATGTAAGCTACAGTCGTGATGTTGTCCGACTGAAACCTGATGAACCCCCGAGTTTTTAACTGGGGCCAAGCCAGAAGGGCATGGAGAACTGCTCTCAATTCCAGAATGTTTATTGGCAGGAGACTTTCCTCCTGATTCCATTGTCCCTGAGCCTTCAGAGAATTCCAGACAGCGCCCCAACCTAGTAGGCTGGCGTCTGTTGTTACAATTGTCCAGTCCGGCCTGCTGAATGGCATCCCCCTGGACAGATGTGGCCGAGAAAGCCACCATAGAAGAGAGTTTCTGGTCTCTTGATCCAGATTCAGAGTAGGGGACAAGTCTGAGTAATCCCCTTTCCACTGACTCAGCATGCACAATTGCAGCGGTCTGAGATGTAGACGTGCAAAGGGAACTATGTCCATTGCTGCTACCATTAAGCCGATCACCTCCATGCATTGAGCTACTGACGGGAGTTGAATGGAATGAAGGACACGGCATGCATTTAGAAGCTTTGTTAATCTGTCTTCTGTCAGATAAATCTTCATTTCTACAGAATCTATAAGAGTCCCCAAGAATGGAACTCTTGTGAGAGGAAAAAGAGAACTCTTCTTTTCGTTCACTTTCCATCCATGCGACCTTAGAAATGCCAGAACTAACTCTGTATGAGACTTGGCAGTTTGAAAGCTTGAAGCTTGTATCAGAATGTCGTCTAGGTACGGAGCTACCGAAATTCCTCGCGGTCTTAGTACCGCCAGAAGGGCACCCAGAACCTTTGTGAAGATTCTTGGAGCCGTAGCCAATCCGAATGGAAGAGCTACAAACTGGTAATGCCTGTCTAAGAAGGCAAACCTTAGATACCGGTAATGATCTTTGTGAATCGGTATGTGAAGGTAAGCATCCTTTAAATCCACTGTGGTCATGTACTGACCCTTTTGGATCATGGGTAAGATTGTCCGAATAGTTTCCATTTTGAACGATGGAACTCTTAGGAATTTGTTTAGGATCTTTAAATCCAAGATTGGCCTGAAAGTTCCCTCTTTTTTGGGAACCACAAACAGGTTTGAGTAAAACCCTAGTCCTTGTTCCGACCGCGGAACCGGATGGATCACTCCCATTAATAACAGATCTTGTACACAGCGTAGAAACGCTTCTTTCTTTATCTGGTTTGTTGACAACCTTGACAGATGAAATCTCCCTCTTGGGGGAGAGAATTTGAAGTCTAGAAGGTATCCCTGAGATATGATCTCTAGCGCCCAGGGATCCTGAACATCTCTTGCCCAAGCCTGGGCGAAGAGAGAGAGTCTGCCCCCCACTAGATCCGGTCCCGGATCGGGGGCCCTCGGTTCATGCTGTCTTTGGGGCAGCAGCAGGTTTCCTGGCCTGCTTGCCCTTGTTCCAGGACTGGTTAGGTTTCCAGCCTTGTCTGTAACGAGCAACAGCTCCTTCCTGTTTTGGTGCAGTGGAAGTTGATGCTGCTCCTGTTTTGAAATTCCGAAAGGGACGAAAATTAGACTGTCTAGCCTTAGCTTTGGCTTTGTCTTGAGGCAGGGCGTGGCCCTTACCTCCTGTAATGTCAGCGATAATTTCTTTCAAACCGGGCCCAAATAAAGTTTGCCCCTTGAAAGGTATATTAAGTAATTTGGACTTAGAAGTTACATCAGCTGACCAGGATTTTAGCCACAGCGCTCTACGTGCCTGAATGGCGAATCCTGAGTTCTTAGCCGTAAGTTTGGTTAAATGAACTACGGCCTCCGAAATGAATGAATTAGCTAGTTTAAGGACTCTAAGCCTGTCCGTAATGTCGTCCAGCGTAGTTGAACTAAGGTTCTCTTCCAGAGACTCAATCCAAAATGCTGCCGCAGCCGTAATCGGCGCGATGCATGCAAGGGGTTGCAATATAAAACCTTGTTGAACAAACATTTTCTTAAGGTAACCCTCTAATTTTTTATCCATTGGATCTGAAAAAGCACAGCTATCCTCCACCGGGATAGTGGTACGCTTAGCTAAAGTAGAAACTGCTCCCTCCACCTTAGGGACCGTTTGCCATAAGTCCCGTGTGGTGGCGTCTATTGGAAACATCTTTCTAAATATTGGAGGGGGTGAGAACGGCACACCGGGTCTATCCCACTCCTTAGTAACAATTTCAGTTAGTCTCTTAGGTATAGGAAAAACGTCAGTACTCGCCGGTACCGCAAAGTATTTATCCAACCTACACAATTTCTCTGGTATTGCAACAGTGTTACAATCATTAAGAGCCGCTAAAACCTCCCCTAGTAATACACGGAGGTTTTCCAATTTAAATTTAAAATTTGAAATATCTGAATCCAATCTGTTTGGATCAGAACCGTCACCCACAGAATGGAGCTCTCCGTCCTCATGCTCTGCAAGCTGTGACGCAGTATCAGACATGGCCCTAGTATTATCAGCGCACTCTGTTCTCACCCCAGAGTGATCACGCTTGCCTCTTAGTTCTGGTAATTTAGCCAAAACTTCAGTCATAACAGTAGCCATATCTTGTAATGTTATCTGTAATGGCCGCCCAGATGTACTAGGCGCCATAATATCACGCACCTCCCGGGCGGGAGATGCAGGTACTGCCACGTGAGGCGAGTTAGTCGGCATAACTCTCCCCTCGCTGTTTGGTGAAATTTGTTCAAATTGTACAGATTGGCTTTTATTTAAAGTAGCATCAATACAGTTAGTACATAAATTTCTATTGGGCTCCACCTTGGCATTGGAACAAATGACACAGGTATCTTCCTCTGAGTCAGACATGTTTAACACACTAGTAATAAACTTGCAACTTGGTTACAATCTTATTTAACAAAAACGTACTGTGCCTCAAAGAAGCACTAAACGATTAAATGACAGTTGAAATAATGAACTGAAAAACAGTTATAGTCTCAATCCTTAAAAACAACACAACTTTTAGCAAAGGTTTGTTCCCATTAGTAAATTAACAATAATTAAATTTGAAAATAAAAATTACAGAGCAACGTTTTTAATCACAGTCAAAATATAAGTCTCACAGCTCTGCTGAGAGAATCTACCTCCCTCCAAAGAAGTTTGAAGACCCCTGAGTTCTGTTAGAGATGAACCGGATCATGCAGGAAATACAAGAGTAACTGACTGGAAATTTTTGATGCGTAGCAAAGAGCGCCAAAAACGGCCCCTCCCCCTCACACACAGCAGTGAGAGAGAAACGAAACTGTCACAATTAAAACAAGCAACTGCCAAGTGGAAAAATAATGCCCAAATATTTATTCACTCAGTACCTCAGAAAATGCAAACGATTCTACATTCCAGCAAAAACGTTTAACATGATAAATACCTATTAAAAGGTTTAGTGTACTTTTAACAGAGTAATTCCGGTGAAATACCATCCCCAGAATACTGAAGTGTAGAGTATACATACATGTCATTATAACGGTATGGCAGGATTTTCTCATCAATTCCATTCAGAAAATAAAAACTGCTACATACCTCAATGCAGATTCATCTGCCCGCTGTCCCCTGATCTGAAGCTTTTACCTCCCTCTGATGGCCGAGAAACAGCAATATGATCTTAACTACTCCGGTTAAAATCATAGTAAAAACTCTGGTAGATTCTTCTTCAAACTCTGCCAGAGAGGCAACAACACGCTCCGGTGCTATTGTAAAATAACAAACTTTTGATTGAAGTTATAAAAACTAAGTATAATCACCATAGTCCTCTCACACATCCTATCTAGTCGTTGGGTGCAAGAGAATGACTGGGAGTGACGTAGAGGGGAGGAGCTATATGCAGCTCTGCTGGGTGAATCCTCTTGCATTTCCTGTTGGGGAGGAGTTATATCCCAGAAGTAATGATGACCCGTGGACTGATCACACATAACAGAAGAAATATGTATTATACACATTGGGGTTCGTGATTTTGGTCTAAGGTTAGCGCACATAAAGAATGACTAACTTCAATGCGTGTTATTGAAATATAAAATATTAAAAATTATTATACCTACTGTAAAAATATATATATATTCTATGACATATTTCATTTTTTTACAGTATGTATAATAACTCCTGTCGGTTTAGCGTGCAAGGGATAGGTGTTCGATTTCTTCTGTGCTCTCTGTTGACTTCTATGGGGAGAATACATTAATCTGGTTGGTATATTTGGTTAGTGCCTGTCGGGTTTTGCTTGTGCGCAAACTTTTCACTTTCAACTTATAATGCTTGCGGTACCTGACGCATGCAAAAAGCTTACTTCTAGCGGATGTGTTAAATAGTGTGCCACTTGTTCTCTGGCCCTTAGTGTTTAACCCCCCCCCCCCATAAAGGGGTTAAACAGTTGGTTAAATTACCACTTGAGACCTGCAGAACACTGATGTGTGACTAGTGCTGCTGATTGAATCAGCAGCATTTACCGTTTAGGACCAGCAGTCCCCTTCTGGTTTTGAGCAGTAGTTTAACCACTTTGCGGGGTTAAACACATAGGGCTAGATTACAAGTGGCGTGCTAATGTTAGAGTGCAATACAAAAATATCACGCCTGTGCTAACATACATATATACACATATGAACACATATATACCCATTTATACATATTGGAGCCCTCTCCACTCAAATACCTCAAAATAATAAAAAATATTTTTAATCAATGTTAATATTTAATCATTTGTTTTAGTGTAAATATTTTGCATTCCAATGTTCTTGACATAGGGGAAATGTTCTATGTATTTTTAAATAGATATTCATATATATATATATATATATATATATATATATATATATATATATAGTATATATATATATATATATATATATATATATATATATATACTGTATATATATATAACATTTTCTTCTATTTGAAGAACATTGGAATGTAAAATATTCATAATTCATTTCGGGTATTGCGCACTTGGTTAACGCAAAAGGTGTTAGGAGCTCCAACATTTTACTTTCAACTTGTAATATACATGCTAACCGACGTGCATTAAAAGTTTACTTCTGGTGGGGTTTGCATGCAAGCAAAAGCGCTAAATAGCGCACTACTTTAAATCTGGGTCATAAAGTTGCAGCATTATTATATTCTATAACGAATTAGAGAATGCAATCCTATCACTATATTGTATATTCCCTTTACATATTTTTTCAATCATATATATAATAGAAATTGTCTGTTGAGTTTAATGTCTCTACTGAACTTAGTTTCCTTTTCTTTTTCTTTTTTTTGCTGAGATGTGTAATGCACTTCTTGATGATATATATAATATTCAGTAAATTAAAACAGCATTAATGCCATTAACATGCACCCCAAAACTCTGCCCACAGGCCTTGCTAACAGTACCCAGCTTTCCGGGAAATGTAGAGAGTTCTGTGGAAACTGTTGCTGCATTAATGCAAGAAACTAAGTTCTAGATTTATCATTGTCAATGGATAAATGCTGTATATTAACAATATGTAAAAGGCTTGTTAAAACTCACATTTGTAAGAAATTACTTTTAGTAGTTGAAGCAATCATGAATAATTTAATGTTAATAGTTTTTGCATTAAAAATTAAACATATTCCTGTCTTTCAATCTATAGTATTATTTTTCTAATTTTACATTTTATTTGAATTGTCTTCAGGAGAAAAAAAATATTTGTTCATTTTGTGAATTAAAATGATCATTAGAATTATATATATATATTTGCATACGAAGAGAGAAGCGCTCTACCAGGAACGAACAACAGCTCATCAGCTAGTTCTATGACGATTTACCACCCAGGAGCAGCCTCTTTTAGACCAGTGTGCTTTCACAGAGGAAAACTTTCCTGTAGTATATCAGTCTGATCTCGCCAAGTAAGGTCAGTCCAGCCCATACACACACACACATATATATATATATATATATATATATATATATATATATATATATATATATATAGTATATACACACAGTGCTTTTTTTGTAAAAGAAAAGGTACCGGTACTCATTGATTATTAATTGATATATTATGCTCAATAATTTTGGGGACAATGTTATTTACGATGTTTGGTGTATTTTGCAGCCCCCTATTGTGAAAACTAGGGTATTTATATGATGATTACAAATATTACCTGTCATGAGAGAGCAGAGGTGGGGGTACTCAATACCGGTGATCAGTGTCGGCTCCAAGGGGGGGGGGCATTGGGGGGCAATGCCCACCCAAATGGAATGCTGTGCCCCCTCAAAAAATATTGAAGTGATCATACGCTTTAAAAATAATAAATAAAATAATGAATTGTTATGTAATGCTGCATGCTGGGGGCAGAGTTAGCTGCCAAATTGTGAGGTCGCATCACGCATCTGCAAGGAGCTCCGTGTTTTAACCTCTTATTTGGAATTGGAAGTTAATCAAAGACTTTTTGGACTTTAACGCTATTACATTTACCTAACTATCATGAGTTACTCATTTTCTTAAAAAATAGACCATCATAAGAATATGGTTGTATCATATAAATATGTCTATACATGGCTACCAGTGCGCTTTTGAGGCGTCAATAGAATCCAGGGGCCATTTATAGACTTGTATTTATGTAATACAATCATATTCTTATAGGTTATAGGTTCACAGTACATACAGTAGGTTGTCTTACGTAGCCTGATATCCATTTTTTATTGCGAAACAGGTATAGCTAAATCTAATCTACAAAATTACCAGTACCTGAAAACCTAGTATTCTCACTGCTATTGCAAACAAATAGGTTAATTGCATTGGGGGGTTTGGGGTGCATGGCTGTTTATGGGACATGATTGAGATTTGAGAATGAGTTTAAGGGTTTTGGATCATGGTGATTAAGGGGTGAATTGTTTTTAGGGAGCTTTTGCACTGGGGGTCTCAAATTTAATGGCTCTGTTTTAGTGCACTGCATAGGATTTAGACTTCATTATTTTACCTAGTGATTTAGCACATATTCTCCAAATGTTAATAGTGGGGGATAAGCCAGCCAGAAGCTACACTTTGCTGCATAATATGTAGGTCTGCTCTTATTTTGACTCTTATACTTGCTTTGTAAATGCGTGCCCCCTCGTGAAAAAAAATGCCCCCCCATTTTATTCGGTCTGGAGCCGACCCTGCCGATGATGACAGCAAATTTAAATATATATGTAAAAGATTATATACATATATATTTATGTGTTAATATGTGTATATACACATATTAACACATAAATATATATATATATATATATATATACGTTGATTGGAGTAGCCGTGTTAGTCCAGTGGTTTAGATAACAAAATAACAAGTGTATTGCGTTGAGCAATTATACTTTTTTATTGGACTAACTATGCATTTATAAGTTGACAAGCTTTCGGAAATGTTCCGTCCTTTTTCAAGTCTGAAGCAATACTGCTTATTGCTTCAGACTTGAAAAAGGAAGGAACACTTCCGAAAGCTTGTCAACTTATAAATGCATACAGAAAAAGAGAGTCCATAGTGAGGTCATACAAAAAAACGTGAGATCGGTTTCGGTGTTACAACACCGTACTCATAGACATATAAATGCATACCTAGTCCAATAAAAAAGTATAATTGCTCAATGCAATACTCTTGTTATTTTGTATTTATATAGGGAACACACAGTTCTCATAGACTGCAATGTAAAGGCAATTTTTGGGGGCATATTTATAAAATTAACCAGAGATCTGCTCTCAGGTTAATTTTATAAGCACTAATTGCTACCGTGAGCCACTTGCAATGGCTGGTTATTTATCACGCACCCGGAAACTGGCAAATTTGCCCGTCTGCGGGTACGCAATAAATTAGCGCTCTACTTGCCCTTATATTGCATATAGATCTTTTGTCGTACAGCTATTAATTGATTAAATATACTTTGCATATACTATAGAAAAATAACTTAAATAAGACATTTAATAAAAAAAATTCTAGCATTATTTACAAGAATATATATTAGTTGTTATTTACATGAAAGCAACATAAACTATTGTGTATTAAAGGGACATAAAACCCAACCTTTTTCTTTGATGATTCTGATAGAACATGCACATTTTTAATTTACTTCTATTATCATATTGCTTTCATTTTGATAGGTATGTTCAGTAGTGTGCAAGTGCCTGCTGCCCTATATGGCATCAGTTTTTCTTAATAATGTTATACATTAGCAAGAGCACTAAATGACAGCACTATTTCCTGTCATGTGGTGATCCAGACTTGTGCACCCTTCCTATCTAGATCATTCTTCAACAAAAAACAACATGAGAACGAAGATAATTTGATAAAATAAATAAATAGGAAACTTTTTTTTTTTTAAATTGTATTCTTTATCTGAATCATGAAAAAAAAATAGGGTTCATGTCCCTTTACAGGGACATTAAACACTAAATGAATGCTAGATAGAATGATGCATTCAAAGAAAAGATTAGTATGATAATAACATGGAGATGTATTTATAAAGTTTCATTAGTTGTTTAAATATTACCAAAATGAGTGTTAAGTTTTAGTGTCTATAAAATAGTGGAAGCTGCCATATTGTTATCTTCTCTGCTGTGGCAAATTAGGGACAGTCATAAATTGGTCACAAGAGTGTGCAGCCAATGACTGTGTGGAATATAACAGTGTTCTGTGCTTCCATTTCTAACAGGAACTGAAAAGCACACAGTTTCAGAATGGAATTAAAGGAAAAGGGGACAAAATAAATAATAAAAGTATATTGCAGAGTTTTATTGATTTATGGGATTTATCATTTTATATTATAATCTCAAAGTGTTTAATGTCCCTTTAAGAACGTTGAGAGGTATTCATCTTTACTTGCTTTGTGAGAATTTCTTCTGCCATCCAATAAGCAGAACACGTAGAACAAGATGTATAATGTTTGTCCTCAAGAGACACACCCTAGTTAGTGATATATCTGTGTTGTTTAAAAAAAGGGTGGAGCAGCTAGTAATTGGCTTACCTCTGGCTCACAAAGGTTTATACTTATATCTGGTCTTTCTCCAGCCCTTGAGGAAACACATTTGACAACCAACACAAATGATAACCTTTACTGAGAAAGAAAAACACAGTTTCATCTTTTATTTATCAGCTTACACACAATTCTAAACTTTATGTTGTCACTTGGGGCCCAGGAATAAACATAACTTTTGCAAACTCTTACAACTAATGTTGTCTTCTTCTTCTTTTGGGGAAATGTTTCTTTTTTTATAGAGTCAAAAGTTAGGAATGATTGTTTTTCTGGAAAAACAACATTTTTATTTTTTAGTTAATAAACAATACTGTTAAAGGGACAGAAAACACAATGAGATTTTTATATAAAATGTTTAGATATGCCTAATTAAACAACTTGCAATGTATTTTCATTATTTATTTTTCCCCCTTTTCACATAGATTAGCTCTGAAAATAGATCAAATTCTAACTCTCAGAATTTGAAATGCACCTGCTGACTTATCAAGGCTATAACCCTGCTACATAGCTGTACCTAATTGGGTTTATCAGATAACAACTACAAAACAATTCACTTTATACTAACTTTACGAAAATGTCTAGCTGGACTAAAGCCCAGATTGCCTTCTCCAAATCAGGCACATGGTGGGTGGGGTTTGGCTATTGAAAAATAATTGCAGTAATTAAAACATTAAGGGCCAGATTATAAGTGGCACGATAACAGTTACACGTGAGTGATATCTAGTTTATTGCAGCTATGTCATGCCCTGCAGAACAGGTTCAGGGGTTTGGAGCACATGTGAGGCTGTGTCAGACTTAAAGGGACAGTTTACTCAAAAATGTTCTCCCCGTAAATTTGTTCCCAATGATCCACTTTACCTGCTGGAGTGTATTAAATTGTTTACAAGTATTTCCATTACCCTTATATTGGCATTTGAAATAGTTTATTTAGCCTATGGTATCCACACCTATCCTTAAAGTTTTTGACCTCGAGACCAAGCTGTGCTAACACAGCCAGTAGAATAAATTACACTTTCAGTGGGTTATAGAAGAGATAAGGTAATAATATGTTAATTTTCCATTGTCCTCTCCAAGTATTGGTGATTGGTTTATGGACAGATATAGGATAAAGAAGCAGGTATATGTACACAATGTGATAAAGTAATGAGATCTGATTATACCTACAAGATCAACCCATTTTATTAGGTTGTGGCTTCAAAACACAAAAACAGCTAATTTGTATACACAAATAAGCCTTAATAAAGCAAATCATACATTTTATACTCTGCAGCTGGTATAAAAAGTAATTGGAAACACATTAAGGGAAAAACAATTTTATAGTATACTGTCGCTTTAAGGCTGTCTTGTACACTAAAAGGGGCCAGTGGTATGGGCTTCATAATTTATCTACCCCATTGTAGGTTTAGCTGAAGGAACAGACAGTTAATGCAAGTTTATTGTACAGGACACTGAAGGGTCAGATACTAGAAGCAGGATAGGTGAGCAGGTGCGCTCACTACAGGACTTGAATCGGAGGTAATGCCCACAATAGGGCCAGGAACAGGAATGCCCACTCTAAGGTCGAGAATGGAGTGCCCACTTGAGGCTGAAACAGGAATACCCACTTGAGGCAGATGACTGAAATGCTCACTTGAGGCAGATGACTGGAATGCCCACTTGACGCCGACGACTGAAATGCCCACTTGAGGCAGATGACTGTAATGCCCACTTGAGGCAGATGACTGAAATGCCCACTTGAGACTGATGACTGGAACAGGATACAGAAGCAAAATTGCAACATTTAACACTGCAAATTACGCTTTTCTGGTAGTGTTTTGCCAGCTCTTGAGTCTTTTGGCTTGAAGGGACTGGGTAAACAATATCTTTATTTTACTGCAGTCTCTACAGGGAATCTTATAACACAAATTAATAAATGTTTTTGTGTGTGCATCTGTTCAGATTTTAATAGAATTTGCTAAAAAAAAAAAGTGATGGATTTAAAAAAAAATGCAAATACATCAAGAGGATAACTGGAAAATGCTTTGAGAACATTAATCTGAGATTCAACTGTCGAATATAAATCTATGCTCTTTTAAATTGTAAATCTTTACCCTACTTCCTTGCTGCTTAGTAACTTTCTAAAAGACCCTTTAATGAGATTTTGCAATTGGGAACAACTTTTTATAGTGGACAAGCCTCCATGCAAGCTCGTTCACCAATATTATTGAACTGACAGACACGAATGCTCAAGATTGCAAGTTTGGCTTTTTTTTTGAGCATCTGAAAAAACATTTGGGAATTACTTTGCAGTTAATTAATTGTATTGTGAATTTTGAGCAAACTTCACCTGCATACAGCTGGTGAGATAAATCAGTGAGAGCATCTTGTTTAAAATGCTTACATCATTTCACAAGAATTGTGACAGAGCTTCAGACATACCCTGAAACTCCCCTGCTTTACCCAAGGAACTGTCCTGTCCCTCCCACTTTCTGAAACTTTCATTTTTAGATTACAATGGAGCAAATGCAAAAGTGCAATGTAATTTGTAAGAGATACACAGAAATATACAAAGCAACACAAAAACTTTCAACACATAATCAGAATTTGTAAAAATCACTCCTGGATCAAAATCTAAATGTATTAAAATCTAAAATAGAAAGTGCC
Organism: Bombina bombina; assembly: GCF_027579735.1. Taxonomy (NCBI): domain Eukaryota; kingdom Metazoa; phylum Chordata; class Amphibia; order Anura; family Bombinatoridae; genus Bombina; species Bombina bombina. The sequence continues at coordinate 163,148,126 of NC_069505.1, read as the reverse complement.
CAACCTGAAGTGTAAAGTATTATAAAATACAATGCATAAAGTGCAAGTGTAACAAAACTCTAATATCCTGCAGTGCTATATTGCACTGAGCTTGTCTCTCCTTCATATACAGAAATGAGAGTGATCTTGCAGTGCTGGAGAGTTTCACCCTTTTTCTTTTGAGCATTCAGTGAGTTCAGCTCCTGTGAAGTTTGCACTACAATGTCTCTCCAAGCTAGAGAAATAATCCCTGTGAGTCTGGTTGGATGGAAAGGATACTGCAGTTATAGGTTTTTGCTTATTCAGCACTCTGTAGTACCAATGACATCCAGATTAATAGATAATCGTTAGGCTGCCCAGGGCCCCATTTTTAATGTGGGATCATGTTTGAGATTCATAGAAGATTGCTTCAACTATATTGTCTAGCCTTTCATTACTGGGCTTTCTTGTCATTAACATTATTATTATTATTATATTTTATTTATAAAGCGCCAACATATTCTGCAGGGCTGTCCATTGGTACAATTCATTTAAATAAAACAATGATATAAAACTTGTAAGAGACAAGCAAATTTTTTTACAAACACATACAGGAGGAATTAAGGACCCTATTCCCATGGGAACTTGCAATCTAGAAGGGTAGGAGGTTGAGAAACAGGAGGTGAGGACTGCAAGATTGAGAAAGATGTTAATGCAGAGTTAGATGAGGGAAATGTTAGGTAAGTGAAATTAGTTTATTACTGAGTTGGGTGGTAGGCTTCTCTGAACAAAAAAGTCTTCAGGGAACATTTAAAAGAAGAAAGATTAGGGGAAAGTCTGAGAGGACGAGGGAGAGTGTTCCAGAGGGTAGGTGCTGCATGACAGAAGTCCTGCAGTCTAGCATGGGAAGAGGTGATAGTCGAAGATGCAAGGAGCAGGTCATTATTGGATCTTAGTGGATGGGCTGGAGTATACTTGTTGATTAGAAAGGATAGGTAGTGGGAAATGACATTGGTGACAGCTTTGTATGTAAGGGTGAGAATTTTGAATTTAATTCTGCTGTGAATGGGGAGCCAATGAAGGGACTCGCAGAGAGGTGCAGCAGATACAGAATGACAGGAAAGGTGGATTAGCCTGGCAGAGGCATTTAGGATGGGTTGAAGGGGGGGAGAGGTGGGAAAGAGGAAGGCCAGTAAGTAGGTTATTGCAGTAGTCAAGTTGGGAAATAAAAAGGGAGTGGATTATTTTCTTTGTGGTGCTAGCGCTCAGAAAAGGGCAAATCTTGGAAATATTGCGTAGGTGGTTGCGGCAGGATGAAGAAAGTGATTGGATGTGGGAGACAAAGGAAGGATTTGAGTCAAGTGTAACTCAGAGGCAGCGAACTTTGTGCGATGGGGAGATGGTGATGCCGTCGACAAGGATAGAAGAGTCAGAAGTCAGCATAGAGCTTGAGGGAGAATTAGAACAAGCTCAGTATTGGACATGTTAATCTTTAGGTGGTGAGAGGCCATCTAGGAAGAAAAACCAGATAAGCAGTCGCTGACATGAGAAAGGACAGAGGGAGAGAGAGTGTGGGTGGAGAGGTAGATCTGGGTTTCATCAGCATAGAGGTGAAATTTGAAGCCATAACTGTTGATAAGTTTACATGTGCCACGTGAGAAAGATAAGCGTGAATCCAAGAAAGAGCAGTGTCAGAGAGGCCAAAAGAGCTAAGGTTCTGTAGGAGGAGTGGGTGGTTGAAGGCAGCTGAGAGGTCAAGTAAGATAAGTATGGAGTAGTGGCTATTACTTTTAGCAGAAAGAAGATCATTATTAACCTTGGTAAGGGCAGTCTTAGTTGAGTGTTTGGGGTGAAATCCAGATTACAGAGGGTCAATCAAGGAATTGGTGGACAGGAAGTGGTTTAGGCGATTGTAAACTAGTTTTTCAAGGAGTTTTGATGTTAGTGGAAGCAGTGATATGGGGCGGTAGCTTTCACGAGAATAAGGGTCAAGGGAGGGTTTTTTGAGTATGGGAGTGACCTTTGCATGTTTGAAAGAAGATGGGAATGAACCAGTACAGAGAGATAGGTTGACAATGTGAGTGAGAGCCGGAGTGAGGGTGGAAGACAGGGAGGGTATTAGATGGGAAGGGATAGGGTTAAACAGGCAGGTAGTGAGGCGTGAGGAAGATAGTAACAAAGAAACTTAATTCTCAGTGGCTGGATGGAAAATGCAGAGGGTGGCAGAGGGAGTAACTGGGGCTGTTGTTAAAAGATTGCAGGTTGGTGTTGGGATGTTGTTTCAGATAGTATGTGTTTTGTTTAAAAAGTAGTCTGCCAGGTCTTGAGCACTAAAGACAGACGGGGGGGGGAGCAGGTGGTTAGAGGAAAGAGTTAACAGTGGAGAAGAGTCGTTTAGGGTTTGAGGAAAGAGTAGATATGAGAGAAGAGAAGTAGGTTTGCTTGGCTAAATGAAGGGCAGAAGTTTATGAACAAAGAATAAACTTATAGTGGATGAAATTAGGTTCAGAATGAGTTTTTCTCAAGGCACGCTCAGCAGTACGGGAGCATTTTTTGCAAATAGCGTGAGTGCCAGGGCGATATAATAGGGTCAGATATATAACATATAATAGGGTCAGATTACAGGTGGTACACTTATTTTGTTTTCATTTAAGAGCTAACTGTGCTAAAAGTAAAAAACAGCATGGCTTGATTAGCACATGTATTACAAGTTGAAAGTAAAAAGATAGCAAGTAAGAAAAATAATAGCTAACTTCAGTACTTCAGATATCGCAAACATGTTATCTCCTTCTCCCCATAGAATTCTATGGGTCATGCTTAAGAAATACTTATTAGTTATCGTTTACCCAACACTGCATTAGATCAACTGCGCTAAAGCCCGAAGGTGCGTTAAGTATAGGGGATAGACAATTAATAATTCCTTTCATAGTATGTATATACAGTATGCAGACATATATTTAGTAAATACATTTATATATTACAAATGCTTCCTCCGCATATATGCCTTTAACAGAAATGCCTTTAAAGAAAGTTACACATTTATTTTACACTATTTTCTGTTCTCAAAGCAGTGTGCTTTTCTCAAAGGAGAAGAGGGGGTCACATTCCAATGTGAGGCACTGTCTGTGAGAATATTTGTTTTATTTTGAGAAAAGCTCATAGTTAACTAACAAAATTGCTAAGAAATATGATTGACATAACCAGTAGACACACCTGCTACACTAACTGTTTAATTATTAGATTTTCTAAGGGGGGGGGGGGGAGTGGATTTTAATTGAAGGATAATTTTGCTGTCTCTGGCCATAGCCATTATTCTGACCATAGTCGCTATTCTAAACACTCTTGTCCACTGATATTAATGCCTTATTTGAAATCAGTAGATAAGTAACATTTATAGTTGCATCAATATCTTGCTTATAAGATGATTACTGATTTATATGATTTCAATAAGTTCACAATAAACACTATTGTTGTTATACTGCATTCTTGTGTCATCTTCCACTTTGTCAGCACTGGTAAGCGTGCACCCCTATTCTTAGGACAGGCATAATTTATATCTCTATGTTTTTCACAAAGAACATTTTCTTTTTAAACATATATATATCTATATTATAATGATCATTTATTTGTATAGCGCCGCCAAATTCCGTAGCGCTGGGTACAGTGATAGGGGTATACAATGACAAGGATTTTTGATAAAATACAAAACTAAAGAACTCTAGTACAGGAGGAAGAGGGCCCTGCTCCGGAGAGCTCACAGGTCTATAGGTTTAGGGTGCATAGACATAAGGTTGGGGGTAGCTTGTCACATCGGTTGTAGTTACAGCAGTGAGTCAGGCAGTTTATGGATTAGTTTGGTTAGGATGAGAGATGGAGGAGAGAGCGTAAGCCTCTCTGAATAGATGGGTTTTCATGGAGCACCTGAATCTATACAAGGTTGGAGACAGTCTTATGGAGTGGGGTAAAGAGTTCCAGAGGACAGGAGCAGCACATGAGAAGCTTTGGAGACTGGAGTGGGACGTAGAGATGACAGGAGTGGAGAGACGTAGGTCAGAGGTTGATCGAAGAGGATGGGATGGGGAATATTTCACGATGAGAGAGGAAATATAGTTGGGAGTTAGACTGTTGAGTGCTTTGTAAGTTAGGGTTAATACTTTAAATTGTATTCTGGAGTGTATGGGGAGCCAGTGTAGAGACTAGCAGAGCAGAGCAGCTGATGTTGATCTGCGACTTAGGTGGATGAGTCTAGCAGAAGAATTCATAATAGATTGGAGGGAGGAGAGGCAGTGTTTTGGAAGGCCATTTAGAAGTATATTATAATAATCAATGCGTGACAAAATGAGGGAATGAATAAGTATTTTTGTAGTTTTTTGAGTAAGGAAGGGATGAATTCTGCAATGTTGCGTAGGGGTGAATCTTCAGGATATATATATATATATATATATATATAAATCAAACCACTGCACTCCCTTGCAGTGCAAATCCGCAGGTGCTCAGTCAATAGAAATAGACACACTGTATAGTAAACCAGGCATTCTTGCTTAATTCGAATAAATTCTTTATTATCCGGTATAATCCGGTATTCCCAACGGTTCTGTCCTCACATTGGACCTTTGTCAAGGGTACAAATCTGTCAAAACAGTACACAGGTAATCACAAAAAGTTCTACTTACATATTTACAATGTCACACATGGAAACACAGAACAAATCATCAGTCAGGAAGTGATTCGGGTCCGGCTATCACATACTTCCCCTTCATTAACCAAAGACTTTAAGGCCCCCAGGCCAAATAACAAGCCAATCAGAGCAGCAAGGCGTAACTATCGCCCTGACAACCAGCAAGCAGAAAAAAAGTGAACACTACCTGCAGCAAAATAAAAATATACTTGCAACTAAAAAAAAATAAAAAATATTATTTTTACCAAAAGATGTATCTAGAGTCGGATCAGAGAGTGACAACACTTACGGAATACACATCTATTACAAAAGTCTAAACTTAAACATAATATAGATGGAAGTAGCACAAGCATTGAAAAAAATATTTACTCAGTACTATGCTCCTAAGCATACATATTTAATCTCACTTCAAATACAGCAAAAATATAGTGTAACAGTGGATCTCTATCTCTCAGAGAGAAAACGTGATAATTTTACTTGTTTATTTAACTCCCACGGGGCCATTGTTTGTAAGCGATATATCCACTCCACCTCCCTACAGAGTAACTGTTCTTTAGTGTTGCCCCCTCTTGGATGGCGTTTAATCTGATTCTAGGGCATACACTTCAGGTCAGCCATACCATGGTTAGCTTCCAAGAAATGTAAGGCAACAGGGTGGTCACTTTTTTTTATTTTTTAAGGCCTGTCTGATTGTAGATTTATGATTTGCTATTCTGTCCTTTAGGGGGAGCTCCGTTTTACTAACATACATTAACCCACATGGGCACTTAATTATATACACAACCATTTCAGATGAACAAGTTAACCTGTGCTTTAAGTGCATCATCTTCCCAGTACGTGGGTGTCCAAATGATTCCCCTAAAATCAAACTATTGCAAGTGACACATCCGTCAGACCTATAACAACCAACTTTAGTATCCCAGGACTTATGTATATAACTGCCAATAGGGTCACTTTTGATCAACAGGTCCTTAAGGTTTCTGCCCCTTTTGAAACCCACAAGTGGGTGTTGACCTAACTTTTTATTGAGTAATGGGTCACTCTGTAGTAGGTACCAATTCTTGTGAATTGCATTTTTCATGCTCCCAGCTGCAGGTAAAAAAAAATAAAAAAATGAAGAAATGAACAGCAGCCAATCAGCATCAGCAGTGCTGAGGTCATGAACTCTTACTGTGATCTCATGAGATTTGACTTAACTCTCATGAAATTTTCATACCTGATTGGTGAAATAATATGAGAGTTCACAAGGCTCAACCCCTAAGCTGTCCCAGGACAGACACACTAAAATGCTGCTTAGAAATCCTTCCTTTTTTACATAGAGATGTTCAGGTGATATTTTCTAGTCAGCCTTTTACAGCTATGCTTCATCACTTTCAAGTAGAAACTTTCACTGTAGATTGTATGTTGGTAAAACATTGCGCCCCCTAAAGGCCTTTGTTCCCCTCCCATTTACTTCCTGTGCAGCTCTTGCTGGACACGGCCAGAGCACTGAGAGATATCAGGTATTGATGTAAATGGAGTGAATAAGGGAACCTTCTTCCTGAGCACAGATATTGGAGCCTGTTATCAGCATGAACTCATGTGTAAGAGAGTCACCATACTCTGAGAAGGAATTGAATCGAAGGGGCAGATGGAATACTGACCATTGTCAGTCTTTTGAAGATTTCCCCATACATCAAGAGGGAAGCAGATCTCCATACGAGTTGATTTTTGCTGTGCAAATAACTTACCTCATAAGATTGAGGTTCCATCCTGTAAGTTTGAATTTCTGCCATATTCACTAAAAATGGAATATTAATATACTGCTTTTACAAACTTGAAAATAACAGTATAGGGGTCTCTTGAATTTCTGTTAACATCTGTTTTAGTATGCATTTCTATTTTTAAGAGCACATCAAGTCCTGATTTATATATTAATTATTATAAGTATATATATATATATATATATATATATATATATATATATATATATATTGTATTAATAAGAATCTACACTACAGAACCAGCGCTATCATATCCCTTTTGTGTTCTCTTTTTTTCAAATTTTTTCTTTGGGAGACTGCTTACTGGAAGGGAAAAATATTTTCCTTTCAGTCCTCATTTCCCTTAAAGGGATAGCAGCTTAGAGTTCTAGTTATTGTTTTCCTGGGGACTGTTGCCTACTAGTTCTTTTTTAAATTTCATTTTTTAGCACCCTGTTTTTTATATATACAGTATATTATATATATATATATATATATATATATATATATATAATATTTTATTTACACATAATTAAGCCCCCGCAAAAAAAAATGACCATACCAATTTGAAAAAACAGCAGACACAGCCAAGTATTACTTACAGTTTCTCTGTGGCTGCACTGCTCTGCACTTGTTGGCTTAGGAAGGCTGCGTGCTGCTGGCTGCTGCACAGGACATACAGACTAGTCAACGGGAGGTGGTGGAACCACAAAGGTAAAAACTGGCCATGTTTCGGCAGGCAGACAGCCCGCCGCACGGCCACCGCAACAACACACCTGCCTCTAGGGTTGCCACCTGTCCCTTAAAATATAGAACACTTATAAGTTACACATGCTGCATGGTGTGCAGGGAGGAATATAAATAGTGCTGTCCAGAAACACAATACATGTTCCTCCCTGCACACCCTGCAGCATGTGTAACTTATAAGTGTCCAGGAAAACATGGCTGAGGTGGCAACCCTACCTGCCTCAGTCTCTCTGCCGCTCTCAGCTGCAGCTGGAATCGGATGTGACGACTCCTCTCCTCGACCTAGGGTTGCCACCCGTCCCTTAAAATACAGAACACGTATGGGTTACACATGATGCAGGGTGTGCAGGGAGGAATATGAATAGTGCTGTCCAGAAACACAGCACATGTTCCTCCCTGCAGTGCACACCCTGCAGCATGTGTAACTCATAAGTGTGCAGGAAAACATGGCTGAGGTGGCAACCCTACCTCGACCCTCTTCCCACCTCCCACTGTCCCACACCAAGCAATCTCTGTCCTACTCTCTCCTGCAGGCAGCAGACTCACCCGTTTTGTAACCCCGGGCTAAGCGCTCCTCTGGCCAGCTAATGTTTTGTAAAGTCTGCTCACTGCTGCACCAGTTGATCGCTTAGCCCGGGGCATTTGAGGCTAGTTCCGGGACACAGAGCCTCAGACCGGGACTGTCCCGGTGAAACCGGGGCGGGTGGCAACCCTATTTGTAATAGATGTTTATTCCATAAGTGTTTGTCACTCTCTGATCCGGCTCTAGATACATCTTTTGGTAAAAATAATATTTTTTTTTTAATTTTTTTATTTTTTTTAGTTGCAAGTATATTTTTATTTTGCTGCAGGTAGTGTTCACTTTTTTCTGCTTGCTGGTTGTCAGGGCGATAGTTACCCCTTGCTGCTCTGATTGTTATTTGGCCTGGGGGCCTTAAAGTCTTTGGTTAATGAAGGGGAAGTATGTTATAGCCGGACCCGGATCAGGTATGACATCACTTCCTGTTTGATGATTTGTTCTGTGTTTCCATGTGTGACATTGTAAATATGTAAGTAGAACTTTTTGTGATTACCTGTGTACTGTTTTGACAGATTTGTACCCTTGACAAAGGTCCAATGTGAGGACCGAAATGTTGGGAATACCGGATTGTACCGGATAATAAAGAATTTATTTGATTTAAGCAAGAGTGCCTGGTTTACTATACAGTGTATATATATCCAAGTTAGGGAGAGCACAATCTTACATAGTCCAACCGCCAAGGTGCACTACTGTCCATAATACAAAGATTCTCCAAAAAAGTAGGCACTCACTGGTCTTGATTAAAAAATATAAATTTATTCAATCCATTAAAAAGGTTTCATGACGTTTCGGTACATTCCTGTACCTTTATCAAATGTAACCGCAATATCAAAGACAAAAAAATTAAAACCTATTAACAAACTTACCTACATCCTTTTCTTTTCTTAATGTGGGAATGGGTGGGGGTTTTGCCGCTGAATGAGTTGCCACCCCTAAAAAAGATTGTGTCTGTTCAGAGGTTTCAGCATTAGCTTGACTGGTAAAAACAAAAAACTTAACAGCGTAGAAACAGACTACAGAGAAAAACGTGCATATAAGTGGTTGTATGGTAAAGATGACATTATGTATAATAGACGGCGCAGAAATCTGCGCCCTAGAAATACACTCAGTATAGTGGAAAGTAGTGGAGGTGAATCCTCAGGGTCTGAGACTGTCAATACCAGTCAAGCTAATGCTGAAACCTCTGAACAGACACAATCTTTTTTAGGGGTGGCAACTTGTTCAGCGGCAAAACCCCCACCCATCCCCACATTAAGAAAAGAACAAAGGGAAGAAAGATCAGAAGGGGTGGCCACAAAAAAACAGTCAGCAAAGAAAAAATAGACATCACGGGCGTGATCCAATATAGATCGTAGTTTGCGGCGCAAGCGAGGGAACCCGCGTCGCCCGCAGTTTCAGCTCGCAACTCGAGCTATCCCATATATGTCGCCATCAGATGCTAACGTGCCGTAAGTCTGACAAACCAGCGATGTCCAGAAATCTGCGCAAGTACAAATTTCTGGCGTCGCCAGTGACTTGCAGCACGTTAGAAACTGCCGGCGCCTACAAAACCTGACTAAAGTCTAAATCACCCGCACTGTCTAACACGCCTCCCTAACATAGCCCGACAAGTCTAACCCTCTATCCTCTATCCCCCCTCACTATCCTAACAATAAAATATGTATTAACCCCTAAACCGCCGCTACCTAATAAAGTTATTAACCCCTAAACCGCCGCCAGCTATATTAAATCTATAACCCCCTAAAGTGAGCCCCTAACACCGCCGCCATCTACCTTACCTACCCCCTAAAGTGAGCCCCTACCCGCCGCTATTTTAAAATTATTAACCCCTAATCTAATCCCCCTACCCCGCCGCCATCTATATTAAATTATTTAACCCCTAAAATACTAAACTATCCCTACCACTAAACCTAAGTCTAACCCTACAAATAGCCCTGAAAAGGGCTTTTTGTGTGGCATTGCCCCAAAGTAACAGCTCTTTTGCCAGCCCTTAAAAGGGCTTTTTGTGGGGCATGCCCCAAAGTAACAGCTCTTTTGCCAGCCCTTAAAAGGGCTTTTGGCGGGGCTTTGTCACAAAGTAAACTGCTCTTTTGCCTACAATCTACATCCCCCTACACCGCGGCCACCTATAATAAATGTATTAACCCCTAATCTAATCCCCCTACACCGCCGCCAGCTATATTAACTATATTAACCCTAATTATATTAGGGTTAATATAGTTATTATATTATATATATTAACTATATTAACCCTAATTATATTAGGGTTAATATAGTTAATATCGTTATTATATTATATATATATTAAGTATAATAACCGTATCTAACTCTAACATCCTAACTAAACTCTTATTAAAATAAATCTAATATTAATATTATTAATTAAAATATTCCTATTTAAATATAAATACTTACCTATAAAATAAACCCTAAGATAGCTACAATGTAATTAATAATTACATTATAGCTATGTTAGGGTTTATATTTATTTTACAGGTAAATTGTTAATTATTTTAACTAGGTATAATAGCTATTAAATAGTTATTAACTATTTAATAGCTACCTAGTTAAAATAATTACCCAATTACCTGTAAAATAAATCCTAACCTAAGTTACAAATACACCTACACTATCAATAAATTAAATAAACTACAAATATCTATCTAAAAATACAATTTAATAAACTAAACTAAATTAAAAAAAAACAAACACTAAATTACAAAAAATAAAAAAAAGATTACAAGATTTTTAAGCTAATTACACCTATTCTAAGCCCCCTAATAAAATAATAAAGCCCCCCAAAATAAAAAAATTCCCTACCCTATTCTAAATTAAAACAAGTTCAAAGCTCTTTTACCTTACCAGCCCTTAAAAGGGCCTTTTGTGGGGACATGCCCCAAAGAAAACTGCTCTTTTGCCTGCAAAAAAAACCACAATACCACCCCCCAACATTACAACCCACCACCCACATACCCCTAATCTAACCCAAACCCCCCTTAAATAAACCTAACACTACCCCCCCTGAAGATCTCCCTACCTTGTATTCACCCCGCCGGGCAGAACTCCTGATCCGATTCGGGCGATGTGTTCCAGCAAGCGGCAGTGAAGTCTTCTTCCATCCGGGCGATGTCTTGAAGCAAGCGGCAGAGAGTCTTCTTCCATCGGCGACGTCTTCAAGGAAATCGGCATCTTCAATCTTCTTACTTCGCTCCTCCGCCGCGGAGCATCCTTCCGGCACGACGACATCCCGACGAATGAGGTTCCTTTAAATGACGTCATCCAAGATGGCGTCCGTCGAATTCCGATTGGCTGATAGGATTCTATCAGCCAATCGGAATTAAGTTAGAAAAATCTGATTGGCTGATTGAATCAGCCAATCAGATTCAAGTTCAATCCGATTGGCTGAATCGCGGTTGACAGGTAGATAGGGATCGCGGTTGACAGGTAGATAGACATTGCGCATGCGTTAGGTGTTAGGTTTTTTTTCTAGCTAGTTTAGGGAGTTACGGGGCTCCAATAGTCAGTGTAAGGCTTCTTACGGCTGCTTTTTGTGGCGAGGTGAAAATGGAGTAATATTTCTCCATTTTTGCCACGTAAGTCCTTACGCTGCATATTGGATACCAAACTGCGCTGGTTTGGTATACCTGCCTATGGCCCAAAAAACTACGGGCGACGGCAGAAATATACGGGCGTAACTTCTAGGTTACGCCGTATATGTGATACCAAACCAGCGTAAATATTGGCGTCGCCGGCTTTTGAGGGCGACGATTTTTATCGGATCGACCCCCACATTTAACTTAAGCAGTAGACATCTCAGTGAAACAGAATTGTCATTACTTAATCGAGGTCTATCTTTTATACCGACACCTAAGACTGACTCTTTTGACATGTTAGTTGATGTTCATAAACTGCAAAGACAGCTTCAACTCAGAGACCACTTCAGGGATGATACTTACATCCCTATGCCCTTTAAAAGAGCATCAACATTCGAACCCACTAATACACATAACTCCATTAGGGGTTACACGAGAATGTTAAGTCATGACATCAAGAATATACCACAACAGAAAATATATTCTAATTTGAATAGAGCAGAATCTAAAGCACTTATGGATTTGAAAAATGACACATCTATTATCATCCGCCCTGCTGATAAGGGCGGATCAGTGGTCATTCAAGATTATGTTGACTACAGAAAAGAGGCCCTTAGATGACTAGGTGATAGTGGAACTTATAGAAAACTACCTAACAATCCAACTGGATTATTCAAAAGGGCTATTGATAAATTCCTTCAAAATGGTTATGAGGCAGGTATACTTATTGAACAGGAACTCATGTTCCTAGTCACAGATCATCCTAAGGTACCCGTATTATACCTACTCCCGAAGGTGCATAAAACCTTTGAGAACCCACCTGGCAGACCCATCGTGTCTGCCAGGGGTTGGTACTGTCCAATTTGGCCATCTACATTGACTCACACCTCCAAGAAGTGGTTAAACATACAGATGCCTATCTGAAGGATTCTCCAGACATGATCCAAATTCTCATGAGATATGCTGATTTACAGAGTGATGATATCCTTGTCACCATGGATGTTGACAGACTTTACACGGTTATACCTCATATTGAGGGAGTGGGGGCTATCAGATCCATGGTGACAGGGAATGCGCTCTATAATTGACCGCCTATTGAATTCTTATGTGAAATGTTGACATATTGTCTGGAGAAAAATTATTTCAGATTCGAATGTGATTATTATCTGCAGGTGGCAGGTACTGCCATGGGGTCACTTATGCAAACCTCTACATGGCCTGGTATGAACGGGAGCAAATGCAGCCATTTGATAACACCAATATTAAGTATTACACACGGTACATAGATGATGTATTCTTAGTGTGGAGAGGTGGTGAGGTTGCATTGCTTGAGTGGGTGTCACATTTGAACTCCATGGCCAGTCCTATTAGGTTCAAGATGGAATATAGCTTGGAGTCTGTACATTTCCTGGATCTCAATGTATCCAAAATTGATGCAAATGTTGAAGTCCGGTTTGGCACTTCCCTATATAAAAAGCCAACAGACCGCAATTCCCTCTTGGATGCGAGGAGCTTTCACCCTTTGCACCAAAAGAAAGGGATCCTCACCTCACAACTCACTCGGGTCATCAGGAATAACAGTGAGATGCCTATGATGCAGGTACAACTCAAGGAGATGAGTGATGAGCTGGTAGAGAGGGGCTATGCCAGGGAGATGGTAACAAAGGCACAGAAAGATGTTCTAGCACATATGTAGTGTACATGCTGATTTGTCCATGCTCTAGGGTATACATCGGGAAAACAATAACAACATTCCGCGAACGTATGGCGAATCATCGATGTGCAATACGTGAGGCTCTTCGCACTGGGGAATCTGATCAGCCGGTGGCACTGTCTCCAACATAAACACGCTGTGTCCAGTCTGAGGACAATGCTCATAGACCACATACCCCCTATGCACAGGGGTGGCAATAGAGGAAAGCTCTTGCTTCAATGTGAGAGCAAATGGATTTACAGATTGGACACTCTAATACCTAATGGCCTGAATACCTCTCTGGATTTTAGTCCCTTTTACTAACATGTGGAACACTAACTGATATACACAAAAGTGATCAATTACACCAGCATGACTGTACCCCATCTATGGATTAATAACTTGCTATGGGTCTCACTGTGATACATTGTTTCTATCATAATCCAATTGGGCATGAAGGAATGTTAATTGATACAATTTTGTGTCTCATAGCGTAATAATAATAGTCATCTTACACGGTTAATCATTTTCAGTGCCGTTAAATTACACTTTAGGCAAGAATAGTGGTTTGTCACACTCGGGGTTTTTACTTGTTTTTTATTGTACACATAATGTTTATGTTCATTGCTGCTGCATAGTTTGTATGTAGAGGCCTTGGAGCCGTTATTGATCATACTGCGAGTCTAATACTGATGTTGGATCTTGATCGCATTTATAGTTAGTGGCAGCATAGCAATGATCTAACATCTTTCACTGGAATAGCCACACGGGCAGGATGTTTACATGGGTTACCATGGAGATTTCGGCACTCTCGAAATGACGCTGCGCATAGTGATGCGCCTTTGATAAAGTCAGATGCCGACCTCTTCAACGGCAATGTGGCGGCTATCCAGTGAACACCGGGGGTATTTAGTAGGAGGATGTAGGTAAGTATGTTAATAGGATTTAATTTTTTTGTCTTTGATATTGCGGTTACATTTGATAAAGGTACAGGAATGTACCGAAACGTCATGAAACCTTTTTAATGGATTGAATAAATTTATATTTTTTAATCAAGACCAGTGAGTGCCTACTTTTTTGGAGAATCTTTATATATATATATATATATATATATATATATATATATATATATATATATATATATATTGTTCTTACACATATATATATATAGAAATTAGACATTTACAGCCATGAAAAATTCAGTTCGGTAGGGGAAATTGGGGGAAATTCGTTTGATCAAATGTTTGTTGGCTGCACTATTCGGTATTAATTTATTTTTAAATGAAATAAATACTGAAAATTCATAAATCTATTCAATTCATTTTCATTAAACACATGTAAATGTTCCAAAGCTATAGGTGAAAATGTTTACTTGTTGCTTTTCACCTTTAGCGCTCTCGGGATCCGCGCTAACCTGGTTACCTTCTTCACCGAGCACCAGCCGCATTAATAGGAGGCTTAGAGCGGTGGTTTCCAGGGCCTGAACTAAAGGACGTTTAGTACAGTCCCTGGGTGGCGCTATGCAAAGTCTCCTATTCACCAGAACTGCTTGTGCAATGTTAAATGCAGACAGCATATGCTGTTGGCATTCAGCGATGTCTGGCGGACATGTTGGACAGACATTTGATAAATTGTCCCCAAGGTGTTTACTGTCTCTTTAAAAAAACAAAAACAAAAAAACATTTCAGCATCTTTAAATACTGGATTTCTAATTATATGATTTAAACAATGTCTGTTTACAATGTCCTATTATATTCAAATAATTCTGTAAAGTGCAAAATACATGTTGGACACATTTGTTAAAGGAACACTGAACCCAATTTTTTTCTTTTGTGATTCAGATAGAGCATGCAATTTTAAGCAACTTTCTAATTTACTCCTATTATAACATTTTCTTCATTCTCTTGGTATCTTTATTTAAAAAGCAAGAATGTAAGTTTACATACCGGCCCATTTTTGGTGAAAAACCTGGGTTGTTCTTGCTAATTGGTGGCTAGATTTACCCTTCAATAAACAAGTGCTGTCCAGGGTCTGAACCAAAAATTGTCTGTCTCCTTATCTTAGATTCCTTCTTTTTCAAATAAAGATGGCAAGAGAATGAAAAAATTTGATAATAGGAGTAAATTAGAAAGTTGAAATTGCCTGCTCTGTTTGAATCACGAAAGAAAACATTTGGGTTAAGTGTCCCTTTAAATTAAAAATGATGATTACACAGATGGATATTATATAAGTAGAAAATTCTTGATAAAATATACATTGCATTTATTTATTAATATATTTCCTTCTTCTTGTTTTGACAATGTTTCAGACAATATCAAGAAGGATTTTCTATACTTGAATGCAGGGCATCATAAAGAAATCACCTGCAGGCACACATGTTCCGGGATAACCTGAAGCTAGTGAGAGCAAGGGATATAACTAACCCAACTACAGA
Source organism: Bombina bombina (assembly GCF_027579735.1). NCBI lineage: Eukaryota > Metazoa > Chordata > Amphibia > Anura > Bombinatoridae > Bombina > Bombina bombina. The sequence goes on along the minus strand of NC_069505.1, from coordinate 163,132,701 downwards.
GTAGCATATTCTTCAGAGGATTTACCAGCCTCTAGGAAGGCAGTGATCTGTCCAAGCAATTTAAATTCTGGGCTTTATATTTCTACGCTGTTTTAAAACCCATGAAACTAAAGAGAAGCAGAAGTCTATAATTTTATACCATGGTTTTAAAAAATAAAGTTTTGATAACATTCATGGTGCAAAATTTGTTTTGCAATGGGAGCAAAAAAAACTACACATTTATGTATAAGGAACATAAAACCCAAACGGCGAGATTACGAGTTTTGCGTTAGCCTTAAAAATCAGCATTGAGAGGTCCCAACGCTGCTTTTTATCTAACACTGATATTACAAGTTTGGCAGGTAGAGGCTCACTGCTCACTTTTCCTCCGCAACTTTTCCATACCGCAAATCCCCTTACGTCAATTGCGTATCCTATCTTTTTAATGGGATATGGCTAACGCTGGAAGTCTTGGAGAAAGTGAGCGGTAGAGCCTCTACCTCCAAGACTCCTACCGCATATAAAAGTCAGTAGTTAAAAGTTTTATGGGCTAACGCCGGGATACAAAACTCTTAACTACACTGCTACAAAGTACACTAACACCCATAAACTACATATTAACCCCTAAACCGAGGCCCCCCACATCGCAAACACTATAATAAAATTATTTAACCCCTAATCTGCCAAACGGACACCGCCGCCACCTATATTATCCCTATGAAACCCTAATCTGCTGCCCCTAACATCTCCGACACCTACATTATAGTTATTAACCCCTAATCTGCCCCCTCCAACGTCGCCGGCACCTACCTACACTTATTAACCCCTAATCTGCTGACCGGACATCACCGCCACTATAATAAATGTATTAACCCCTAAACCGCCGCACTCCCGCCTCGCAAACACTATAATACAATTTATTAATCCCTAATCTGCCCCCCAATGTCGCCACCACCTACCTACAATTATTAACCCCTAATCTCCCGTCCCCAACGTCGCCGCTACTATAATAAAGTTATTAACCCCTAAACCTAAGTCTAACCCTAACCCTAACACCCCGTAAATTAAATATAATTTAAATAAATCTAAATAAAATTACTATAATTAAATAAATTAATCCTATTTAAAACTAAATACTTACCTGTAAAATAAACCCTAATATAGCTACAATATAACTAATAGTTACATTGTAGCTTGTGACAGACCCTTCTGTCAGTACTGGAAGGGTTAACTGTGTTCAGCTTTGAGAAGCTATTTTTCTAAAGACAGGTTACTAGCCTCAGCTATTGTGTACTGTCATTAAAGTTAGTGATAAACATTCCATTGTTTAATCACCCTCAGAGAGCAGACGCCTAGTGATAAGAAAAGCCGTGTGTGTCTTGTGTTTAAGTTGTTATCAGCTTGAGCAAGGTATTCTATTGTATCATGTCAAAGGGCGTGTTCCCTCCATCTAATGTATAACATTCTTTCAACCCCCCATCTGGGGGGTCAGACCTGCATAAATACTGGGCATATGAGCCTTAATAAAGTACATTCTGTTTTAAACTGAAAACTGGCTGGGTTGTGAGTTGCTGATTCCCTATTCAGGACATTGTTCATCTGGTGTTAACCCTTGGTACTGTAACAATTGGTGGCAAGCGACGGAATGAACCTTATCGCCCCGAAGAGCAACTACACAAGCCAGTAACCTCAGGAAGAGGGGGATTATTACAATACTGACTAAGATGGAAGGAGTACCAGGGACCGAAGGAACCAATGGGCCCAGCATATCAGACAGAACCCCCGAAGAAGCAAGCTTTGATTGGGCGGTTAAAATAAGACTGGCACATTATGGCCCCAACCCATCTGTGGAAATTATCGACCGGGTCATAGCAGCTGTGGAGGCCAACCTACTTCGCCAAAGCGGCACTGCAGCAACCCCAGTGGAAAAGGGAAAAGTAAATTTTGCAGCTTTTAAAAACTTCCTGGAAACAGAAGGAGAGATTGATGGGTACCTTGCGGATTTTGAGAGGCAATGTGCACTACACAAGGTACCCGCAGAGGACTGGGTCACGATATTATCCGGAAAATTATCCGGCCGGGCCAGTGAGGCTTTTCGGGCCATTCCAGATGAGGAAGTCAGGGATTATATTACTGTAAAAGAGGCTCTGCTCTCCAGGTATGCTGTTACACCGGAGGCATACCGGAGGCGGTTCAGAGACACTGTTAAATTAGCTGGAGATTCCTACCTTGAGTGGGCATGTAAGGTGCACCGCACAGCAGCTCACTGGATAGCGGGGTGCCAAGCCGTATCTGGGGAAGAGGTGCTGCAGCTATTCCTGTTGGAACATTGCTTCGACAAGTTACCTGCAGGAGTTCGAGAGTGGGTTCGGGACCGTAAACCCTCCACCCTGCATGAAGCGGCTCGCTTGGCAGATGAGTATACGGATGCCCGCAAACTGGACACTGCTACCACAAAGCCCCCTGCTAGAGTGGAGTACAGACCCCCAGTCACCCCAGCAGCTGCCAGTTACCAAACCCCGGCGCGCCGCTATACCACACGGCCTCCGGCCCCGAACTACCCTCAGAGAGCTCGGTTCAATTCGCGGGGCTACTCACAACCTATTCGGTGCTTTGGATGTAAGCAACTAGGGCACAAAAGACCAGAGTGTCCCCTAAACGCAGCGAACCAAGCGCAGTCCTGGAGAAGACCCGCCGGCGGATTCCCACGTAATCCTCAGCCTGCTGCCCGCTACATAGAGGCGCCAGAATGCTGGGGCAGCCTACATGAAGCAGACCCCATGCAAGCTGCCCACCGGAATAACCGGCAACTGGTTAAAGTGAATGGGAAGGAGGTCAGTGGTCTACGGGATACTGGTGCTACCATGACCTTGCTTCAAAAGAACTTGGTGTCTGAGAAACAGCACACTGGAGACACTGTGGCTGTGAGGGTAGCAGGGGGCACTGTGTTCCGCCTACCTGTTGCCAGGGTACATTTGGATTGGGGAGTGGGCGCTAGACCTGTGAATGTGGGGGGTCAAGAAGGACTTACCTGCTGATGTTCTCCTTGGAAATGACTTGGCCCCCCTTGTTTCTGCCTATGCTCCCATGGGTCCCGCTGATGTTAACCCTGTGACTACCCATGCCCAGATCCGTGCAGCAGAGACTGACCCACCTGATGCTAAGCCCCAGGACGCTGAGCTCAGTAAATCTCTATCCACTATTGATACGTGGAAGTCCCGTTACAATGCGCTGATGAAGGAGAAGAGCCACGTAGAGGATGAAATGGTCACGTTAAATAATCATGTAACTGTGCTAGCGGGAGAGAAGAGGAGTGCAGAGGAAAAAGCACGTTTAGAATGGGAATCTCTGCTAGACAAGCTGCACCGACAGACTGCAGAAAACACCAGCTTGAGAGTGGAACATGAAACATTAAAGACAAACTTAGTGACACTGAAGGAAAAGCTGACGCTGGCTCATAGTGAGGTGCAGCAACTCAAGGGCACCCTGTGTCAGTATGAAGGGATTGTGGATACCTATAAAGAGCAGGTACAAAAACCATGTAAAGAAGCCGATGATATTTTGAAGGACTGTTTAGCCCTAGTCGGGGCACTGAGGAGGTTGAACCCTTATTTATACGAACAGGGATTCTCTGTCATAACGGGAATACAGATGGATTGCCCCGGCAAACTGACATGCCTACCACCTCCTAGTCCGGTCATCCCCAGGTTGACCCGCCAAAGGGTCAAGCCGGGTCTGCCGGAGTGTTCCACAAGGGGGGAGCTATGTGACAGACCCTTCTGTCAGTACTGTGTTCAGCTTTGAGAAGCTATTTTTCTAAAGACAGGTTACTAGCCTCAGCTATTGTGTACTGTCATTAAAGTTAGTGATAAACATTCCATTGTTTACTCACCCTCAGAGAGCAGACGCCTAGTGATAAGAAAAGCTAAGTGTGTGTCTTGTGTTTAAGTTGCTATCAGCTTGAGCAAGTTATTCTATTGTATCATGTCAAAGGGCGTGTTCCCTCCATCTAATGTATAACATTCTTTCAACCCCCCCATCTGGGGGGTCAGACCTGCATAAATACTGGGCATATGAGCCTTAATAAAGTACATTCTGTTTTAAACTGAAAACTGGCTGGGTTGTGAGTTGCTGATTCCCTATTCAGGACATTGTTCATCTGGTGTTAACCCTTGGTACACTGTTGGTACCGTAACATAGCTATTTTAGGATTTATATTTATTTTACAGGCAACTTTGCATTTATTTTAACTAGGTACAATAGCTATTAAATAGTTATTAACTATTTTATAGCTACCTAGTTAAAATAATTACAAAATTACCTGTAAAATAAATCCTAACCTAAGTTACAAATAAACCTAACACTACACTATCTAAATTAATTAAATAAATTAAATACAATTATCTTACATAAAATACAATTAAATAAACTAAACTATATTACAAAAACAAACAAACACTAAATTACAAAAAATAAAAAAATATTTCAAGAATTTTAATCTAATTACACATAATCTAATCCCCCTAATAAAATAAAAAAGCCCCCCAAAATAATAAAATGCCCTATCCTAAACTAAATTACAAACAAATCAGCTCTTTTACCAGTCCTTAAAAGGGCTTTTTGCGGGGCATTGCCCCAAAGTAATCAGCTCTTTTACCTGTAAAAAAACCAAGTACAATACCCCCCCCAACATTACCCACCACTCACACACCCCTACTCTAAAACCCACCCGATCCCCCCTTAAAAAAAACACTACCCCATTGAAGATCACCCTACCTTGAGCCGTGTTCACCCAGCCGGGCACCGATGGGCCAGAAGAAGACATCTGGACCGGCAGAAGTATTCATCCGATTGGGGCAGAAGAGGTCCTCCATCCAGCAGAAGTCTTCATCCAAGCGGCATCTTCTATCTTCAATCAATCGGAGCGGAGCGGGTCCATCTTCTATCCAGCTGACGCGGAGCCATCCTCTTCTTCCGATGTCCTAACGAAGAATGAAGGTTCCTTTAAATGACGTCATCCAAGATGGCGTCCCTTGAATTCCGATTGGCTGATAGGATTCTATCAGCCAATCGAAATTAAGGTAGGAAAAATCCAATTGGTTGATTTAATCAGCCAATTGGATTGAAGTTCAATCCGATTAGCTGTTTGGATCAGCCAGTAGAATGCATCTGCCCCGATCGGATGAAGACTTCTGCCGGTCCGGATGTCCTCTTCTGGCCCATTGGTACCCGGCTGGGTGAACACGGCTCAAGGTAGGGTGATCTTCAATGGGGTACTGTTAGTTTTTTTTTAAGGGGGATCGGGTGGGTTTTAGAGTAGGGGTGTGTGGGTGGTGGGTTGTAATGTTGGGGGGGGGGTATTGTGTTTGTTTTTTTTACAGGTAAAAGAGCTGATTACTTTGGGGCAATGCCCCACAAAAAGCCCTTTTAAGGGCTTGTAAAAGAGCTGATTACTTTATAATTTAGTTTAGGATAGGGCATTTTATTATTTTGGGGTTTTTTTTATTTTATTAGGGGGCTTAAATTCTTGAAATATTTTTTTATTTTTTGTAATTTAGTGTTTGTTTTTGTAATATAGTTTAGTTTATTTAATTGTATTTTATGTAAGATAATTGTATTTAATTTATTTAATTAATTTATTGATAGTGTAGTGTTAGGTGTATTTTTAACTTAGGTTAGGATTTATTTTACAGGTAATTTTGTAATTATTTTAACTAGGTAGCTATTAAATAGTTATTACCTATTTAATAGCTATTGTACCTAGTTAAAATAAATACAAAGTTGCCTGTAAAATAAATATATATCCTAAAATAGCTACACTGTAACTATTAGTTATATTGTAGCTATATTAGGGTTTATTTTACAGGTAAGTATTTAGTTTTAAATAGGATTAATTTATTTAATTATAATAATTTTATTTAGATTTATTTAAATTATATTTAATTTACGGGGGTGTTAGGGTTAGACTTAGGTTTAGGGGTTAATAACTTTATTATAGTAGCAGCGACGTTGGGGGCGGGAGATTAGGGGTTAATAATTGTAGGTAGGTGGCGGCGACGTTGGGGGGGCAGATTAGGGGTTAATAAAATGTATTATAGGTTTTGCGAGGCGGGAGTGCGGTGGTTTAGGGGTTAATACATTTATTATAGTGATGGTGATGTCCGGTTGGCAGATAAGGGGTTAATAAGGGTAGTTATGTGGCAGCGACGTTGGGGGGGCGGCAGAATAGAGGTTAATAAATATAATGTAGGGTTCGGCGATGTTGGGGGCAGCAGATTAGGGGTTCATAGGGATAATGTAGGTGGCGGCAGTGTCCAGAGCGGCAGATTAGGGCTTAATAATATAATGCAGGTGTCGGCGATAGTGGGGGCGGCAGATTAGGGGTTAATAAGTGTAGGATTAGGGGTGTTTAGACTTGGGGTTCATGTTAGGGTGTTAGGTGCAGACATAACTTTTATTTCCCCATAGGAAACAATGGGGCTGCGTTAGAAGCTGGACGCTGCTTTTTTGCAGGTGTTTTTTTCCAGCCAGCTCAGCCCCATAGTTTCCTATGGGGAAATAGTGCACAAGCACGTTTAGCTAGCTCACCACTGACTTAAGCAACGCTGGTATTACAGGTAGAAGTGGAGCTAAATTTGCTCAACACTCACTTTTCTGAGGCTAACGCAGTCATTCAGAAAACTTGTAATACCAGCGTTGACTTAAAGGGACATAATACTCATATGCTAAATCACTTGAAACTGATGCAGTATAACTGTAAAAAGCTGACAGGAAAATATCACCTGAGCATCTCTATGTAAAAAAGGAAGATATTTTACCTCACAATCTCCTCAGCTCAGCAGAGTAAGTTCTGTGTAAAAAGTTATACTCAGCTGCTCCCAGCTGCAGGTAAAAAAATTAAAAAAATGAAGAAATGAACAGCAGCCAATCAGCATCAGCAGTGCTGAGGTCATGAACTCTTACTGTGATCTCATGAGATTTGACTTAACTCTCATGAGATTTCATAGTAAGCTTCCTTTACCTGATTGGTGAAATAATATGAGAGTGCACAATGCTAGTCCCTTCAGATGTCCCAGGACAAACACACTAAAATGCTGCTTAGAAATCCTTTACAATGGGATGTGGCTACTGAGGAACTTTTGAGGTAAAATATCTTTCTTTTTTACATAGAGATGTTCAGGAGATATTTTCTAGTCAGCTTTTTACAGCTATACTGCATCACTTTCAAGTGTTTAAACATTTGGGTATTTTGGCCCTTTAAGTGAGCGCTGGAAAAAAAAGGCTTGTTAGCCCCGCAGGTCTTCACCGACAAAACTTGTAATCTAGGCGAAAGTTTTTCTTTCATGATTCAGATAGAACACCCAATTTTAAACAACTTTCCAATTTACTTCTATTATCAAATTTTCTTGTTATCCTTCGTTGAAAAGCAAACATATAAGCTTAGGTGTGTGCACGTGTCTGCAGCATTATATAGCAGCAGTTTTGCAACAATGTTATTCATTAGCAAGAGCACTAGATGGCAGCACTATTTCCTTTCATGTAGTGCAGGGGTCAGCAACCTTGGCACCCCAGATGCTTCGGAACTACATTTCCCAGGATACTCAGCCAGCCTAAAGTGTGTCTGAGCATCATGGGTAATGTAGTTCCAAAACATCTGGAGGGGGGGGCAAGGTTGCCGACTCCTTATGTAGTGCTTCAGGTATATGCATGCTATCTACCTAGGTATCTCTTCCAGAAAGAATAACATGAGAATTAAGCAAATTTGATGACAGAAGTAGACTGGAAACTTATTTAAAAATGTTTTTTTCTATCTGAATAAGGAAAGATAAATTTAGGGTTTCGTATCTTTTGTAGTGTTGTATTCTGACATTAATGGACTCAAGTTATTGTCTAACTCTACTAGGTAAAATGACAAAATACTTAGCATTACAAAATGTGAAACACACACTTACACTTACACACACACACACTTACACACACACAAATACATACATACACACACTCATAGACACACACACACACACACAAATACACACCTATGCAAATACATGCATAGACACATACACACACACACCTACACAAATACATGCATGCATACACATACACATACACACACTAATACACAAATAAACGAATACACAGAAATACACTCATACACACAAACGCATACACATAAATACATACACGTATACACAAACAAATGCACAAACACACAAATACACGCATACACACAAATATATACACACACAAATACACACATGCACAAATATACACAAATACACATACAATTACACACACATACATGCATACACACAAATACACACACACATATATACACATGTACAAATACACACATACAAATACACACATGCGCACACACACACACTCACATACAAATACACATAAATACATACACAAATACATGCATACACACAAATATATACACATATACACAAACACGCACAAATACACACATACACACAAATACAATTACACGCATACACAAATACACGTATACACACAAATACACACACACACGCATACACACAAATACATGCATACACACAAATACACGCATACAAATATACGCACACAAATACATGCATACACACAAATTCACGCATACACACAAATACACACATGCACATATACACACACGCGCAAATACAGACATAAACACAAATATACACATACAATTACACACACACAAATACACGCATATGCACAAAAATTTCACTGATGCACAATGACAATAGTAACAGCACTACTGACATCACTAACAGCAAACACCCAGAAGTGTTATATCACAAAATGACATACCCTATACTGTGCTCATCATATTTGTCAAAATACCTCTACATAAGTACCCTGGGTTGTCTAAATTCTACAAATATATACTTTTGTGTAGCAGTTTTGAATTGGGTGACCGCTTTTTAGCTTACAGTCTTAGCATAGCAGATTTTAACGTCAAACCAATAACTCCATCTTTGTAGCATTTGGCGTATATTTTCTATAAATTACTTGGAAACATAGACATATGGGGTATTCCTAAAATCAGGACAGCATAATGAATTGAGGTATTATTCTTTAGCTCTACTTGTTTTGTAGAAATGGTGATAAAGGAAACTGCAAAAATACTTATTTTTTATTTCTTCAACATTTTTCAGCATTCAATACCTATTTATTGTTACTTTGTGTACCCATATAAGGTATCACTAGAAAGCCCTAAAAACAGTACACGGGTGCATTTAACAAGAGAGCAGATAATTATGGTGAAACCGTTAATGAGCCTCTGTTATGTAACTCATGGACTTAGTTTAATTTTATACTGATATTTTTGTTTTTGCAGCAGTTACTTTTGGAACAAAATCCTGGCATATATCAAGGGCTATAGTTTGCTTACAATGAGAGAAATAAGAAGTGGTCTTTCCAAATAGCTTTTCATTACCAGATTCATGGGGGCCTAGTTATCAAGCTGTCAACCTCAAATACGCTGGAATTCCGCAGCGTATTTGTGGCGAGGCTGATACGCCTTAGTTATCAAAGGCTCGAGACCGGCAAAAGTAGAATTTTGTAACGTAAGCATTGATCCGCCGGACTCAGTCCGACACAGATCGATTCTTACGTCACTCCAGATGTTCCGCACACAAGTGCGGCACATTCTCACTACTTTTGCTAGTTATCAAAAAACTAGCAGGTACGCTCGGCACTTTTACGGCCCAGCGTACCTGGTTTTCAAACCGCCACCCCTGGAGGCGGCGGATCCCATAGGAATCAATGGGAGTCTGACCATAGCGAAAGTACAAGTTCGCTGCTGACAGACATCCCATTCATTCCTATGGGAGCTGTCTACACCTAACACCCTAACATGTACCCCGAGTCTAAACACCACTAATCTGTCCCCCCTACACCGCCGCAACTAAATAAAGTTATTTCCCCCTAAACCGCCGCAAGCTACTCTATACATATTAACCCCTAAACCGCCGCTCCCGGAGCCCACCGCAACTATAATAAATGTATTAACCCCTAAACCGCCGCTCCCTGAACCCGTCGCCACGTATAATAAATTTATTAACCCCTATCCTGCCCCCCACTACACCGCCGCCACTGTAATAAAATTATTAACCCCTAAACCTAAGTCTAACCCTAACCCTAATGCCCCCCTAACTTAAATATTAATTAAATAAATCTAAATAAATTAACTCTTATTAACTAAATGAATCCTATTTAAAACTAAATACTTACCTATAAAATAAACCCTAATATAGCTACAATACAAATAATAATTATATTCTAGCTATCTTAGGATTTATTTTTATTTTACAGGCACCTTTCAATTTATTTTAACTAGGTACAATAGCTATTAAATAGTTATTAACTATTTAATAGCTTACCTAGCTAAAATAAAGAGAAATTTACCTGTAAAATAAAAACTAACCTAAGTTACAATTACACCTAACACTACACTATACTTTAATAAATTATTCCTATTTAAAACTAAATACTTACCTGTAAAATAAACCCTAAGATAGCTACAATATAATTAATAATTATATTGTAGCTATCTTAGGATTTATCTTTATTTTACAGGTAGCTTTGTATTTATTTTAGCTAGTTAGAATAGTTATTAAATAGTTATTAACTATTTAATAACTACCTAGCTAAAAGAAATACAAAATTACCTGTAAAATAAATCCTAACTTAAGTTACAATTAAACCTAATACTACACTATCATTAAATTAATTAAATAAACTACCTACAAATAACTACAATTAAATACAATTACATAAACTAACTAAAGTACAAAAAATAAAAAAAGCTAAGTTACAAAAAATAAAAAAATAAGTTACAAACATGTTAAAAATATTACAACAATTTTAAGCTACTTACACCTAATCTAAGCCCCCTAATAAAATAACAAACCCACCCAAAATAAAAAAATGCCCTACCCTATTCTAAATTAAATAAACTTCAAAGCTCTTTTACCTTACCAGCCCTTAAAAGGGCCATTTGTGGGGGCATGCCCCAAAGAAAACAGCTCTTTTGCCTGTAAAAGAAAAATACAACCCCCCCAACATTAAAACCCACCACCCACATACCCCTAATCTAACCCAAACCCCCCTTACAAAACCCTAACACTAATCCCCTGAAGATCATCCTACCTTGTCTTCACTCAGCCGAGCAGCGATGGAACCGAAGTGGACATCCGGAGCGGAAGAAGTTAATCCTCCAAGCGGCGCTGAAGAAATCTTCCATCCGATGAAGTCATCATCCAGGCGGCGCTGAAGAAAAGTCTTCGATCCGGCCGATGTCATCTTCAAAGAGGCGCTGAAGAGGTCTTCTATCCGGGCGATGTCATCTTCCAAGCCGGGTCTTGAATCTTCCTTCCGCCGACGCGGAACCTCCTTCTTCACCGACGGACTACGACGAATGAAGGCTCCTTTAAGGGACGTCATCCAAGATGGCATCCCCTCAATTCTGATTGGCTGATAGGATTCTATCAGCCAATCGGAATTAAGGTAGGAAAAATCTGATTGGCTGATGGAATCAGCCAATCAGATTGAGCTCGCATTCTATTGGCTGTTCCGATCAGCCAATAGAATGCGAGCTCAATCTGATTGGCTGATTGGATCAGCCAATCGGATTGAACTTGAATCTGATTGGCTGATTCCATCAGCCAATCAGAATTTTCCTACCTTAATTCCGATTGGCTGATAGAATCCTATCAGCCAATCGGAATTGAGGGGACGCCATCTTGGATGTCCCCTCAAGGAGCCTTCATTCGTCGTAGTCCGTCGGTGAAGAAGGAGGTTCCGCATCGGCGGAAGGAAGATTCAAGACCCGGCTTGGAAGATGACTTCGCCCGGATAGAAGACCTCTTCAGCGCCTCTTTGAAGATGACATCGACCGGATCGAAGACTTTTCTTCAGCGCCGCCTGGATGATGACTTCATCGGATGGAAGATTTCTTCAGCGCCGCTTGGAGGATTAACTTCTTCCGCTCCGGATGTCCACTTCGGTTCCATCGCTGCTCGGCTGAGTGAAGACAAGGTAGGATGATCTTCAGGGGATTAGTGTTAGGTTTTTGTAAGGGGGGTTTGGGTTAGATTAGGGGTATGTGGGTGGTGGGTTTTAATGTTGGGGGGGGTTGTATTTTTCTTTTACAGGCAAAAGAGCTGTTTTCTTTGGGGCATGCCCCCACAAATGGCCCTTTTAAGGGCTGGTAAGGTAAAAGAGCTTTGAAGTTTATTTAATTTAGAATAGGGTAGGGCATTTTTTTATTTTGGGGGGTTTGTTATTTTATTAGGGGGCTTAGATTAGGTGTAAGTAGCTTAAAATTGTTTTAATATTTTTAACATGTTTGTAACTTATTTTTTTATTTTTTGTAACTTAGCTTTTTTTATTTTTTGTACTTTAGTTAGTTTATGTAATTGTATTTAATTGTAGTTATTTGTAGGTAGTTTATTTAATTAATTTAATGATAGTGTAGTATTAGGTTTAATTGTAACTTAGGTTAGGATTTATTTTACAGGTAATTTTGTATTTCTTTTAGCTAGGTAGTTATTAAATAGTTAATAACTATTTAATAACTATTCTAACTAGCTAAAATAAATACAAAGTTACCTGTAAAATAAATATAAATCCTAAGATAGCTACAATATAATTATTATTTATATTGTAGCTATATTAGGGTTTATTTTACAGGTAAGTATTTAGTTTTAAATAGGAATAATTTATTAAATTATAGTGTAGTGTTAGGTGTAATTGTAACTTAGGTTAGTTTTTATTTTACAGGTAAATTTCAGTTTATTTTAGCTAGGTAAGCTATTAAATAGTTAATAACTATTTAATAGCTATTGTACCTAGTTACAATAAATTGAAAGGTACCTGTAAAATAAAAATAAATCCTAAGATAGCTACAATGTAATTATTATTTATATTGTAGCTATATTAGGGTTTATTTTACAGGTAAGTATTTAGTTTTAAATAGGAATAATTTATTAAAGTATAGTGTAGTGTTAGGTGTAATTGTAACTTAGGTTAGTTTTTATTTTACAGGTAAATTTCAGTTTATTTTAGCTAGGTAAGCTATTAAATAGTTAATAACTATTTAATAGCTATTGTACCTAGTTAAAATAAATTGAAAGGTACCTGTAAAATAAAAATAAATCCTAAAATAGCTAGATTATAATTATTATTTATATTGTAGCTATATTAGGGTTTATTTTATAGGTAAGTATTTAGTTTTAAATAGGATTCATTTAGTTAATAATAAAAATATTATTTAGATTTATTTAATTAATATTTAAGTTAGGGGGGCGTTAGGGTTAGACTTAGGTTTAGGGGTTAATCATTTTATTACAGTGGCGGCGGCGTAGTGGGGGGCAGGATAGGGGTTAATAAATTTATTATAGGGGGCGACGGTGTAGGGGAGGCAGATTAGGGGTTAATAAATTTATTATAGGTGACGACGGTGTAGGGGGGGCAGGATAGGGGTTAATAGGTTTAATATAGGTTGCGGCGGGTTCAGGGAGCGGCGGTTTAGGGGTTAAACTATTTATTTAGTTGCGGAGAGGTGCGGGATCAGCAGGATAGGGGTTAATAACTTTATAATACAGGGCGACGGTGTAGGGGGGGCAGGATAGGGGTTACTAGGTATACTGTAGGTGGCAGCGGTGTCCGGGAGCGGCGGTTTAGGGGTTAATACATTTATAAGAGTTGCGGCGGGGTCTAGGAGCGGCGGTTTAGGGGTTAGTAACTTTATTGAGTTGCGGGAGGCTCCGGGGTGCCGGTATAGGGGGTAGAACAGTGTAGTTTAGTGTGAGTGCTTAGTGACAGGCTAGCAATAAAGCTGGGAAAAAGCCGAAGGGCAGCGAGATCGGATGAGTGATAACTGTCACAGTCCGCTGCTCATCGACCCGCGGCTTTTTGACAGCTTTATTTGATAACTTAGGCGTATTTTTTCAGGTCCGCGGCGGCGATGTGAGGCGAGCTTAGGCGGGCGTATTGGGCCGGCGAAGCCAGAAAAGTAGACGGCTTGATAACTACCCCCCAAGGTGTCATTTAACCCCTTCCAGCAAAGTGAGCTGCAATTATTTGCTACACAATATATTGAAACCTATTGTGACAACCAAGGGGTTAAATCAGCATTCAAATATATAAATAGAAATCTGTAGCTGTTTTTAATATGGCGTTCAGAACTTGGTAACTGATGCATTTCAGTCTGAATGTGTATTTACTACTAATGAACTTGAGAGTCAATAGTTTCGGAGAAAGTTTATATAACTGGAATGAGTCAGCCATGATCTGTATGGTAATGCGTTAAACACTTCTGTTTTTTCTTTGCTCTGCATTTTTATTTTCTGTTTAAAATAAAAAGTACGTGCATCTTCTGCCTTCTTCTGGTTCTTTAGAGCATAGCATCTGATTAAAAATGGTAACAAACATTAAGAGGCTTTTTTTTTTATATACTTAGGGTCATATAAATGTTCTCATCTTGAAAAGAAAGAGAAAAAAAAATATCTGAAAATATATATTAATAAACAGCCAAAATGTATTTTTTAAAAAGTATTGTTAAAGAAACAATTGTTTATCTACAACTTTTGTCCACAATTAAAACTAGGTTAGGACAAGAATAAATTAAATTAATTAATGGAGATTTTAAAAAAACAAACAAAAAGGGAAGGGTTCGTACAGGAACGTGTTTCAGAATAAGCTAATATTGGGTAACTTATATATCTGAAATGTTGGTGAGAAACCAGTAATATGGGAGTAAAAAAAATCTATATTGATAGTTATTATGAACTTAAGCCGATAATTGCTGCAGTAAGAATATAAAAAAGTGAAATATGGGTTAAGAGTATTGACATACTAATACTAAGGGCCGATTTAACATGCTGCAAATGCAGCTGTTTCTGCACAAGCCTTCAGGCTTGCCGGAAACATAAGTTAAGAAGCAGCGGTCATAAGACCACTGCTCCTTAACTCTTCTGCCACCAGGCTCTGAGGCGGCAGACAGCAATCAGCCTGATCAGATATGATCTTGATGATTGACACCCGCTGCTAGTGGCCCATTGGCCATGAATCTGCAGTGGGCGGCATTCCACAAGCATTTCACTAGAAATGCTTGTGCAATGTTAAATGCAGACAGCGGATCATGTCCGTCCAACATTTGTTAAATCAGCCCCATTAAGTGAACAGCCATGGTATTACTATAAATGAAAGGGAAAAACTGTTTAGAAGTCACATACCGTATCCCACAAAAGTGAGTACACACCTCACTCTTTTGTAAATATTTTATTATATTTTTTCATGTGACAACACTGAAAAAATGACACTTTGCTACAATGTAAAGTAGTGAGTGTACAGCCTGTATAACAGTGTAAATTTGTTGTCCCCTCAAAATAACTCAACACACAGCCATTAATGTCTAAACAGTTAGTAACAAAAATGAGTACACCCCTAAGTGGAAATGTCCAAATTTGATCCAATTAGCCATTTTCCCTCTCCGGTGTCATGTGACTCGTTAGTGTTACAAGGTCTCAGGTGTGAATGGGGAGCAGGTGTGTTAAATTTGGTGTTATCGCTCTCACACTCATACTCATACTGGTCACTGGAAGTTCAACATGGCACCTCATGGCAAAGAACTCTCTGAGGATCTGGAAAAAAGAATTCTTGCTCTACATAAAGATGGCCTAGGCTATAAGAAGATTACCAAGACCTTGAAACTGAGCTGCTGCATGGTGGGCAAGACCATACAGTGGTTTCACAGGACAGGTTCCAATCAGAACAGGCCTCGCCATGGTCGAACAAAGAAGTTGAGACGTATGAGTGCTGCTAGCATTGCTGCAGAGGTTGAAGGGGTGGGTGGTCAGCCTGTCAGTGCTCAGACCATACGCTGCACACTGCATCAAATTGGTCTGCATGGCTGTCGTCCCAGAAGGAAGACTCTTCTAAAGATGATGCACAAGAAAGCCTGCAAACAGTTTGCTGAAGACAAGCAGACTAAGAACATGGATTACTGGAACGATGTCCTGTGGTCCGATTAGATAAGATAAACTTATTTGGTTCAGATGGTGTCAAGCGTGTGTGGCGGCAACCAGATGAGGAGTAAAAAGACAAGTATGTCTTGCCTACAGTCAAGCATGGTGGTGAGAGTCACATGGCCTGGGCCTGCATGAGTGCTGCCGGCACTGGGGAGCTACAGTTCATTGATGGAACCATAAATGCCAACATGTACTATGACATAACACAGAAAAACCAGTGGATAACTGGAAAGTGTGTACTTAAAAAGCGCTCAACAACATTTATAGGTCATCTAAACCAATATAGATTGTCTTAACGTGTATATCAGGATAGGAGAGTGAGAAGGCACGGTTAAAACTTAACTTTTATTGATACTAAATATAAAATATATAATGAAACAATAAAAACACAGTGTCCTGTCACTCTTGATACCTGAAGTATATGCTTAGTAATGGTATGTCAGTAATGGCTGTGGTCACCATGAAGTGTGCTAAATCAACAAAATTGTATAGTTAGCTACTGCAATAGATAGTAAAAGTGTCCTTTGAAACAGAAGTTTTTTTGTGAAACATGTTAGGGGGGAGCTGAGAGTTAGCCGTCTCTCTCCTTTTTAGTTTAATTTTAACTTGCAGTGTTTGTACTCCAATACCAGCTATCTAGTGATCACACAATGCTCATGCTCTATATAACATAGTCATGGCTGACATTTAATGTTACCTTAGTGCTTAATTCTGTGACAGTTGCTCTATTCCTATTATTTGTTGTAATCATATTTATTACCAGTGATACCTATCCCCCATTAGTAGACGCAGTACCATATAGACTGTAGTCAATGTTTTGAAATATATCAAGTCTGGTGGAATCTTTATTTACATTGGCCAGCTTCATCTCTGTTACGTGTTAGAACTATAGAACATATGGTAAAACCGCTATATACGATCCAACTCTTTGAGGGCTTCTATCATCGTAATTCTAATATAATTTGGGCCACAGCTCACACAAATACCTCAATCAACGACTATAAAACCTAATATGTACCACACTAATAGAGTGTTATATGACAAACTTAGCAATTGAGATTTAATAATTCATATCGTTCTCACAATAACACTATAACAAACAATTACTATATTAATTTGTCAGTAGGCTTTAAGATATATTTTAATATCAGAACTGGTGATTACTTTATGTACAATTTGGTACACCATTACTGATAATTTAGTTTTTGGTATTGCTAAGTATTAACGTATGTACCTATACATTGCGGTGGATACTGGTGGTGTACTGTTTTATTATGTGCACTGTCTGCTATACTTTAGGTAGGAGCACCCCAGTTTATAATACCACTACTGCTTATATTGGGGGAGTTAACTGCTTTTCATACTCCCCATTTTACTGAATATCACAGTAGTAAGCCTCTCAACTTAGAAGGCTATACTTAATCAGCCTTTCTAACATTAATAAAGTTTATCTGTTACATAACCTTACCCAATACCATTGGTTCTGTAAATTCCATTTAATCTCACAGTGTTAGAAGTGTTCATTTGTGTTACAATGTATCAGGTGGAAACTAGTGGGGTACTGTTCCAATAGGTGAACAGTTAGTTACCCTAGGAGCTTCTCCGTTCATAATAATAGTACTACTGTCTAAACTGTGGGAAGGTATTATCATACTCCCCACTTTTACTATCTATTGCAGTAGCTAACTATACAATTTTAGTTGATTTATTACACTTCAGGGTGACCACAGCCATTACTGACATACCATTACTGAGCGTATACTTTAGGTATCAAGAGTGACACGACACTGTGTTTTTATTGTTTCATTATATATTTTATATTTAGTATCAATAAAAGTTACGTTTTAACCCCGCCTTCTCACTCTCCTATCCTGATATACACGTTTAAACAATCTATATTGGTTTAGATTACCTATAAATGATGTTGAGTGGTTTTTAAGTACACACTTTCCAGTTATCTACTGTTTTTTCTGTGTTATTTGTCTCTCCCTGTGTACAGCACTAGCCTGCCAACAATAATATATGATTAAGTCCATTATACAGTAGTACTGGACTGATCTAGAATCCTGGATATAGGCAACAACATATTTAGTGCCATCATTATTTCTCTGTTTTTGCGTCTATGTACTGTGACATACTGAAGCAGAGCATGATCCCCTCCCTTTGGAGACTGGGCCGGAGGGCAGTATTCCAACATAACGATCCCCAAACACACCTCCAAGATGACCACTGCCTTGCTAAAGAAGCTGAGGGTAAAGGTGATGGACTGGCCAAGCATCTCTCCAGGGCTAAACCCTATTGAGCATCTGTGGGGCATCTTCAAATGGAAGGTGGGGGAGCACAAGGTCTCTAACATCCACCAGCTCTGTGATGTTGTCATGGAAGAGTGGAAGAGGACTTCAGTGGCAACCTATGAAGCTCTGGTGAACTCCATGCCCAAGAGGGTTAAGCCAGTGCCCTATTTAAATATTTTGCCATTTAGGTTAGATATCTGTAGAAATATAAAGAAAACAACGGTGCCAAAATGGCCTAGTACAGTTTAGAAAAGTGAAAAAAGAACAAACAAGGATATGCTCACATATCAAGCCTACCTTCAGGTGCTATAAGCGTAGGTTAGAACCTCTCAGTTGACCAGCAAACATACCAGGGATAACAGGAACTGATGAACGTGTCCAATCTTTTTCCGCTTAGCAGTATAACCCTCAAAATTATATAGCAGCAAGTGCGAAGCATAGAAACATTTATTAAAATCAATAAAAAAAAAAATTGCCTGGGTTTGCCATCCTTCTAGTGTAGCAACAGTTATTTCAAATGCATACAGGAATGCATATGTATTTTAATATCACCCTGGGGAGTCTCAATAAGGGTGATGTGGGAAATTAGAGGAATAGAGGAATATGCCTGCACCTCATGGATGAGGCCCAAAGAAGGTAAAAATGATCATCTGGGGTTGCAATGTTCCTTGTTCAGAGAAGGATTGCCTGGTATTCAAGGGCTGGAATGACCTTGTTAGGCGGAATAAGAATAAGGGGATGAGGGAACCAGATGTTTACTCCTTTCCCAAAGTGTTGTGGCTGCATCTCACTGATGAGGTCCAAAGAAGGCCCAAAAGATTGTCTGGGTTTGTCATATTCCTTTGTTCAGAGAGAGATTGCCTGGAATTCTGGGGCTGGACTGACTAGGCAGGATCAGACTGATATACTTAGGAAAGTTCTTCTCTGTGAAAAGCACTTTTAGGCTAAAAGAGGCTGCTCCCAGATGGTAAATCTCCATAGAACCAACTATTGAGCTGTTGTTCGTTCCTGAGAAAGCGCTTCTTTTTCTGTATGTATTTAAAATTAATTGAATCTATATCAGTATAACAGCACACCCTACTAAACATGTCAACTAAAAATACTATTAAAAAAAATATACATATCTTTTGGAAAATGTTTCACATTGCTTAAATATTGGTTTTATGGTGTCTTAGTAGGATTTAAAACCAAATCCATTATTGCATTACTAATTATGGAGGAACAGCATTTTGCAACCACAAATATATATTTGATGTATATACAAAAATTCAGATAGGGCATGCTATTTTAAACAACTTTCAAATTTAATTTTATAATCAAATTTGCTTTGTACTCTTGGTATTCTTTGTTGAAAGCTAAACCTAGCTAGGCTCATATGCTAATTTCTAAGCCCCTGAAGGCTGCCTCTTATCTTAGTGCATTTTGACAGTTTTTCATAGCTAGACAGCACTAGTTCATGTGGACCCTATATATATATAACATTGTGCTCACTCCAGTGGAGTTATTTATGAGTCAACACTGATTGGCTAAAATGCAAGTCTGTAAAAAAAAAAAAAAGTATATGTTATTTTTATTAATAATTTTATTTTGCATTGTTTTGCAATCCAGCAACGCACCCTTTGGAAATCTGCTTTCCTTTCTAAATCTGCTTCCATATTGTTTATCTTATTTCCTTTTCAATGATAAATTAGAGATGGTCTCCTTAATCAATCAATAAATCACTGAATACAATATTCCATGGCCAGGGTTTTGGATGCAGTTAAAGAAAATTACAGTTAAATTACATCAAAAGTGGGAAAAATAAAAATCTGCAATGCTTGCTCTTACTACATTAATTGAACAATTTCATTTTCTTTTTGGATGAATTACAATTTTAGTTTCATGTTACTTTAAGAAGAGATAAGATACATTATACAACAATGAAGACATTATTTAATAGGACTGAGTAAAGTATTCTTATAAGGGCCAGTAATATAAGTCAAACCCTGGGTTACAATGCTTCCTCTATGCATGTTCCGTAACATTAAACTGTATGTATGAGGCCCATTAATTACACATTGTTCCAGCTTGGTTTTGAATATATGTACAAAACATTCTTATGCCTTCAAGAACAGGAATGCTGCAAGTTTAAACAGCATTTTTTGTAAGAGGATATTTCTAAATAGAGCTGGCTAGGTAAGCCCACAGAAAGAGAGAGTGGTTTCACAGTGTGAAAGGCAGGACTGGGAATAAAAAGCAGCCCTAGAAAAATTTGAAGCACAACCCTATTTTCTATTTCCAGAATATTTTTTTTTCTAAAATAAATTATATTAGATTGTAATAAAAAAAACACACAAGATTGTTGTTATATAGGTACCCTACAGCCCAAGTTCATCCATTACAGTGTGATCCGGGGAAGATACTCAAAACAGTGCGTCATTGTCTCATATTGTGACTTGACTGGACACTAGAAACCATTCAAAGGAGGGCAACCAAATGGTTCATGATCTAGGTAATAAATCTTACAAGGAAATACTTTGTGACCCTAATACCTATAGCTCCGAGTAGAAAACAGGAAGCATTAGCCCATTAAATTGCAGCTGGCCAGCACCAGCTGCTGAGGCCCACCGGGAAATCTCCTGGTATCTGGTAGGCCAATCTGGTTTCGCACTGAGATTGACATAATTTTCATGCACTAGCATTTATCCCCAAACCCTGCTCTATTCTCTCTCATGCTCTCTATAGTCTTGTCTACTCTTTCAATGTATTATCAATATTGCTCCTCATCACAAGAAAATAAATATTTGCCAATTGCAGTCTAAATACTAGATTCTAAAATAGTCTTTGTCTGGCGGCGCTGTGTCTCAGAGAGCTAAGCTGGCTACTTTTCTATCTTGCACTCGGTTATACCAATCCCTTTTACCTTGAAATAGTGTAATAACATCACACATCCGAATAGAGCTTGATGCCCCTGTTTTTGTGCGAGCCTTCAGGCTCGCCGGAAACAGCAGTTATGAAGCAGCGTTCTTAAGACCGCTGCTCCATAACTGGTCTGCTGCCACTGCGGCTGCGGTCTGTAATCTGCCCGATCCTATACGATCGTGCTGATTGACACCCCCTGCTAGCGGCCAATTGGCTGCGAATCTGCAGGGGCGGAAATGCACAAGCAGTTCTGGCCAACTGCTTGTGCAATGTTAAATGCCGACAGCGTATGCTGTAAGCATTCAGCGATGTCTGTTGGACATGATACGCTACAGCATATCATGTCAGACAGACAATGATGAATTGGCCCCACTGAGTAAAGCAAATGGAAAATACTCACAGGGTTGAAAAAGAATAAATGTTTTTTATTTCCAGAAACACCAGTGAAACAGCATGAGGTACAGCTTGATAACATTCATTTTAAAACAATTGTATCAAGCTGTACCTCGTTACTGTTTCGCTGGTGATAGGTGTAATCAGAGCGCAAGACAGATGAGTACCCAACTTGGTTCCCTAATAGACACAGCACCGCTAGACAAAGACTATTTTTGAATATACGGTGAAGGAGGACCGAGGCATGCAGCCATCTCTTCTATGGGAAGTGATTCACACAGTTTAAAACTTTCGGTATATTTACTAAATCCTAGATTCGATTCTGTAGGCATAAATACTATTGGATGACACAGAGAGAAAAAAGTGATATATGTTTACGCAATTTGCATTTGTATACACACATACGTATATATATATATATATATATATATATATATATAGGTATATATGTGTGTAATAGAAATAAGAAATTAATATAAGTTCATTTGTTTAAAAAAAAACTGTTTTAATAAATTATTATGATTTCACTGAGCAAAATAAGTGCTAAACAACTTAAATGGAAGAGTATGGGGTTCCTCATTATATAGCTTCAATATGGATTCTTGGTGCATCTGGAACATCTATAGGTGAAACAAGAAAAATTCCAAGCCCGCTCTGTTCCAGTTAAAAATGTATTAGTTGTTCAAAAATGAGACAAAAAATGTTAAACAGCTAATTGTAAAAGCAACTGGTGTAACGGTCAATTAAACACAGGTACTGCACCTCCCTGCATCTGATGCATTTTGAGTGTGCATTCATAGATAGTTTTTAGGAGGGGCATTTACTGCTTATATATCCCTAGCTGCATTCTGATTGGCTATTAAAGTAAAGCCTGTGGCCCCTATTTATCATAGGTCTTGCGGACCTGATCCAACAGTGTGGATCAGGTCCGCAAGACCTCGCTAAATGCGGAGAGCAATACGCTTTCCATATTTATCATTGCACCAGCAGCTCACAAGCTGCCAATCGGCCACCAGCAGGGAGGTGTCAATCAACCCGATCGTATTCGATCGGGTTGATTTCCGGCGATTCCTGTCTGCCTCATCAGAGCAGGCAGACAGGGTTATGGAGCAGTGGTCTTTAGACCGCTGCTTCATAACTTGTATTTCTGGCGAGTCTGAAGACTCTCCAGAAACACTGCCCTTCAAGCTCCGTACGGAGCTTGATAAATATGGGCCCGTATGTTAGATCATACAGATTCACATTTGCAAATTTTCAGATTATCAACTATTTGTAAGCTGATATCTACCTCCATGCTCATTCACTCCTATTTACTAAGGGCTAGATTATGAGTGGAGCATAAATTAACTCTCCCGCTTGAGCATTTAATGCGCTAGAATTAAGATTTTTGCGCTCATTGGGTTGCTCTCATGTTATGAATTGAAAGTAAACTGTTATTGCTCTTGTGCTACCCCGAAGAGCACACAAATCTGAAGTTGGAAAATCACGTGCACATTAACATATTCCCCCATAGAAGTCAATGGAGAAAAAAAGTCAAAAAATACTTAAACCCTGTATTTGGATGATTACATTAAGGTATAGATATATACGGATATATATAGGAATATCTATTTATAAATACCTAGAACATATTAATTTCTGCTATGTGTAAAACATTAGAATGTGAAATATTTACACTAAATACATAGTTAAAACCTTTATTAAATAGGAATATTGCATAAATATGCTTTTACATGTTTTCATCTACTTAACAGCAAAGGGTTCCAATGCACTTCTATATATGTTTACATATGTATTAATGTGTTTATATGTCTATAAGTACATATATACACATAAGTACATAAATACATATGTACATACAACTATATATATATATATATATATATATATATATATATATACAGTTTTAGACATATGTATGTATGTCTATGTTAAAGCCCTTCGCCTGCCTTTTTTTTTTTTTTCTGACACCTGAGATCTCATATCTTTGAGCCCTTATAACTTTTGTGTGCAATATTTTCTTTTAAATAATTTTTATTAGATGGTGTAATTATACTTTGTAATGTATTTGTGATGTGTTTTGTGCAACTTTTTTGTTTCTTGAAACAGTTAATCCCAGCTCTGAGGATGCGGTAATCCATTCTAGCGTAAATCCCGATTGCACTCAAGCGATCGCGTTTACTTTCAACTTGTTATACCAGCGCAATTTAACCTGCACGCAAATGATTGTGATGATTGTGAAAACCTGATATCGATTGTGGGCAAACGTTTGCGCTCCACTTGTAATCTGGCCCAAATTTGCAAATACATTATGTAAAATATATATAATCTGTGTGTACAGCAGTTCTACAGATACAGTGCAATACGAACAGATCAAAATCGTTAGATATATTCTGTTTCCATATAGCTTTTAAAGTACTATTCTGTATCTAAATTGCTCTGTATCTATATTGCTTTGAAAATACAATAAATGTATTTTTATTTCTGGAAATATCAGCAATACAGCAACATGGTAACTAAATTCAAAATTAATACAAAGGCTTGGATATTAAAGAACTGGATATATAGAGATAAATGGATGCATTGTGAATCAAATGTTAGTAAATTAGATGCATACAATTTTGAAATTACATTTAAGTACAGGAAATATACATAAAATACAGGATTGATAAAAATGGTTACAGGCCTCTATTCAATAAAAAATGATCATATGAATGCAAAATTGATACATACTCATAGCTACTTACTGATGCTTTCAAGCCTCTAACCTAAATATTTGTAACAAATGCAAAGGAAGTAGTAAGAGAAGGGACTAATAGAATAGAGAGACTAGTAATATTAGTCTATTAGAAAACAGTTCCCCTAATAGCGCTACTGTTTTCTTTAGTCTATATAATTGCATGAATCCCTATCCAACAAAGGTAACACTTTACATTAAAAAAAATATATATATGCATGCATTTATTCTTACTACCATTCAGTATACTGTGCCATCATAAATATTTAGGGATGCTCAAAGAATAGAGTTTAAGATATAATTATAAAATCCTTCCGCATGATTTATAAGATCATATTCTGCGTTAAATCCCCTTGGTATCCTTGTATTTAGGTTAAATATCGAAAAAAATCCTCAACGGTATAAAAGTTTCTCCCTGTCTCCCCCTCTTAGGGCTAGATTACAAGTAGAACGATAACAGGTCCGCGAGAGCGAAAATGGGTTTATCGCCAGTGTTTGCGCGCGTGGGGTTTTCCGTTCGTATTACAAGTTGAAAGTAAACGCAATCGCTTGAGCTCAATTGAAGTTATCATGCTTTGGGTTAGCGTGTCCTCAGAGCTCTGCACAACTGTTTTGAGAAATTGAGTTAGAGAGGAAATCTTCCACAATTGAAAGCATTTCAATTCCCTCATCCTCTTCTTATCACGTCTGAATTGACCCGAATACATCAGGCTCTGTTTTTGATAAATTTTGGTGTAAAGGGGAACTCAAATTTACATGGAGATTCTCGTACAGGTTCTCTTCTACTTTTAGTAACTTTAACCCCTTGAGTGCTAACGTTGGCTCAGAGCCGTCGCTAGCACTCAACCACCTTTTTTGCAATCTGGGGGCTCCTACCGACTCTCACCCCGGCGATTGGGCCTGTGTAGTGATAGGCATCACTGAGGCTTCCCATTATGTGCGGTGACATCACACGCAATGACCTGATGACATCACTGCGCAACTTTATTTAAAATTGACAATACAAAGTATAGGGAAAGGGGGCATGCTGCTTAGAAGCCTGTATCTAAGGCATCTAAGCAGCTACTGATCCCCAAGACCCACCGTTGGAAAGGTAATCGCCTAACCTTTCCAACAGTATAATCCAGCTTAGCACTCAAAGGGTGGACCCCATAGTCTAGGGCACACTAACATGTAGTATAGCTTGGGTGCATTAAATCCCTCACATATAGACTAAGGGGACGCTTAGAAATTATTGTTGGCTATCACTGGAGCGCTAAGCTGAAGGTGCTATTCACTTAGTTGTATACTATGGTGTTGAATATAAATGTAAGTTTAAAACACTGCACACATACAGTACATACAAGCTTACACATATATGCATACCCAGTCACTACATACGCATATCTATATACACACATACACATATGCATATCTATATACACAAATACACATATCTATATACAGTACACACATACACATCTATATACACACATACACATACCTATATACACACATACACATATCTATATACAGTACACACATACACATCTATATACACACATACACATATCTATATACACACATACACATATCTATATACAGTACACACATACACATCTATATACACACATACACATATCTATATACAGTACACACATACACATCTATATACACACAGACACATATCTATATACAGTACACACATACACATATCTATATACAGTACACACATACTCATATGCATATCTATATACACACATACAAACACATACATATACTCCTGTGTCCACCTTCAGTTTGCAATAAAAATGTAAAATATAAATGAAATATATATTTTTATATTTTTTATGTGTTTTGTTATGCATGTTTTAAAGTGCTAACATTTTACTGCCACTTTACTTCCAAAAGCACTACATTTGATAGCATTGTTTTGTGTTTTACTCAAGTTCATCACTAGATATGAGCACTAATAGAGATCCCTGTACTATCAATTAAAAATATAGGCTGCATTAAATGGATATCAAACCCAATTTTTTTCTTTCATGATTCAGATAGAACATGTAATTTTAAACAACTTTCCAATTTACTTCTATTATCTAATTTCCTTTGTTCATTTGGTATCTTTTGTTGAAAATAATACCTAGGTAGGCTCAGGAGCCGCAAATATTTCTGGGAATTAGCAGCTGATTGGTGGCTGCACATACATACATCTTGTCATTTGCTTACTTAATATGTTCAGCTAGCTCCCAACAGTGCATTGGTGATCATTTAACAAAGGATATCAAGAAAACAAAGCATAATTAATAATATAAATATATTAGAAAGTTGTTTAAAATGGTATGCTCTATCTGAATCATGAAGGTAAATTTTTGGGTTTCAAGTCCCTTTAAGATTCTCTAGTACACCTATTTTACCACCCAGATAAAATGCCAGTGATTCTGCTCTATTCTTAGTGCAAGGCCACATAAAGGATAATGCAGCCTGCGCTATTGATTGTGCTCCTCTTGTAATCTAGACCATATCATAATGTTATTTTTCTGTGTTAACTCTCCACTCCCCTTTTTGTGCCCATTTTTAGGGGCCGATTTATTAAAGTGCGGATGGACATGATACAATGTAGCGTATCATGCCCGCTGCACATCGATAAATGTCAACAGCATGTGCTGACAGCATTTATCATCTTACTTTCGCAGCCAATCGACCGCTAGCAAGGGGTGTCAATCATCCTGATCGTATAGGATCGGGCGGATTGAAGACCGCAGCCTCAGAGGCAGCAGATAGGTTATGGAGCAGCGGTCTTTACACTGTGAGCCTGACGGCTCGTGCGGAAACAGGGGCATCAAGCTCCAATCGGAGCTTGATAATTCGGCCCTATCGAGTTTTACTCTAAGCATGAGTGTATAAACAATCAACAGAAACATTTTTTTTTTCAATGGAATCAAATAATATCCACAATTTCTTAATTCTGTAAGTACAGCTACATTACCGGGTGCGTCTATAAAGTATGCAAATCATTGGAAAAGTTCTAAATTCTGACCTACAATGAATGAGAATGAAGTTTAATATATGGGCAGTTTTGAGTCCCAACAATATTGGTAATGAAAAAGCCGGTTGTCCTCTACAGAAACCAGCTTTACTGTGTTTGGATAGCTGCAGAATTCTCAACTAATATTCATTCGTTGATCACTTGGTGAAAAGTGTAAAGATACCATGTTCTCTGTCATTAGATGTGTTTGGATTAAGGCTTTGTTCTGAAAACTGAAAGGGTATTAAACATATCTTAAATTAAAATGGAAAGTCAATTTATTAAGCCACCTAGCGAGCAAACTCTAAACAGTAATGCTGTATGCACAAGAATAAAAACAGTTTAATTTGCCTCATACTTCAAACAATGTGACAATGCTATTTTCTTTCTTTTCTAGACCAGACTCCCCTAAGGTTTCATTATAGGCCTTCTGCTGAATTCCTTCATCTAAAACTGCTTTTATCAATATCAACTGAAATGTTTTCCACAAATCAGAATTAATGACTGATCATTAAAGTTTTTTCAGCACTGTAAGAAACTTTATGTTTATGTTCAGTTTTCTATTTAAGCTACAGTAGTTATTTGTTTATAAAAAATACTATCTATCTATCCATTTTTTACCCAGATTATATAAAATAAGCCCGCTAATTGATTATTTTAACAAATTATTTGCACAAGTGTATACTCCATATTAAAAAATCTGTATTGACGAGTCCCTAATGCTTTTCAGAGGTAGATTACAATTTAAACAATATTTCCGCTCCAAAAGAGCATGTTATTATATACAATTTAATAAACTGTGTAAGAGATCCACATGCTACGAATACAATTTTAGAGTAAATGAAGGGAAAGATTGGATCCACCTGTTTGGCCACCCCTTACCACAACAGAGAAAATTGTCTGGGACCTCATTCATTCCTTGTTTGGATATAGGTAACATCTTTATGTTTATAATTATTATACTGGCATCTCCCTTTTCAAAATGTTATATTGCTTTGACACCATAGCCTGTGGAACAATTCAAAAAAATCATAAAGGATTCCAACAGCAATTAGTCTCCAAGAAAAAATAGAGAAGAGAGACAGCAGCATTGCAGAATGAAGAACTTAAACCAGTTAAATTTAGTGACAGAAAAGCTGTGAAAGATGACAAATACAAAAAGCAGTTTGCATTGTAGAGTGCAACAAATACATGGGTGGAGTAAACCTCTCTGACCAGATAATGAAGCCATATTTTTCCTCAAGAAAAAACAAAATCTGATATAAAAAGCTTGCTATCTATATAATGCAAATGGCACTTTTACATTTATATATTTTGTATAAAACCTCTGCATCTGGCAAAAAGCTCTATTTCCTAGATTACCAAATAGAGGTTATTGCAAGCCTTTTATTTCAAAATACAGACATGCCCCAAAACATTCAATGTGAAAACATAGCACAACTAACTGGCAAACCTTTCCCCAGTTCTATCCCCCCTACAGCAAAGATGGCCTGGTCCCAAAAACGCTGTAGAGTTTGCTCAAAAAGGGGAGTGAGGAAAGATTCAAGTTTTCACTGTATGACATGCCCATCAAAATCTAATTTATGTATCAAAAAGTGCTTTGAAATTTATCATACAGTTGAAAAATACTGGTAAAAATGATGCGTATAAATAAATTGCCACTCCCAAAAATTCTGTAAATACGGACTGCTAGTGGCATGAAGATGATATAATTTAATACAGGCAGTTATGCCATAGCAAACAAGAGATTAAACTAGACATGTGCGGTTCGATTCGGTCCGAATCGAAATTCGGATGAATTTGTCGAATTCGGATCGATTTGAATTTCCGAATTGCGGTAGATTTGGATGGATTCGGATGGCTATGTATTACACTAGTATTGTACAGTATACTAGTGTAATACACAGCACATCCCACTTAACACTGACCGAAATTCCGAATCGATTCGAACCGAATTGAACCAAATTTCCTACGAATCTGAAAGAATCCGAATGAACCCGAAACGAATTCATTTGATTTCTTCCGAATTCGAATCGATCCAAACCGAACCGAATTTTTCGAAGCTGCACATATCTAGATTAAACCTTTCCCCCAAAACCTTTTTTAGAACTGTGGTGCATAGCTGCAATTAGTGGGCTTCTATTGACCCTTTGCCCAAACATATCTAAGAATTCCCTTCAGAAATGTGATGCACAGTTTCAATTTGCAACCTTCTATGACCCTTTGCAAAAAACAAATCTAAAAATCCCCTTTCAGAACTGTGATACCCAATGGGCTCTGGACCCATTGCCATAAAGTGTCTAAAATCCACTTTAAGAACTGAGATTCCCAGCTGCAATTAGGAACCCTAAAAAGGTTTTAAAATAATTTGCATTATCACTGCATATGTTTTGTTTAAATAATTTCAGTGAGAAACCCAAAGTTTATGAAGATATTTTTTTCACAATTTTTGCACTTGGCATTTATTTACCAGCTTTTGGCATGAAATATACCAAAATGGGCCTAGATCAATATCTTAGGTTGTCTACTCTTAAAATCTATAAAGTTTTTTTGGGCAGTTATACAATAACAATAAACCATAAACCCCTTGCCTTCTAATTAGCTAAACCAATGAAATGCCCATACATATCTGTTGTTTCTGAACAAAGGGACCCTACAAAATATTTTAAAATAATTTGAATTATAACTACACATTTTTTTGTGTAAATAATGTCATTGAGAAACTCAAAGTTTATGAAAAAGTTAACTTTTATTTTTAATAAAAACATAGAAACATAGAATTTGATGATATATAAGAACCAAAAGACCTATCAAGTCTAACCGTATTACATGTTACTGGTTTCTTAGGATAGCTTTATGCATATCCCAAGCATTTTTTTTATAATTTTACAGTCCCTGTGTTTACCACCTCAATTGGAAGTTTATTCCATGAATCCACCACCCTTTCTGTAAAAACATGCTTCCATACATTTTTTCTGAATCTGTTGCCCTCTAATTTAGTTGAAATACTTTTTATTGAGAAGTCACATTAATAGTATCATGACAGTACATAGAAGTTGTGAGAAACAATAGATTATACAGTCTGTCTTTGTGTTCATATCTTAAACATTTTTCCCATTTACCTTTATATCCCCCCACCCCCTCCCTCTTCCCCCTCTAACAGTAAAACTATTAAACTTTAAATTATAAACCTTTTCCGTAGAGCGGTGTCTTCCATAAAGAAAAAGAAACATTTTACCATTCATTCTTAACACATAAAGAAAAAAAAAGAAAAAAACATCAGATACTCCCTCCCTCTCTCCTTCATGAGTATTTCTCTGCTATAACAGTTTGAGTGACTTCAAGGGTAGAGTGTTATCAGTAAGTCATTCTCCATTTTATCTCTCTTTGTATTGCTTATTGAGGGTCCAATGAAACCATATATTTTGAAAAATTTCCACACTACCCTGCATCCATGCTGCTGACTCAGACATCTGATATATGTCCTCAATTTTATCTAGCACCTCTCTCCATTCTGGTGCCCCCACCTTCCACTTTCTAGCAATGCAGATTCTAGTGGCAGTACACACTATGTTCACCCATTTATTAGAAGCTGAGTTTAGGGAATCCAGATGGGTATGTAATAAAGCCTTTGCAGCTGACAGTGTGAATGAGTCACCCAGAATTTTCTTAACCAGTAATGTGAGTTTTTGCCAGATTGGTTTTATTCTTGGGCATTCCCACCACATGTGCAAATAAGTGCCCACCATCCCACATCCACGATAGCATAGTCTATTACATTGAGTAGTATAATGTGAGGTCTGCAATGGGGTGAGATACCATCGGTATGCTGTTTTAATTATATTTTCTATCAGGTCTGCCCCAATTAAGCCTCTGCTTGACTCTGAGAATATCTGATTCCACTCATCTTTATCGTGAGTTATATCTAGGTCTTGTTCCCAGTTGGAATAGAGCTTCGGTTTTGTGGTGTTATGTGCACTTTGAATGGCTAGATAGAGGCTTGTGATCATTTTTTTCTGTCTGCCTGGTGTTAAGATAAGTTGCTCTAAGGTTGTGTGTGTTGTATCCTTTGCTCCCTTTCTGTAGTTGTGTATTGCATGTGAAATTTGAAGGTAAACAAACCAGTGTAATGGGTCTGGTGAAACCTTATCTCTTATTTGAGTGAAAGTCAATATTTTCCCCTTATCCATAAAGTCTGCTACCCTGTATAACCCCTTATTTTCCCATTTAGTTACTTGTTTCTGAAAATCTGTTGGTAGTAGTAACCTAATCGGTATGATGGTGGTCTGTGTGGACATTAAGCTTAGTGTTTTGGTTAGAGATTTCCATATAGCCTTGGAATCCTCAGTAACTTTTAATTTAGCACAACAGTGTGGTCCCGTGTTAATCGGCTTCCATAGTATCTCTCCTGGATTGTCTAGCCCCCCTATTTCCGCTTCAACTAGTGGCCAAGTCATATCTCGACAATCTTTATGTAGAAGAGCGCATTGAGCTACTCTGGCCGCATGATAGTAATCCCTAAGGTTGGGAACTCCTATCCCTCCCAACTGTTTATGTAGTTTTAGAGTATGAGCAGCTAACCTAGCTGTTTTCTGTCCCCTAATAAATTTCATAAGTTTGCCTTGCATCTCCTCTAGTTCTTTCAGTGGAATTTTGATCGGTAATGCTCGAAATAAGTATAAAAACCTGGGTAATATGTTCATTTTTATGGCTGTCAACCGTCCATGCCATGAGAAACTGCCCTTTTTCCATTTAGATATATCTTTCCTTATAGAGTTATATATTGGGGTATAGTTAATTGCATAGAGTTTTTCTATTGAGTCAGTGATATTGATGCCTAGGTATTTGATGTACCCACTTGCCCATTTAAAATCAAAGTTGATCTCTATCAATTTTCTTGTATGGACTGGTAAAGACAAGGGAAGAGCTTCGCATTTTTCTGAGTTGATCTTAAAGCCTGATACCTTAGAAAACTCCTCTAATAACTGATAAAGATTGGGTAGGGAGAGCATGGGATTCGTTATTGACAGTAAAATATCATCGGCAAACAATGTTAATTTGTATTCCCTCCTATGTGTTTTGACTCCTGAAATGTTGCCAGAATTCCAAATGCAGGCTGCCAGCGGCTCTACACACAAAGCAAACAGCAGAGGAGACAGAGGGCACCCTTGACGGGTACCATTCAAGATCTTTATAGCTCTCGACTGATAACCCGCCGCTCTAATTGATGCTATTGGATAGGAGTAAATGTTTTTGATTGCCTCTAAAAATTTGTTCCCAAATCCCAAATGTTGTAGGACCGCCTGCATGTATCCCCAATCTACCCTGTCGAACGCCTTCTCTGCATCCAAAGACAGGAGCAGAGAAGGCGTTAATGTGTTTTTCAAGTATTCCACCAGAGCCACCGTTCGCCGAATATTATCAGGTGCTTCCCTCTCTGTGATAAAGCCCACCTGGTCAGGATGGACCAATGTAGGTAATCGTTGTTTAAGCCTGTTCGCCAGGATCTTTGTGAAGATCTTCACATCCTGGTTAATCAGCGAGATTGGTCTATAATTTTGTGCTAAATTAGGGTTTTTCCCTGACTTAGGAATTACAACAATCTTGGCTTGAAGCAACTCTGGTGGAATCTTAGGCCCTCCAAGGATATCATTACAGAATTTGTGTAGGTGGGCAATCAGGTCCGTATTGAATAATTTGTAATAATCCCCTGAGTACCCATCTGGTCCCGCTGCTTTACCCCTTTTAAGTTCTTTGACGGCTAGTGCTACCTCTTGTACTGAGATCTCTGCTTCTAAATGTTTTGCCTCTTCTATATCTAATCTAGGTAGGGAAGCTTTTTCTAGAATTTGTTCCCTTAATTTTGTTATCTGTGGGGAGTGATTCACTTTTTTGCCATCATACAGGTCTTCATAATATTTGGCGAATTCTTCTACTATTTCCTGGGGGTGGGAGGTCATTGTGCCATCCCTTTTTTGTAATTGCGCTATTGTGAAGGATTTTGTTTTTTCTCTTAATTTGTTGGCTAGAAACCTATCAGGCTTATTGGCATATAAAAAATAATATGACTTTAGTTTGTGTATGGCCCTCATGGAATTATCAAACAGTATTTTGGTTAGTTCTTTTCTTTTATTAGTTAGTGTGGTTAAGGTTATTTGGGACAATGTGGCTTGATGCCTTTTTTCGAGAGCTTCTATTTCTTGTTGTAAGGCTTCTACCGGCAGTCTTATTCTCTTTAGGTATAAAGCTTTTTCTTTGATGATCAGCCCCCTAATGTATGGCTTGTGTGCTGCCCATACCGTGAGCGGTTTAACTGCGGAGTTAACATTTATCC
This sequence comes from Bombina bombina, assembly GCF_027579735.1. NCBI lineage: Eukaryota > Metazoa > Chordata > Amphibia > Anura > Bombinatoridae > Bombina > Bombina bombina. Next base: position 163,099,010 of record NC_069505.1, on the reverse strand, counting down.
TCCAGTATTCATTAAGACTATTTAAAATTCTATTGTGTATATCTGGATGTTTTAGTAATGAGGGATCATATGTCCATGATCTCTGCCTGTTTACATCTACTATTCCTTTTAAATGAATTTGTATTATGGAGTGGTCCGACCAAACTGCTGTGTGTATGGATGATGAGATTAGATTAGGGATCAGAGTTTGGCTAATATATATATAGTCCAATTTAGTATATGTTTTATGGGCGGGTGAATAGTATGTGTGATCATTCGTCTGGCCGTAAAGAGTCGTCCAAGTGTCTAATAAATTATGTGTCTCTAATTCTTCTTTAATCTGCTTAGTGATAGAATTAAGCCTTCTCTGCTTATTTGTAAGTTTGACAGTACTGGAGTCTCGAAGTATCTTTAGGTTTACATTAAAGTCTCCCGCCACCACCATAATAGATTGTGACCACTGTGTGAGCAAATGAGATATCTTTTTAAAAAAGTCATGTTGTTGTTCATTTGGGGCATAGATGTTGCATAGTGTTATCTGCTTCCCTTGAATAGTCCCCCTAAGTATTAGGTATCTACCCTCCTTATCCCTTATTACCTCGTCTTTAACAAATTGGACCGAATTGTGGATGAGAATTGATACCCCCCTCTTTTTACTCTCAGTTGAAGCATGGTAATGTTGGGTAAAGTGTTTGTCCCAATATTTAGGGCACTGGCCGTGTGTGAAGTGTGTTTCCTGTAAGAATAGAATTTTAGCCTTCATGTTGCTATACTGGGTAAGTGCGGTTTTCCTCTTTACATTTGTATTTAGGCCTCTGACATTGTGAGAAATTATTTGTAGCCTAGATTCCATTTAGGATCTTTTCTCTCCCCCCTCTGCACATACCTTCCTTGAAGAAACTTATATTGGCATCTCTTTGGACCAATTGTAGCATGGAGAAACCTTTTTGACCACCGCTCTTCAGAACTTAAACTAAAAACATAAAAACACATATTAAAATTAAACATTATGCATGAAACAAAAATTAACTTTGAAGTACTAAAATAATACATTCTGTCTAACTAAATTCACTCTGGAATCTGCCCAGATGTGCATTTCTAAAGTATCTTCTAGCATATGGAGAACAGCAAGTACATAGATACCCCTCATAAGTAGCACTGTCTAAGTCCTGTGCCTCCATAACTAACCTCTAAGAGACTTATATATTCTACAGCCTATTATTCTTCACATATCTTTACAATAATCTCTCCATTAATAAGCCTTAGTGGATTTGTTTTAATGTCTTGAACATGAGTCCATTGACTATATATAAGTCACTATTCCCGCTAAGGGGAGAGGTGACTATGCTGCAATAAAAAAGACTGTTACCGTCCTTCAATGACCTGAAAGTTACTCAAGTTTTCTGTTTCTTCCTAGAGATTTTCGTCCAGCGCCCCTGTTGGAAAGCACCTTTGGAAAGCTGAGGGCGATTTCTGGAGTTTTCTTGAGAGTTTTCTGGACAGTCCAGTTTCAAGATTTGACAAAGACCTGGGATGTCTTGTTTTTCTTTAATGGTATATGTGTTGCCTTCATGAAGCACCAGTAGGGCAAAGGGGAACCCCCATCTATAGGTGGTTTGGTTTTTTCGTAAAAGTTGTGTTAGTGGGCGAAGAGCAAATCTTTTCTGTAGAGTTTTAACACATAGATCCTGGTAGAATTGAATAATTGAGCCTTTGAACTTGAAGGTTGGGTTCTTCCTAGCTGCCATCATAACTTCTTCCTTTTCCTGGAACCGAAATTTTTTTAGTATTACATCTCTTGGGGGATCTGTATCTTTAGGCTTCGCTCTTAGAGCTCTATGAGCCCTTTCCAGCTGAAATTTCCCCTCTGCTTGTGACCCTGTAATGGTTTGGAATAATTGAAGGAGATAATCGTCTAGGGCTGCTGCATTAGTTGTTTCTGGGATTCCTTTCAGACGAACATTGCACCTCCTACTCCTATTTTCAAGATCCTCTAGTTTGTCATTAATGTCCTTTAATTCTTGTTGGTGGTCGGACAGCTGTTGTTTGATGTTTGTAACCTCTTCCTCCATTGCTTCTTCCTTTTCTTCTACCATTTCTAGTCGTGTCCCCAATTCTGAGATATCTTGTCTAATTTCTGTGAGGCTATTTGTAACCGTACTTTGGAGTGTGTCCATTTTTTTCCACATTTTGTCAAAAATAGATGTTATATCCTGTTTGGATACTAGATTCTGAATGTCAGATTTTGTAATGTGGAGATCGCAGTTTCCTGTAGAGTTATTGTCGATTTCTTCTTCTGCCTCCACCTCATTCACATCTTCACCCCTCTCCAACATCTTATCTCCTTTCTGGGGTTTAAAGGAAATGCTAGCTGCAGCTGGTTTGCTGGTGGTCCCTGACTTATTCTGCCTTCTGATTGACATGTTATAAAAGGCAAGGTGTCACAAACTAATGTCTCTGATTCTTCCTGTAAAAACAATGCAGCTGTCTCTGTGACAGTGTAGGATTAATTTAGCGCCAAAAATCTTAGCTGCGTGTGCTCAGCAGATCAGATTGACAGTCAGAACTGTAAAAAGATTCAATAAATGTGTGTGGGTCAATTTTTCTTTCTTTTTGATTCCCCCTGCCTTATTTCAACTGCGTATGTGACATGTTAATCACTTTTATTTCTGGAGCTGTTTGATTTCGATCACTCTTGCAAATTCAAGGCGTTTTGCTAGTTACTGTGTGTAGATCTTCAGTGCATATATTGTTTGATTGCCTATATTTGCAGACATATATTGCACCCTTTTTACAATTTTCCCAGGTCCTGTCAGCTGTAATTTGTGTCTGTCATTGTCCAATTGTTCTTACCGTTGCTTCCTCATCATGGCTGGCGAGACTAGCGAGACATGTGGTTCATCTTATCCTTTATGCGTAGCACTTATGTGTCGTGTTGCTCTCAAGCATACTTCATCATCCGGCTCTGTGTTTGTTCTTATTCAATTCTCTCCGAAGCTCTCCGGATCTTGTCAGTGTTAGTGTCAGGCTGCCGATGTCTGTTTTCAGAACTGCTGAGTAGGCCTCCACTGTTCCGGTTAACACCGTCACTGCGTTCTCTCCAAAAAAATAGAATGCCGCCCCAACTTAGCTAAGGGGAATCTGTGGGGACATCTGTGTTTGCTTAACCGGCACTATACAAGCTTAAACATGCTATTACTCCAACTTTTTGCTGAAATGCACACGGAGCTGACAAATTATGCGTCCTCCATGCTGTCTGTCCCGGCTCCGCCCTCTGCCCTCTAATTTAAAGGGACATTATACCCCAAAAAATTATTTTAAGATTCAGACACAGAATACACTTTTAAACAACATTCCAATTTACTTCTGTTATCTATTTTGCTTCATTCTTTAGATATCTTTTGTTAAAGAAATAGCAATGCACATGGGTGAGCCAATCAAATGAGGTCTATGTGCAGCAACCAATCACTAGCTACAGAGCATAGCTAGATATGCTTTTCAGGGAAGAATATCAAGAGAATGAAGCAAATTAGATAATAGAAGTAAATTGGAAAGTTGTTTAAAATGGTACTCTCTATCTGAATCATGAAAGAAAAAAAATTGGATTTAATGTCCATTTAAGATTGTGACTCCTTGTTTAGCTATTTCTTTTTTTTGTGTGGAAAACACGTTCAGCTTCCACTTTATTTAGTCTCTTCACATATTTGAAGGTTTCTATTGTGTTATCTCTTTCCTTTCTCTCCTCTAAACTATACATATTATTATCAGAGTCTTTCTATGTATGTTTTATATTTTAGACCATGTACCATTTTAGCATCCCTTGTTTGGACAGTTTCTAGTTTATTTATATCCTTCTGCAGATGTGGTATCCATAATTGTACACAATATTCCATTGAGGCTTTAAGAGTGATCTGTAAAGTGGCATAAGAACCCTGCTATTTCTGCTACTAATTCCTCTCCCAATGCAACCAGTATTCACCTAGCCTTACTGGCTCCACTGCTGCATTGTGTACCAAATTTTAAATCATCTGAAATAATAATTTTATTAGTTACAGTAAGTAATATACCATTGAGACTATAATTGGTTGGGTTTTTTGATTCTATATGCATAATTTAGCTCTTGGTAATATTACATTTTAGATCCCATTTTTTTCCCCAAGTCCTCCAATTTTTTTCACTGCTCATTTGATCCAATCCTTCTGGAACATCAACTCTGTAACAGTTTGCTGTGTCATTAGCAAACAAGCACACCTTCCCCTAGAGCCTACTTCCAATATCAAGTTAAACAAAACAGGCCCAAGAATTGACCCTTGGGGAACACCACTAGTAATTGACCTCTCATTTGAATATACTCCATTAATAGAAACCCCCTGCCTTCTATTCTTCAGCCAGCTTCATACCAAGTTAATAATCTTAGCCTCTACAAGGCTATCTATACATTTTGTGAATAAGTTTGTTGTGTGGGACAGTTTCAAATGCTTTACAAAAGTCTAGATACGCTACATCTATGGCTCCTCTCTGATTAATTAATTTAGTTATATGGTCAAATAAATCAATTAGATTAGTCTGACATGATTGTCCAGCAGTGAAATCATGCTGTCCTTTCTCTCCTAAGTTGTTTGCCTGAAGGTAAGATCCTTTGACATAACGTGTCTAAGAATCCTCTTACAGAAGTGTGATGCACAGGTGAAATTAGCGGCTTTCTGATAGCCAAAAGCTATGGTAAACCCATAAAGAGCTAGATTAAAAGTGTTGCAGTATTTTTTTTCCCCAATCGCAAAAACTCCACTAGAGTTAAGCTTTTTGCACTAGTCAGGTTGAGTTCGTATTACAAGTTAAAACAACAACTTATTTTGTGCTAAAGGTAAGCCAAATCACGCTTAAAGTTGAAATTCGAAAATCGCGATCTGATTTTCGTATTCCCCCATTTAAGTCAATGGAGAAAAAATATTGAAAAAAACACCCACTTTCTCGCGTAAACACCATGGCATATTCGCAATAGCGCTAACCCAACATGAAAATATGAATATTTCATATTCCAATGTTATTTAACATGTTTTTTGAAATATGAGCAAACACCATTGCATGTTGTAATATGAGCAAAAATTGTTGCATACTGTAATATGCGCAAAAATAATCACATATTGTAATATGTGCATACCCGGCATGAAAAATATGTATACATATATATTATTGTATTTATATGCGTATATATCTCTGTAAATACATATATACATATAATAATAGATTAATACATATGATGAAGGGGCGTGACCCAGAAACGTATAGTGAGTATATTGTTTGAGTTGTCTGGCCAGACCAGTAGGTTGTGACTTGCTGTTAACTTTTACTCATTTTTATTGAGAAATTTTTATTTTGTATGTATTTTTGCTTTTATTACTGTGTAACATTATAACAGTTCCTTTGTACTGTATTGATAGTAGATATCACTATACTGCTAGCAGTCATTGATGTATTAAGATACAATTCACTTGTAAAACATTCTCAAGTGTTTAAATTGCTACTAAAACTGTGATCATTCACTCTGTATAGAGGTTGCAACTATGTTTGCATACTGTGTTTTATATATTTAAATAAACATTAGTATCTACACTATAAGGTTGTTTTGCACAGTTATTTGCAGCGCTGTTACCACTTGTTATATATATCGCCGGGACTTATATTCTATAGAGAATCTTATCGTGAAGTTTTGGGGATGTTATCCCCGTCCTCAGACCATGAATACAGTATGCAGAATACATGTTTTAAATAAATTACCGCATCACCAGCACCCGCGAAGAAACCGGAACCTCCCCGGCATCTCCACCACACCACTGCACAGGTCCGGTGGTTGCCATGGCAACAGGAACTCGCGTGCATCTAAAAACAACAGATTTACAATACAGAATAACATTATAGCAAGAAAGATACAATCAGAATGACAAGTGCCATCTAAACAGCGCCACTTTAACTTACATATTTCCCTTAACCTAAAAGTACATCAAAGGAGATCCCTCATTGGAAATGCTAACGATCGGATCTATCATATAATACTAGGGATAGTGAACAATACCAGGAATTTGAGCGTGTTAGAGCAAACTACACTATAATAAGGGCACAGGTGAACATCTAAACAACTATACACAAGAGGGTTAAGAACCTTGGAAACTAAATAAAGCAATACCAATCTAGGTTAGTATTAAGCCCCCTAGGTGTTAAAGTATTTAAGGTGAAAATCCACCTAGCCTCCCTTTGCAACAGCAGTTTAGCTTTGTCACCCCCCCCCCCCCCTGGGAAGACAGGGTACATGATAAATAATTACATACCTGAGATTCGCTACCATATGGCCAGCCATGGCAAAATGCCTGGCAACAGGTTGTTCAGACTCATTGTTTTTTATAGCCATCCTTATGGCTGCTCTATGGTTGGCCATACGGCTGCAAAGATAATCAATGGTTTTTCCTACATAGTACAAACCACACAGAAAATGTAGTAAATATACTATGTACTCAGTAGTACACGTTACTCTGTGTTTGATAACATATTTTTTTTTTAGTCAATGGATGGGTGAACGTTTTGGTATTACTCAGTCCACTACAAGTGGTACACCCTAAACATCTAAAGCAACCCAACTTTGGTTGATTCAACCATGTTGTTTGTTTATAGCTCTTGACAGGATCATCTCTGACCAAAGTGTCCCGAATAGATTTTTACAGTTTAAAGCCCACCCTTAGAGGACCCATGTTCACAAATGGGAGTGTGGTATCTGAGTTCTGAGTCTTCCCAGGGGGGGCTAAACTACTGTTGCAAAGGGAGGCTAGGTGGATTTTCACCTTAGATACTTTAACACCTGGACCAAATATGTACCTTTGGTGACTAGAATGGACCTCAGTGCTATGGTACCATATTGTACCCTTAAAAATTGTGCAAATCTGGCCTTTTAAGGGTACTGCCCCAGTGTCAAGCCCTTTGAACCTCACGATGGCACATTTGTACTCAACACAGCATAATACAAATGCTGTTCCATTATATTTATTATATAACATTCAAATATGCATTCATTTAAAATGTACTTTTTTAGACAGTATTACAATAGTCAAACTGCAGTTTTAAAAAAGTTTGGAAATTGTAGCCATATAGCAAATCTAAAGAATGCTACAGAACCACCTGAAAGAACCAGACCAAACAACCAGTTCCAAAATGAGCTATTCAATGTGTTTTATATCACTCTGTACTAGACTCTAAAAACACCCCATTTAATTTAGGGTGACATGCCACATAAAACATAAATATATATAAAACATATAGAAAACAACATAATATGAAAATATAACTCTAACAAAAAGAAGGGGGATTTGGGGGAGAGATAAACGATAAAACTCACAACCATAAATTGAATTGCCACTCTTTGCAAAATATATTCAAATGCATCTATTTCCCCAGTACACATTTTGGTGATGAACTGCTGGTGCAATGATAAATGTCGACATCGTATGTTGTTGACATTTATCGATGTGCAGCGAACATGATCCGCTATATCGGATCATGTCCGCTTGCACCATAATAAATAGGCTCCCAAGTGTTCACAAACGGACCCCAACTGTACCCTTTTTTTCTGACAGTGTAGGGGCTTATTACTAACCTAGATTGGCATTACTTTCTTTAGTTTCCAAGGTTCTTTCCCCTCTTGTGTATAGTTAGTTAAATGTTCACCTGTGCCCCTATTATTATATAGTGGAGTTTAATCTAAGCTCGAATTCCTGATATCATTCACTATCCCTAGTACTATATGATAGATCCGATCGTTAGCATTTCCAATGAGGGATCTCCTTTGATGTACTTTTAGGTTAAGGGAAATATGTAAGTAATAGTGGCGTTGTTTAGATAGCACTTGTCATTCTGATTGTATCTTTCTTGCTGTAATGTTATTCTGTATTGTATATCTATTGTTTTTAGATGCACAGGAGTTCCGGTTGCCATGGCGGGTGCTGATGATGGGGTAAGTTATTTAAAACATGTATTCTGCACACTGTATTTAAGGGCTAAGGATGGGGATAACATCCCCGAAACTTCACGATGTTTACTGAAAAAAATTATTTATAGAATATAAGTCTCGGCCTCCTATTTTTGCATACATGTTGATTTTTTTAATGCACCCTGGGCGGATGAGGACTGAGAAAAGTGAGTGCAGAGCCTTTTGGACATTGTATATATATATATATATATATATATATATATATATATATATATATATATATATATATGTATATATATATATTTATATGTGTGAAACAGAGAAACCCAACAACGAGACTTAGCCACACCAGGCTAAAATTCAGGACCCAATGCAGTGTCTCCGGTTGTGAACAATTTCATAAATCACTTGTAGAGATAGGATAAGCAAAGTCACTCACCACATGATCGCCTTTTCGATAAAACACTCTGCAGCGTAGCTACCTGATGTGTAGCCGCCTCTGTGCCGCTTCCGAAGATCCAGGCTTCTATTGAGCAGCTCACAGGGCCTCCGCTGTGTTCGGTGTACTCGTCAGCTTGTGTGTGGGCGTGAACTCATGCGTCACCAGTAATCCTCCAATGACAGGGATTCTTTTCCGGAGACACCGCAAACTTGGAACCGCTCCAGGATTTAGCAACAGCTGATGGGTCGGCAAGGACTGGAGTAATGTAATTTATAGAAAAGGAATACCGACATCCATCTTATAGGTAAAATCAAGGAAACTTAATCGGCAATTTAAAAGATTATAAACAGCACAGCAACTTGGACATAGAGTCAGACGTAGGCGCAGCACACAGGCATACGCGTTTCGGAAAGAATTCCGTAGTCACACAGGCTGTGACTACGGAATTCTTTCCGAAACGCGTATGCCTGTGTGCTGCGCCGACGTCTGACTCTATGTCCAAGTTGCTGTGCTGTTTATAAACTTTTAAATTGCCGAATAAAGTTTCCTTGATTTTACCTATAAGATGGATGTCGGTATTCCTTTTCTATGTGTGTGTGTGTGTATACACATACATACATACATACATATTTAGACATGTATTGGTATGTATCTCAATGTTAAAGCCCTTCAGCGGCTTTTTTTATTCTAACACCTGAAATCTCATATTTTTGAGCATTTATAACTTTTTAATGCAATATTATTTTTGAATAATTTTTATTAGACAGTGTTATTATGAGTGTAACTGTACTTTGTAATGTATTTTTTAAATGTTTTGTGCAATTTTTTAATTTCGGAAAACAGTTAACCACAGCTCTGAGATTGCGGGAAGGATTATTGCATAAATCCAGACTGCACTAGTGATTTCACATTTTCGCGCCACTTGTAATAGCCACATTCAGCACAATTAAAAATGCTCACAAAAAGACAATATCGCTTGCGCAAAAATGTTTGTGCCTCACTTTTAATCTAACCCAAATGTCTGCTAATTGTGAACACAGGGGATCCTGTAGAAGCTTTTCTAAGCATTTGTCTTATGACTGCACACGTTATGTGTAAAAGATTTTTGTGAGAAACCCAAAGTTTGTAAAAAAGGTTACCGATTTCTTTTATAAGATCAAATTTTGCATACATATGACTGTCAAATGTTTAAATGAAATATACCAAAAAGGGCCTAGATCAATACTTTGGTTGTCTACTTTAAAATATATATATATATATATATATATAGTTTTTGGGGCCAATTTTGAGAATTTAGGCAGCTCTGCTACACCAAATAAGAGTTACTCATTGCATCATTTTAGAAAATGGTATACATAGCTGCAGATAAAAACCTTAAAATGAACTAAATCAGAGGATTCCAATGAAAAAAAAATTAAAAAAAATTCTCTGCATTTAGAAAGCTACAGGTTTTTAGGGTATGGGACAATTAGGGCCATATTACGAGTTGAGCACAAATTATCACTTACGGTAAAGCTATATTTGCACTCAACTGAGCAATATCAGTGCACGCTAACATGTGCTAGTGTTACGAGTTAGGTGCAATGCGAACGTGACCATATTTTCATATCGAGTAAGGGCACTTGAAAATTTGTGATCGAGTAGCGTGTTAGTTTTTTTTTGCTCCATTGACGTCTATGGGGTAAGACGTTATCAAAAACTGTTTACTTCAACTTGTAATATGAGCACTACCTATGTTCGCAAAAAGCTTACTTCTCTCAGAGTTAGCGCTCGAGCAGGAGCATTAAATACCCCTCCACTTGTAATCCTGCCCTTAATATAGTGTAAATATAACCTTTTTTCCAATGGCATGGAGAGTCCATGAATCCATTTCTAGTGGGAATTCAACTCCTGGCCACCAGGTGGAGGCAAAGAACACCCCAGCAAAGCTTCAAGTATCCTCCCACTACCCATAATCCCCATTCATTCTTAGCCTGTGTACATTGTAGGTTATGTGCAAAGAAGGTGTCTGAAGAAATCAACTTGTTAATCCTTTAATGGGTACTTTTCCGTGCAAGCAAGGATTGGGGTTATGCTGTGTCCATGTAATTCTCTTTAGTAAGAGTAATGGTGGCTTTTAGCAGTTGGAAGATGGCGAGGTGGTCTTTGCTTACCTTCCAACATTTTTTCTACCCCCTATATAGAAAACCAGGGTTGGTTACTCTGTTTTTTCTTTATCTACAGGTCTATGTCAGTGAGGTTTCTGTCACACCTGTTTGCGGTACCTGCCCTATAGTGGATCCACAGATAAGTGCTTTTATCTTCAGGTAAAAGACTTGCAGCACTTAGGGGTTCCTTGTTTTCAAGAGAAAAAAAGGATACTTAGAGAACAAGGTGGATCCTTATGGGACTGAATATCCCTTTTAAAAATTGGGGATTTATTGGGCAGGAATTCAGGGCACTGTTCTGTCATATGAAGGCTTTTTTTTATTTTGGCTATGGGGATTTGTTTGCACAAGTTTACCTTTTATTTAGTTTGGGTAATATCTCTTTAAGGAAGTTGTTGTTAGTTTTTACCGCATCTCCCTTTCTAATCTGAGGTCACGTGACCGCTCAGTTACTTCCTAAGTGCTGAACGGTTTGATTCTAGCTGGCTGTTTGGAAGCTAGATTTTCAAGGGGATTTTCTTTTTTTTTTTTTTTTTTTTTTTTTTTTTTTAGTTTTATAACAAGATTTATTAAAGAAAAAGAAAAAGATACAGAGCATAGGTGTAAGCACACATTGCCACAATCCTTGCAAGTTCAAATACAGAAGCATAATGTCGCTTTACATTGAAAATATAGTTATTCAAGAATAAGAGATATATGCCTCCTTAGGCTGAGGGCCCTTTCCAAGGTCCTTTTTGTATTTGTAGTCAAAGAAAGTGTCGATCACTAGATCTGTAATTTTGTCAGTTCTTCGTATTCAAATAAACAAAGTGTAATGTCCTTCTTTGCAGGATAAAGTGCAATAACCAAATAAATACGAAGGTGAACAGTAAATGAGAATATCTTGATGATGATAACAATAATAAAAAAAAAAGAAAATAATAACAGTGACATTCGTAATAGTAACCATGCTATCTCTAACAATATTATTAATAACGTTGTACCAATATCAGTAATATTGATATTAATATTGCACCAGGATACCAGCCGTCATATAGAAGTAGTTGCTTTAAAGTCTCAAGATCAAGCATTCCTGTCGAGTCTCAAAAATCCATATAACTACTAAGTAGGAAAATCAAGTGGGCCCTGTGACCTGAGCTACAGTCAGAGCTGGCTACCACCCTTCCCCCCAGTCATGTCTGGATTCTACATCGTTTGGGAGTCAGTCAATCCAGCGTTTAAGTATTCCTCCCATATAAAACCAATAGAGGAGTAGTCATCTAATCGGTTTGTTTGTCCATAGTGGTATCTCTCTAGGTGTAGGTTATGTGTTACTGTATCTTTCCACATTTTGATTGTTGGGAGCTCCTTTTTTTTCCAATTTAGGGGTATTAGCTTTTTAGCTGAGTTTATCATTAATGTTAATAACGCGAGTCTAAGTTTGCACTTGATTTTGGGGAAATGGTTAAAAAGGAAGATCCAAATATTATGAGCCAGGGGGATTTTTAACACTTTTTCAATTTCTTTCCTTATGGATTCCCAATAATCCCTCGCTATTGAGCAGTGCCACCATATATGGAATGGTGTCCCTATGTCTTGGCAGCCTCTCCAACATAGTGCTGGGGTGGTAGGGAAGAGTTGGTGCAAACGCACTGGAGTATAATACCACCTACACATTAATTTCAAGTTCATTTCCAGTGTGGATATAGATGAGGAGGATTTACTCATGTGGGAGAATATAGATAACCATGTTTGTGTAGGTAATGTTTCTCTTGTCTCTTTTTCTTCAAGGGGATTTTCTAGCATTAAGATCATTTTTCTGCCTGCCGCTTCTCTTTAATGTTTGCAGTTTTCTAGGATCTGCAGTTTGAATAGGATTTATCTGCTGGTGTGGATTGGATTCATGGTTACCGGTTAGGTGAGTCTCTCCAGCGTGGCTGGGGTGTAGAGGTTCCGTTTAATAATTATTTATCTTTGTTTAGAATTTTATTCTATTTTTTTATATTGAAATTAGAGTATTAAGGGAAATAAGGGGCTATTTTATTTACTATGGATGCCGATCCCAAGCATTCTCTGTCATTTGATAAATGTCTTTAATGTGCAGATGCCCTGGGTATACCTCTTGTGCAATTTTTTCCCCTAGCCTTAATATGGTTTTAATATCTAAGGATAAGGATTCCTTATATGATGTCTTAGCCTTCTTCTAACATGTCCCAGTCTTTGACAGATTCACATGCAGTGCCCTGAGGTTCATCTCAGTCAGTTTCTGGGAGTGTGTGCTTGCCTAAAGATTTTGCTGCACAGTTAACTGCTGCAGTTTCTGCAGCCTTAAGTGCTTTACCTAGTTCTGGTAAAAAGAAGAGGAAATCTATTGGTTCTGATTCTGCCAAGATTGATTTGGTTAGTCTTTCTCAGTTATCTAGTGAGGATTATTCTTCTGTAGCTTCTGCTGGTGAGATCTCTGATTCAGAATCTGCAGTTTCTAGCACAGTAGATTCTGAGGAGGTTAATTTTAGATTTAAACTGGAGCATCTCCGTTTACTTTTGAAAGAGGTTTTAGCTACTTTGATGACTCTGAAAAAGTTACAGAGGCTCCTAAAAGGGCTTATAAACTTAATAGAGTTTTTGATGTCAATCCTAAATCTGTAGAGGTTTTTCCTGTTCCAGATTGCATGTCTGACATTAAATCTCTGGAATGGGAGAAGCCAGGTGTTCCTTTTAACCCGTCTCCTGTGTTTAAAAAGATGTTTCCTGTAGCAGATTCAGTGCAAGATCTGTAGTGCACTGTTCCTAGAGTAGAGGGTGCTAAATCTACCTTAGCCAAGAGAACCTCTTGAGGATAGTTCCTCTTTTAGAGACCCTATGGATAAGTAATTGGAGGGTTATTTAAGATAGATGTTTCTTCATCAGGGTTTGCAGTGGCAACCAGTTACTAGTATTGTGACAGTTGCTGGTGCAGCCTCTTATTGGTGTGACTCATTGTCTGATCTAATTTTAGAGGAGAATACTATATAGGAGATCCAGGATAGGATCAAGGCTCTAAAGCTAACTAATACCTTTATATGTGATGCAAGTTGTGGAGCCAAGATTTCTAGTTTTGTGATACTAGTGCGCAGAGCCCTTTGGTTAAAGTCTTGGGGGCCTATTTATTAATGTCTGTCCGACATAATACGCTGTAGCGTATCATGTCTGACAGACATCGCCGAATGCTGACAGCGTACGCTGTCGGCATATAACATTGCACAAACAGTTCTGGTGTCAGGATTCCACCTTAACTATAATACCATGAGGGGATTCCACCTTAAATTTTTCACCTATCCATTAACCCTCCCACATATCCTTTAAAATCTTCTATGCACCTGCAAACAGGAGCTTAGTATTTTGTTAGAATCACAGACTCTAGCTGTGTACTGAGCTTCCAGAGATTACTGGAATTTATTTACTCATACTTGAATAAAACCCTGTTCTGGATTTTCCAGTTTTACAAGAGAAGTCTCAAAGAAGAACTTTATATTTGAAAATCACCTTTGTTTTTTTAAGCCTGAAAGCCATCCAACGTTTACGCTAGTTGTATAACCTTGCAACATCCGTTACTACCACTTAAAGTTGCCATCTGCTTCTGATCAAGCTAATCCTTACCGGATCAAGTTGTTCTCATTGCAAAAAGGATTTACATTCATAATTGTCACCAAAGACAAAACTGTATAACTTCTGAACGAAAAGCGGAACTTAGCCACACCCCCTGTGACGTAACAGGTCTGATGCATTTATACACTCCGCTCCTAATACAGCCTTCAACAGCAGCTTCACTTGGGATCCTAAAAACATTGATTAAAGGTCAAAAATAAATGTATCAACTTATCAGAGACTGTTAGTAACTTAGCTTGTCATTGCTAAGAATTAAACTGACGTTTATTATATTCACTCTCATTAAATCACATATACCAATTCTTTGCAACTCAAACATAGTTGCAACTTGGATAAATGTGATACAAACTTACTCAATAACTGAATTAGTATAAATATACTGTTCTACAGCTGAGAATGCAACAATAATTCAAATAATTCCTTTCATTACATCTGGTGAACTGCTTGTGCAATGCCTCCCCCCGCAGATTTGCAGCCAAAATTGGCCGCTAGCAGGGGGTGTCAATCCGCACGATCATATAGGAGGCAGCAGACCAGTTAAGAAGTAGTGGTCTTAAAACCGCTGCTTCATAACTGCTGTTTCAGGCGAGCCTGAAGATTCGCACGGAAACTGGGACATCAGGGGGCATTCGGCCCTTGATAAATCGGTCCCTTGGTCTGTGGATATGACCTCCAAATCCAAGCTTCTGTCTCTACCTTTTAAGGGTAATAATTTTGTCCTGGTCTGGCAGAGATCATTTCCATGGTTACTGGTGGAAAGGGAGTTTTTTTACCAGAGGATAAGAAGAATAGACCCAAGGGTTGTCAGACTTCTAATTTTTGTTCCTTTTATAACTTCAAAGGACATAGAATTTCCTCGTCTTCTAAATCTGAGCAAGCCAAGACTTCTTGGAGACCTAGCCAACCCTGGAACAAGGGTAAGCAATGGTAAGCCCTGGCCGTCCCTGATCCAGTTCAGGATCAGGTAGGGGGCAGGCTTTGCTTCTTTCAAAAGACTTGGATTTGTGATGTTCCAGATCCTTGGGCAGTGGATGTAGTCTCCCAGGGATATAGAATAGGATTTAAGTCCTGTACCCCCAGGGACATATTCTATTATCAAGATTATCTGTAAACCAGGTAAAGAGAGAGGCCTTCTTAAACTGCATAAGGACTTTGTCCTATCTGGGAGTAATTATCCCAGTTCCTCTAGCAGAACAGGGTCTTTTGTGGTTCCCAAGCAGGGAACTTTTTGACCCATTCTAGACCTCAAGTCTCTCAACAAGTTTCTCAAGGTCCCGTCCTTCAGAATGGAGATTTTTCGTTCTATTCTCCCTCTGGTTCAGGAGGGTCAGTTGATGACCACCATAGACTTAAAGGATGCGTATCTTCACGTGCATTTCAACAGGGAACATTTCAAGTTGCTGTAGTTCGCTTTTTTGGATCAAGATTTCCAATGTTTAACCCTGCCTTTCGGCCTCGCAACTGCTCCTCAAATCTTTACAAAGGTTATAGTTTTTTTTTGGCTGTGGCCAGATCTCTAGGGATTGTGGTGGTGCCTTACCTGGATGATATCTTGATTCAGGTGCCATATTTTCAGTTAGCAAGATCCTGTACAGATTCTCTGTTAGCTATTCTCCGCACTCAAGAGTGGAAGGTGAATCTAGGGAAAAGTTCCTTGGTGCCAAGTACCAGGGTATGTTTTTTGGGGACAATCATAGACTTTTTTGACGGAGGTCAGAAAATTCAAGCTTCTGGAGACCTGTCATTCTCTTCAGTCCATCAGTGGCAGTATGCATGGAAGTAATTGGTCTCATGGTGGCATCCATGGGCATTATTCAGTTTGTTTGCTTCCATCTGAGACCTCTACAGTTATGTATGCTTAATCAGTCGAACGCCGACCACTCAGATATCTCTCAGAGGATAGTTTTAGACTCTCAGACAAGGATTTCTCTGTCTTGGTGGATCGCCCTAGACCATTTGTGTCAGGGCACTTGTTTCTGAGACCTTCTTGGGAGATTGTGACCACGGATCCCAGCCTGTTAGACTGTGGAGCAATTGGGGGTTTCTAAGAGCTCAGGGACTTTGGATTTAGGATAAATCTGCCTCCCTATAAATATCCTAGAATTGAGAGCTCTAACAGCTTGACCTCATCTGAGTTTAGTCCGGTTTATCAGATTTCAATTGGACAACATCACTATGGTGGCGTATATCAACCACCAAGGAGGAACTCGCAGCTTGTTTTTTTTCAGTGGGCAGAGTCTCAAAATTTTCATCTCTCTGCCATTCATATCCCAGGGGTGGACAACTGGGAAGCGGATTATCTAAGCAGGCAGACATTTCATCCAGGGGAATGGGCTCGCCATCCAGTATTTTTCTCAATGTTAAAGGGACACTAAACCCAAATGTTTTCTTTGTGATTCAGATAGAGCATGCAATTTTAAGCAACTTTCTAATTTACTCTTATTATCAATTTTTCTTCATTCTCTTGCGATCTTTATTTGAAATAGAAGGCATCTAAGCTATTTGTTTGGTTCAGACCCTGGAAAGCACTTGTTCATTGGTGAATGAATTTATCCACCAATCAGCAAGAACAACCCAGGTTTTTCACCAAAAATGGGCCAGCATCTAAACTTAAAATTAAAATTGCATGCTCTATCTAAATCACGAAAGAAAAAATTTAGGTTCAGTGTCCCTTTAACTCTCAAATAGGGAGTTCCAGAGCTGGATCTGATGGCATCTCTTCTAAGCGCCAAGCTTCCAAAATACGGAGCAAGATCAAGAGATCCTCAGCCAGCTCTGGTAGACACCCTGGCAGTGCCATGGGATTTTGGTCTAATTTATCAGTTTCCTCCGGTGGCCCTTCTTTCTCGGGTGATAGCTTGTATCAAACAGGAGCAGACTTCAGTGATTCTAATAGCTCCAGCATGGCCTCATAGAAGTTGGTTTGCGGACCTAGTGAAGATGTCATCATTTCCCCTGTGGAAATTGCCTCTGAGGAAGGATCTTCTACTTCAGGGTCCCTTCCTCCATCCAATCTTATTCTCTCTGAAGCTGATTGCTTGGAGAGTGAACGCTTAGTCTTGTATAGGCAAGGGTTTGCTTTGTGAAGGTTATTGAGACTATGATTCAGGCTCGTAAGCCTCACAATATTTATTATAAGGTATGGCGTAAATACCTTCATTGGTGTGGTTCTAGGGGTTTGTCTTGGAGTCAGGTAGAATTCGCTGTATTCTGTTATTTCTTCAGGAGGGCCTGGAGAAGGGTTTATCAGTCAGTACCTTAAAGGGTCAGATTTCAGCTCTGTTGATTCTTCTGCAGAAGCGTCTGGCATTTTTGCCAGATGTTCAATCTTTTGTCCAGGCTTTGGTTAGAATCAGGCTTGTGTTTAGATCAATTGCTTCTCCTTGGAGTCAAAATCTGGTTCTTAAAGTTCTGCAGCAGGCTCCATTTGAGCCTATGCATTCTATCGATATTAAGTTGTTGTCCTGGAAGGTTTTGTTTCTACTGGCAATTTCTTCTGCCCGTAGATTTTCAGAGCTTTCGGCTCTACAGTGTGATCCTCCTTATCTTATTCTTCATGCGGATAAGGTGTTTCTCTGTACTAAATTAGGATTTTTACCTAAGGTGGTTTCAGAACGCAATATTAACTTTTAAATTTTTGTTAATTAATTTT
Source organism: Bombina bombina (assembly GCF_027579735.1). Taxonomy (NCBI): domain Eukaryota; kingdom Metazoa; phylum Chordata; class Amphibia; order Anura; family Bombinatoridae; genus Bombina; species Bombina bombina. The sequence goes on along the minus strand of NC_069505.1, from coordinate 163,081,188 downwards.
GTCCTAATCCTTCCTCTAAGAAGGAGCGGTTGTTGCACAATCTAGATGTTGTGCCTGCTTTCAAGTTGTATTTACAGGCTACGAAAGATTTTCATCAATCCTCTTCTCTTTTTATTGTCTTTTCTAGTCAATGGAGGGGTCAGAAGGGTACTTCTTGTACTCTCTCCTACTGGTTGAGAAGTGTTATTCAATTGACTTATGAGACAGCTGTACAGCAGCCTCCAGAGAAAATTATGGCTCACTCCACTAGGGCTGTCACTTCCCCGTGGGCTTTTTAAAATTATGCTTCTATGGAATAGATTTTCAAGGCGGTCGCTTGGTATTATTGCATACTTTATCCAAATTTTCCAAATTTAATGTTTTTGCCTAAGCTGAGGCTTCTTTTGGGAGGAAAGAATTTTAAGTGGTGGTGCCTTCTGTTTATGTTCGCCTGTCTTGTGTATCCCTTTCTTCCATTCTGCGGACTCTAGCTTTGGTATTGGTTCCCACTAGTAATTGAATGGATTTGTGGACTCCCCATGCCATTGGAAAGAAAACATAATTTATACTTACCGGATAAATTATTTTCTTTCCTGGCATGGAGAGTCCACGACCCACCCTTATTTTAAGTCGGCTTTTTGTCATTTTTCTAAACCTCAGGCACCTCTATACCCTTTGTCTTCTTCTCTTTCCATAATTCCTCGGCTGAATGACTGGGGATTGTGGGTAGTGGGAATATACTTAAAGCTTTGCTGGGGTGCTCTTTGCCTCCAACTGGTGGCCAGGAGTTGAATTCCCACTAGTAATTGAATGGATTCATGGACTCTCCATGCCAGGAAAGAAAATCATTTATCAGGTAAGTATAAATTATGTTTTTATATGCACTAGGAAACAAAAAAATAATGTGACTCACTTTATTGATATATTTGCTTTATTGTGGTGGTCTTGAACTTAACCCGCAATATCTCCAAGGTATGCCTGTATTATAGACCTTTGCATTCAAATACATGGCCATGTACCCTATACCTTTGAACCATTATAAATAATTTTTATTAATACTTTTATGATTTTTTATCAGATCGTGTTTATATAATTGTAACTGTTTATCTTTTACATTGTGCTTGGTGCAACACTAACACTTTTATGCGAGGTCTTCAGTTACGCTACCCAACAAGCGCAAATATAGGCCTAGATTTGGAGTTTGGCGGTAAAAGGGCTGTTAACGCTCCGCGGGCTTTTTTCTGGCCGCACCATAAATTTAACTCTGGTATCGAGAGTTTAAACAAATGCTGCGTTAGGCTCCAAAAAAGGAGCGTAGAGCATTTTTACCGCAAATGCAACTCTCGATACCAGAGTTGCTTACGGACGCGGCCAGCCTCAAAAACGTGCTCGTGCACGATTCCCCCATAGGAAACAATGGGACTGTTTGAGCTGAAAAAAAACCTAACACCTGCAAAAAAGCAGCGTTCAGCTCCTAACGCAGCCCCATTGTTTCCTATGGGGAAACACTTCCTACGTCTGCACCTAACACTCTAACATGTACCCCGAGTCTAAACACCCCTAACCTTACACTTATTAACCCCTAATCTGCCGCCCCGCTATCGCTGACCCCTGCATATTTTTTTTAACCCCTAATCTGCCGCTCCGTAAACCGCCGCAACCTACGTTATCCCTATGTACCCCTAATCTGCTGCCCTAACATCGCCGACCCCTATATTATATTTATTAACCCCTAATCTGCCCCCCTCAACGTCGCCGACACCTGCCTACACTTATTAACTCCTAATCTGCCGAGCGGACCTGAGCGCTACTATAATAAAGTTATTAACCCCTAATCCGCCTCACTAACCCTATCATAAATAGTATTAACCCCTAATCTGCCCTCCCTAACATCGCCGACACCTACCTTCAATTATTAACCCCTAATCTGCCAAGCGGACCTCACCGCTACTATAATAAATGTATTAACCCCTAAAGCTAAGTCTAACCCTAATACTAACACCCCCCTAAGTTAAATATAATTTACATCTAACGAAATAAATTAACTCTAATTAAATAACTTATTCCTATTTAAAGCTAAATACTTACCTGTAAAATAAATCCTAATATAGCTACAATATAAATTATAATTACATTATAGCTATTTTAGGATTAATATTTATTTTACAGGCAACTTTTTAATTATTTTAACCAGGTACAATAGCTATTAAATAGTTAAGAACTATTTAATAGTTACCTAGTTAAAATAATAACAAATTTACCTGTAAAATAAATCCTAACCTAAGTTACAATTAAACCTAACACTACCCTATCAATAAATTAATTAAATAAACTACCTACAATTACCTACAATTAACCTAACACTACACTATCAATAAATTAATTAAACACAATTCCTACAAATAAATACAATTAAATAAACTAGCTAAAGTACAAAAAATAAAAAAGAACTAAGTTACAAAAAATAATAAAATATTTACAAACATAAGAAAAATATTACAACAATTTTAAACTAATTACACCTACTCTAAGCCCCCTAATAAAATAACAAAGCCCCCCAAAATAAAAAATTCCCTACCCTATTCTAAATTAAAAAAGTTACAAGCTCTTTTACCTTACCAGCCCTGAACAGGGCCCTTTGCGGGGCATGCCCCAAGGATTTCAGCTCTTTTGCCTGTAAAAAAAAACATACCATACCCCCCCCAACATTACAACCCACCACCCACATACCCCTAATCTAACCCAAACCCCCCTTAAATAAACCTAACACTAAGCCCCTGAAGATCTTCCTACCTTGTCTTCACCATACCAGGTTCACCGATCCGTCCTGGCTCCAACATCTTCATCCAACCCAAGCGGAGGTTGGCGATCCATCATCCGGTGCTGAAGAGGTCCAGAAGAGGCTCCAAAGTCTTCCTCCTATCCGGCAAGAAGAGGACATCTGGACCGGCAAACATCTTCTCCAAGCGGCATCTTCAATCTTCTTCCATCCGGTGCGGAGCGGGTCCATCTTGAAGCAGGCGACGCGGATCCATCCTCTTCTTCCGTTGTCTCCCGACGAATGACGGTTCCTTTAAGGGACGTCATCCAAGATGGCGTCCCTCGAATTCCGATTGGCTGTTAGGATTCTATCAGCCAATCGGAATTAAGGTAGGAATTTTCTGATTGGCTGATGGAATCAGCCAATCAGAATCAAGTTCAATCCGATTGGCTGATCCAATCAGCCAATCAGATTGAGCTCGCATTCTATTGGCTGTTCCGATCAGCCAATAGAATGCGAGCTCAATCTGATTGGCTGATTGGATCAGCCAATCGGATTGAACTTGATTCTGATTGGCTGATTCCATCAGCCAATCAGAAAATTCCTACCTTAATTCCGATTGGCTGATAGAATCCTATCAGCCAATCGGAATTCGAGGGACGCCATCTTGGATGACGTCCCTTAAAGGAACCGTCATTCGTCGGGAGACAACGGAAGAAGAGGATGGATCCGCGTCGCCTGCTTCAAGATGGACCCGCTCCGCACCGGATGGAAGAAGATTGAAGATGCCGCTTGGAGAAGATGTTTGCCGGTCCGGATGTCCTCTTCTTGCCGGATAGGAGGAAGACTTTGGAGCCTCTTCTGGACCTCTTCAGCACCGGATGATGGATCGCCAACCCCCGCTTGGGTTGGATGAAGATGTTGGAGCCAGGACGGATCGGTGAACCTGGTATGGTGAAGACAAGGTAGGAAGATCTTCAGGGGCTTAGTGTTAGGTTTATTTAAGGGGGGTTTGGGTTAGATTAGGGGTATGTGGGTGGTGGGTTGTAATGTTGGGGGGGGTATGGTATGTTTTTTTTTACAGGCAAAAGAGCTGAAATCCTTGGGGCATGCCCCGCAAAGGGCCCTGTTCAGGGCTGGTAAGGTAAAAGAGCTTGTAACTTTTTTAATTTAGAATAGGGTAGGGAATTTTTTATTTTGGGGGGCTTTGTTATTTTATTAGGGGGCTTAGAGTAGGTGTAATTAGTTTAAAATTGTTGTAATATTTTTCTTATGTTTGTAAATATTTTATTATTTTTTGTAACTTAGTTCTTTTTTATTTTTTGTACTTTAGCTAGTTTATTTAATTGTATTTATTTGTAGGAATTGTGTTTAATTAATTTATTGATAGTGTAGTGTTAGGTTAATTGTAGGTAATTGTAGGTAGTTTATTTAATTATTTTATTGATAGGGTAGTGTTAGGTTTAATTATATCTTAGGTTAGGATTTATTTTACAGGTAAATTTGTTATTATTTTAACTAGGTAACTATTAAATAGTTCTTAACTATTTAATAGCTATTGTACCTAGTTAAAATAAATACCAAGTTGCCTGTAAAATAAATATTAATCCTAAAATAGCTATAATATAATTATAATTTATATTGTAGCTATATTAGGATTTATTTTACAGGTAAGTATTTAGCTTTAAATAGGAATCATTTATTTAATAAGAGTTAATTAATTTCGTTAGATGTAAATTATATTTAAGTTAGGGGGGTGTTAGTGTTAGGGTTAGACTTAGCTTTAGGGGTTAATCAATTTATTAGAATAGCGGTGAGCTCCGCTCGGCAGATTAGGGGTTAATAATTGAAGTTAGGTGTCGGCGATGTTAGGGAGGGCAGATTAGGGGTTAATACTATTTATGATAGGGTTAGTGAGGCGGGTTAGGGGTTAATAACTTTATTATAGTAGCGCTCAGGTCCGCTCGGCAGATTAGGGGTTAATAAGTGTAGGCAGGTGTCGGCGACGTTGAGGGGGGCAGATTAGGGGTTAATAAATATAATATAGGGGTCGGCGGTGTTAGGGGTAGCAGATTAGGGGTACATAGGGATAACGTAGGTGGCGGCGCTTTGCGGTCGGAAGATTAGGGGTTAATTATTTTAAGTAGCTGGCGGCGACGTTGTGGGGGGCAGGTTAGGGGTTAATAAATGTAATACAGGGGTCGGCGGGGTTAGGGGCAGCAGATTAGGGGTACATAAGTATAATGTAGGTGGCGGTCGGCAGATTAGGGGTTAAAAATTTTAATCGAGTGGCGGCGATGTGGGGGGAGCTCGGTTTAGGGGTACATAGGTAGTTTATGGGTGTTAGTGTACTTTAGGGTACAGTAGTTAAGAGCTTTATGAACCGGCGTTAGCCAGAAAGCTCTTAACTCCTGCTATTTTCAGGCGGCTGGAATTTTGTCGTTAGAGCTCTAACGCTCACTTCAGAAACGACTCTAAATACCGGCGTTAGAAAGAACCCATTGAAAAGATAGGATACGCAAATGGCGTAGGGGGATCTGCGGTATGGAAAAGTCGCGGCTGAAAAGTGAGCGTTAGACCCTTTAATCACTGACTCCAAATACCAGCGGGCGGCCAAAACCAGCGTTAGGAGCCTCTAACGCTGGTTTTGACGGCTACCGCCGAACTCCAAATCTAGGCCTAAGTTTGCACTCGATCAGTCGTGTTTACTTTCAACTTGTAATACCATGCTATGATAAGTGAGCCACTTGTAATCTAGCCCAAAGCGTATTACCAATGAAAAGAGCTATTTTCTTCTCCAGGAGTATAACATAAGCAGAAACCAACTCCTTTTTGAGCAAGTCTCCTTTTTTGTACATGGGAGCTGAGAAATCATTAGACATGTGCATTAGCAAACAATAAGGTTTGTCTGAAATATTTGCTTTGCATTTTTCCAAATGTTCATATGTCTGAATTTCATCCATGTGGGCATTTGTTTCAGACAAATATTGGATTTATTACCCAATGAAACAGTAAATATAGACAACTAATATCAACAAAATCTTACACTGTGAGATTCGAATAATTGCAAGAACCTATATTCCAATGTTAACAGAACATACAACTTTCTGATTTAATTTTAGTAAAAAACTAGCAAACAGAGGCACAAAAGTCTAACAACTGCATGTTCCAATATTTCTTGTAAAAGTGATTAAAAAGGTCCAAGCTTCCTCTAGTCTCCCACCTCCCTATGCTAGTTTAAGGTTTGTCTGGACAAGCCTGTATGAATAAAAGCCTGTACATGGGCAATATATATATATATATATATATATATATTTATATTTATATATATATATATAGTTTCTATATTACTTCTATTTTCAAATTTGCTTTTTTTCCCCATGATATTCTTTTTTGAAAAGATACCTAGGTAGGTGTCTGGAATACATGGCAAGAAACAGTGTTATCATCAAGTGCTCTTGCAATAGGATAACATTTTGCAAAACTGCTGCCATTTTGTGCACCAAACATAGACAAGCTCCTGAGCTTATGTCCCTACTATTTAACAAAAAGAGAACAAAGAAAAATTGATTAATATAAGTAAATAAGAAAATTGTTTAAAATCACAAACTCTATCCAAATCTTGAAAGAAAAACTTTGGGGTTTATATCCCTTTAATGTATAACTACACAGCATTTTATTTATATTTACCTATGAACATGAATAAAATTTCAATTGCATTCTGTTATAAATGTGCCCCTTTTGTTTAACATGCCAATAAATATAAATGCACTACTGTGTGCTAGTTAATTTCTGCAAAAAAATTAAATATATATCTATTATACATAATATAATTGCTGCAGATGTGGAATGGTGTGTGCTTGTTTAGTTCTAAATTGTATGTTAAATTCTAAATTGTAAGTGTATGTTTTTAGAATAATTGCTTTTACTGCAACAATTGGTGCTTCCTTTTATTATGAAATTGACACTAGGGGAAGATTTATCATAGTGCGAGCGGACATGATATGATGTACCGTATCATGTCTTCTGCACATCGATAAATGCTGACAGCATATGATGTCGGTATTAATCATTGCACCAGCAGTTCTTGTGAACTGCTGGTGCAAAGCTGCCCACTGCAGATTCGTGGCCAATCGACTGCTAGCAGGGGGTGTCAATCAACCCGATCATATCCGATCGGGTTGAATTCTGTCCGCGGCCTCGGAGGTCGCGGACAAGTTATGGAGCAGTGGTCTTTAGACCGCTGCTTCATAACTTCTGTTTCCTGAGAGCCTGAAGGCTTGCGCAGAAACAGGGGCATCAAGCTCCATTCGGAGCTTGATAATTCGGCCCCCAGGTCACTAAATGCAGCATGTTGAAAGCAATTACATCTCTAGAATGTACACATTAGGAGCTAATTACCAGATCAATATACAGTGTTTAGGTCCTTTCCCATGGTTAAAATTAAACTTGATTTCTTTAAACAGTGTAATTTTTAAGAAGACAGTAGCTCTGCCTTGCTTAAAGGGACAGTCTACACCAGAATTTTTATTGTTTTAAAAGATAGATAATCCCTTTATTACCCATTTCCCAGTTTTCCATAACCAACACAGTTATAATAATATACTTTTAACCTCTGTGATTATCTTGTATCTAAGCCTCTGCAAACTACCCCTTTTTTCAGTTCATTTGACAGACTTGCAGTCTAGCCAATCAGTGCCTGCTCCCAGATTACTTCACGTGCACAAGCACAGTGTTATCTATATGAAATATGTGAACTAACACCCTCTAGTGGTGAAAAACTGTTAAAATGCAATCTGAAAGAGGTGGGCTTCAAGGTCTAAGAAATTAGCATATGAACCTCCTAGGTTAAGCTTTCAACTAAGAATACCAAGAGAACAAAGCAAAATTGGTGATAAAAGTAAATTGGAAAATTGTTTAAAATTACAGTCTCTATCTGAATCATGAAAGTTTATTTTGGCCTAGACTGTCCCTTTAAGAAGACTTGTATTTCACAGGACAAAAGTTCAGGTTCATCACTTTGCCTTTTTAGAAAGAAAATAAAAGATCAATTACACAATAGTCTTACAGAGAGTCAACCTATTGGTAGTTCATTAAAATTCTATGGCCTAGATTTGGAGTTTTGTCAATAACGACCCGAAAAACTAACGCCGGCTTTTTTCTGGGCCACACCATAAAAATAACTCTGGTATCGAGAGTCCACATAAAGGCTGCGTTAGGCTCCAAAAAATGAGCGTAGAGCATTTTTAACGCAGCTTCAACTCTCGATACCAGAGTTGCTTACGGACGCGGCCAGCCTCAAAAACGTGCTCGTGCACGATTCTCCCATAGGAAACAATGGGGCTGTTTGAGCTGAAAAAAAAACTAACACCTGCAAAAAAGCCGCGTTCAGCTCCTAACGCAGCCCCATTGTTTGCTATGCGGTAACCCTTCCTACGTCTGCACTTAACACTCTAACATGTACCCCGAGTCTAAACACCCCTAACCTTACACTTATTAACCCCTAATCTGCCGCCCCCGCTATCGCTGACCCCTGCATATTATTTTTAACCCCTAATCTGCCGCTCCGTAAACCGCCGCTACTTACATTATCCCTATGTACCCCTAATCTGGTTCCCTAACATCGCCGACCCCTATATTATATTTATTAACCCCTAATCTGCCCCCCACAACGTCGCCACCACCTACCTACAATAATTAACCCCTAATCTGCCGACCGGACCTGAGCGCTACTATAATAAAGTTATTAACCCCTAATCCGCCTCACTAACCCTATATTAAATAGTATTAACCCCTAATCTGCCCTCCCTAACATCGCCGACACCTAACTTCAATTATTAACCCCTAATCTGCCGACCGGAGCTCACCGCTATTCTAATAAATGGATTAACCCCTAAAGCTAAATCTAACCCTAACACTAACATCCCCCTAAGTTAAATATATTTTAAATCTAACGAAATAAATTAACTCTTATTAAATAAATTATTCCTATTTAAAGCTAAATACTTACCTGTAAAATAAATCCTAATATAGCTACAATATAAATTATAATTATATTGTAGCTATTTTAGGATTAATATTTATTTTACAGGTAACTTTGTATTTATTTTAACCAGGTACAATAGCTATTAAATAGTTAAGAACTATTTAATAGCTAAAATAGTTAAAATAATTACAAATTTACCTGTAAAATAAATCCTAACCTAAGTTACAATTAAAACTAACACTATACTATCAATAAATTAATTAAATAAAATACCTACAATTACCTACAATTAACCTAACACTACACTATCAATAAATTAATTAAATAAACTACCTACAATTAACCTAACACTACACTATCAATAAATTAATTAAATACAATTCCTACAAATAAATACAAATAAATAAACTTGCTAAAGTACAAAAAATAAAAAAGAACTAAGTTACAAAAAATAAAAAAATATCTACAAACATAAGAAAAATATTACAACAATTTTAAACTAATTACACCTACTCTAAGCCCCCTAATAAAACAACAAAGCCCCCCAAAATAAAAAATGCCCTACCCTATTCTAAATTACTAGAGTTAAAAGCTCTTTTACCTTACCAGCCCTGAACAGGGCCCTTTGCGGGGCATGCCCCAAGAAGTTCAGCTCTTTTGCCTGTAAAAAAAAAACATTCAATAACCCCCCCCCAACATTACAACCCACCACCCACATACCCCTAATCTAACCCAAACCCCCTTTAAATAAACCTAACACTAAGCCCCTGAAGATCATCCTACCTTGTCTTCACCTCACCAGGTATCACCGATCCGTCCTGGCTCCAAAATCTTCATCCAACCCAAGCGGGGGTTGGCGATCCATCATCCGGTGCCTGAAGAGGTCCAGAAGAAGCCCAAAGTCTTCATCCTATCCGGGAAGAAGAGGCGATCCGGACCGGCAACCATCTTGATCCAAGCGGCATCTTCTATCTTCATCCGATGACGACCGGCTCCATCCTGAAGACCTCCACCGCGGACCCATCTTCTTCCGGCGACGTCCAACTGCAGAATGACGGTTCCTTTAAGGGACGTCATCCAAGATGGCGTCCCTCGACTTCCGATTGGCTGATAGGATTCTATCAGCCAATCGGAATTAAGGTAGGAATATTCTGATTGGCTGATGGAATCAGCCAATCAGAATCAAGTTCAATCCGATTGGCTGATCCAATCAGCCAATCAGATTGAGCTCGCATTCTATTGGCTGATCGGAACAGCCAATAGAATGCGAGCTCAATCTGATTGGCTGATTGGATCAGCCAATCGGATTGAACTTGATTCTGATTGGCTGATTCCATCAGCCAATCAGAATATTCCTACCTTAATTCCGATTGGCTGATAGAATCCTATCAGCCAATCGGAAGTCGAGGGACGCCATCTTGGATGACGTCCCTTAAAGGAACCGTCATTCTGCAGTTGGACGTCGCCGGAAGAAGATGGGTCCGCGGTGGAGGTCTTCAGGATGGAGCCGGTCGTCATCGGATGAAGATAGAAGATGCCGCTTGGATCAAGATGGTTGCCGGTCCGGATCGCCTCTTCTTCCCGGATAGGATGAAGACTTTGGAGCCTCTTCTGGACCTCTTCAGGCACCGGATGATGGATCGCCAACCCCCGCTTGGGTTGGATGAAGATTTTGGAGCCAGGACGGATCGGTGATACCTGGTGAGGTGAAGACAAGGTAGGATGATCTTCAGGGGCTTAGTGTTAGGTTTATTTAAGGGGGGTTTGGGTTAGATTAGGGGTATGTGGGTGGTGGGTTGTAATGTTGGGGGGGGTATTGTATGTTTTTTTTACAGGCAAAAGAGCTGAACTTCTTGGGGGCATGCCCCGCAAAGGGCCCTGTTCAGGGCTGGTAAGGTAAAAGAGCTTTTAACTCTAGTAATTTAGAATAGGGTAGGGCATTTTTTATTTTGGGGGGCTTTGTTGTTTTATTAGGGGGCTTAGAGTAGGTGTAATTAGTTTAAAATTGTTGTAATATTTTTCTTATGTTTGTAGATATTTTTTTATTTTTTGTAACTTAGTTCTTTTTTATTTTTTGTACTTTAGCAAGTTTATTTATTTGTATTTATTTGTAGGAATTGTATTTAATTAATTTATTGATAGTGTAGTGTTAGGTTAATTGTAGGTAGTTTATTTAATTAATTTATTGATAGTGTAGTGTTAGGTTAATTGTAGGTAATTGTAGGTATTTTATTTAATTAATTTATTGATAGTATAGTGTTAGTTTTAATTGTAACTTAGGTTAGGATTTATTTTACAGGTAAATTTGTAATTATTTTAACTATTTTAGCTATTAAATAGTTCTTAACTATTTAATAGCTATTGTACCTGGTTAAAATAAATACAAAGTTACCTGTAAAATAAATATTAATCCTAAAATAGCTACAATATAATTATAATTTATATTGTAGCTATATTAGGATTTATTTTACAGGTAAGTATTTAGCTTTAAATAGGAATAATTTATTTAATAAGAGTTAATTAATTTCATTAGATTTAAATTATATTTAATTTAGGGGGGTGTTAGTGTTAGGGTTAGACTTAGCTTTAAGGGTTAATCCATTTATTAGAATAGCGGTGAGCTCCGGTCGGCAGATTAGGGGTTAGTAATTGAAGTTAGGTGTCGGCGATGTTAGGGAGGGCAGATTAGGGGTTAATACTATTTATTATAGGGTTAGTGAGGCGGATTAGGGGTTAATAACTTTATTATAGTAGCGCTCAGGTCCGCTCGGCAGATTAGGGGTTAATAAGTGTAGGCAGGTGGAGGCGACGTTGTGGGGGGCAGATTAGGGGTTAATAAATATAATATAGGGGTCGGCGGTGTTAGGGGCAGCAGATTAGGGGTACATAAGGATAACGTAGGTGGCGGTCGGCAGATTAGGGGTTAAAAAATGTATTCGAGTGTCGGCGATGTGGGGGGACCTCGGTTTAGGGGTACATAGGTAGTTTATGGGTGTTAGTGTACTTTAGAGTACAGTAGTTAAGAGCTTTATAAACCGGCGTTAGCCCAGAAAGCTCTTAACTACTGACTTTTTTCCTGCGGCTGGAGTTTTATCGTTAGATGTCTAACGCTCACTTCAGACACGACTCTAAATACCGGAGTTAGAAAGATCCCATTGAAAAGATAGGATACGCAATTGACGTAAGGGGATCTGCAGTATGGAAAAGTCGCGGCTGAAAAGTGAGCATTAGACCCTATTTTGAGTGACTCCAAATACCGGCGGTAGCCTAAAACCAGCGTTAAGAGCCTCTAACGCTGGTTTTCACGGCTAACGCCAAACTCTAATTCTAGGCCTATGTAAATTACTTGGTGGAAACAAAATTAGTAGGATATGCATTATAGTGTGTTTTTGTGAGAGTGTATGCATAGACAGTGTGTGCATATATATATATATATATATATATATATATTTATGTGTGCATATATATATATATATATATATATATATATATACATATAATTGTGTGTGAGAGAACGAGAGAGAGATAGATAGTCATATAGAGATATAAATATTAATATAGTTTCCCAAAGCCTTAACTGATTAAATTATTTCTAATTATTATTAATTTTTTTGTATACACCACAAAATTCTGTAGAGCTAAAATAACACTTTATTTCTTAAATGTCCTGACTTTTATATATACATATCATACTTTTCTGCATGAATTCCTTATTATTTCTGGACTAGTGGACATGTACATAAATTATATACGCCCTCCAATGATTATATAATATTCTAGATATATGTTTATAGGTTGGTATATAATAAAGTTATCCTGGATCCTTAGAAGTGACGAATAGACAATCATCCTAATTTTTTTTGTGATATCGCACAACATTAAAAGTCCAACGTGTGCTCATATTGCAAGTTGAAATTTATAGTTTGTGCTCGAGCAAATGCCGAAACTGCTGTAGAGTATTTAGAGCGACTTGAGACATGGTGGCATATTTATCAAGCTCCGTATGGAACTTGATGACCCTTGATGAAGGCTCGCCGGAAACAGAAGTTATGCTCCCTAACTTATCCACCTGCTCTGAGGCGGCGGACAGAAATCAACCCGATGAAATACGATCGGGTTGATTGACACCCGAATCTACAGAGGGCGGCAGTGCACCAGCAGTTCACAAGAACTGCTGGTACAATGATAAATGCCGACAGCGTATGCTGTCAGCATTTATCAATGTGCGGCGGACATGATACACTACTTCGTATCATGTCCGCTTGCACATTGATAAATATGCCCCATGAAGTAAACTGCAAGGGTTAAAAAAAAGTTACACAAAACACATCAAAAACACAATAAAATAAAGTATTACACTCATATATACACTTGATATATGGCAATGTGTTTGACTTGAAAGGCCTTCAGTGTATAATATATATGTGTGTGTGTATATAAATAATTGTGGATGTATAAATATATATATATATATATATATATATATATATATATATATATATATATATATATATATATATATATATATATATATATATATATGAGTCTATGGGGCAAAGGCGTTCCAAAGTCCTGAAGTTATCTTTTGCTCTAACGCGGGTGCGATTAATTTTTACTTTTAGTGCAGTTAGTATGCAAGAGAAAAATAAATAGCGTGCCACTTGTAATCTAGCCAGAAATATTTACAAAGGCTGAATGTTAACACTTAAATATTGTGTTTAAATTTTAATTTCAGTAGATTTATACTGAAGTCTATGACGATTAAAGTTTCATTGTCAATATTCGAATATTCTGCTGCTACATTCAGTAAAGGAAGTGTTAATTTTTTTAAGAATAAATGCTACTTTTAAAAATTAAGCTGAAATGCACTGCCCATCCCTGGTAAATAAAGAGAATTCAAAGTTCCTTAGCTTATAAATTCATTTGTAACATGATGAAAAAGTATACAGCACATATGTACTTTTTGTGTAGCTTAAGTTAATGTGTCTGGATATTTTGTGAATTGTATTAAATCCCTGATTATGTGATTAGATATATTACAATTTATAGATGTTAAATAAAAAACTAAATAATCTATTGTAGGATTCTGGTTGTTTGATTTTCTCATTCTGGGGGGGGGGAGTTAAAGATGTTGATACCAACCACTGGATGACAGATATTGTTATCTTAATTTTAACATAGGTTTGTTTCCTACATGCAGATTTAAGAACACACATGGATGCATTTTTTTTTTTCGAAGCAGGTGCATCCGATGGAACATTTTGTTTGTGCAATTAATACACTAAAATACATAATGTAAATAAACATGAAACCTGTCACAATAGAATTAGCAATATGTGTTTAAGATTGATTCTTTATTGTATTGCGCTGAATGACACAGGGTATACTCAGTAACTGAAGATGCATGAAAAAAAAACATGCGCTATGGGAATACGATCAATAATTAATTGTTTTGTGGAAAGGTTATGTTACCAAGACAAAAGCAACTGGCTATGAATTTCGATGTGATACAGCTTATGTTTTCATCATTAATTCTCTTTTGTAATCAGTATGTTCATTTTAATTTCCATTGAATTTACATGACCTTGTCTATCAATCAATTAATATTTTCCATATAAGTTTAATTGAGATTTCAGATATTTTTCTCTGGAAGCAAAATTTCCTTAAAATAGTAATATTAAAATATTTTCTATCTACTTGTTTTAAGAGCTGGTAAAATTATAAAAAGAGGTCAAAGAGAGCTGATGAAGTTAACAAAAGTATGAAGTGATCAGAAGCATAAATTACAACAAGTCTGACACTTTTTATAAAGTAATATGCTTTAAAAAGCACCTTTTACTACTTTATTCAGCATATTTTTTTTTACAAACTCTTTATGCACTTTTTGTTTAATGATTAATCAGTGACCCCTAGTGGTGCCTGGACTCCCAGCCTGTTCATTTTTTTCCGTAAGTATAATTAGTGGCAAATATACTCTACTTATTTTGCCAGCTATTTGTCTGTAATTCAGCTAGGATATTTGTCTTTTTTACATTGCCAACATAGAAGATTAACCCTGCAACATGCAGCACAATGTTTGCTGGACCATCGCAGGTACACATTTATATATGTTTTTAATTGGCTTTTCAAATGGTATTCTCGGAACTGTAAATAAATTAGTTTTTTGCTAACAACAGGTCAGTTTGAAATGCTTTTACAACATTTATTTTAAATATAGTTTTTTATTGCTGTTATATACTGTATTATACTATCGATCTATCTGTCTATCTATATGATATTTATGTCTCCTTAAAGGGACAGTAAAGTCAAAATGAAACTTAAATTGATTGGATAAAGCATGCGATTGTAATCAACTTTTTAATATAATTATATTATCAATGTTGCTTAGTTCTCTTGGTATCCTTTGTTAAAAATTAAGCCTACATGAGCTCAGGATCTTGCACCTGTCTTGAGCCATCTGGCAGCAAAGTTTGCAACATTGTTTATAGCAATGTTATATATACAGTAAGTACAAACACTGCTGCCATTGACTGCTATAGACACATGCACATTACTAAACTCCTATTAGCCTAAGTAGGATTCGTCTTTAACAAAGAATACCAAGTGAACAAAGACAATTTGATAATAGAAGTAAATTGGAAAGTTGTTTAAAATTACATGCTCTTTCTGAATCATGAAAGTTTCATTTTGACTTTACTGTCCCTTTAACAATAACATTATTATAAATACAACCTTAAAAATAAAGATACAGATGCTTGAAAAATATCAAATACATGTTCCGTTCCTCTGCTATTGAAATCATACATATTTTTAAGGCCATTAAAGTTAAAAAATAAAGTTTTATTATTCAGACAAGGCTTGCAATTTAAAAAAAAAAAAAACTTTCCATTGTTAATATATACACACGTTTTTAGGCTCCAACTCCTACTGAGCATGTGCAAACGTGCACAGTATATAAGTAAGTGATTTTGTATTGCCTTTATATTGTGTCTCTAGTTTTACTGTATTTAGTGGTTCTTTAATACTAGAATGACACACAGAACCTCGTACATTATTTATTTTAATCAGAATTCCACAGATAATGGCTGCCCATTCAGAGCAGACTATAAAATCAAGGAGAGTGAGCCTGTGAGGAGTTTTTTGTATGCATATAAAGTTTGGAGATACTGAATAAAAAGGGGCAGAGGAAGAACAAAAAGCATTTAGCAGTGAGCTACCACTATTCCTCTAAACGTTTCCTGGGTCCTCAATGCTGGTGGGATGTGGGTGGAGTTAGGTTTTTGTCTCGGGCATGGAAAGCCATGTCATGGGTGGTGTGAGAGTAGGATGAGGGTGTCCTTGGTTTCAGTCTGGGAAACCTAAAGTACAGTGGAATGGATAGCATGACAAAAGTTCAAAACACATGAATCCTTCAAAATTAGGAAAGGAGAAAGCCAAATAATATGCTTACCAAACAAAACATGGCAGCAAAAGCAGCTTTTTGTAAGTCCTTAAACAAGATTTGATGGATGGTAAGTATAACATAAGGTGGTATATTGGGAAGAGTCTATAAAAGGGACATGTAAGTCAAAATTTTAAAAATATATATTTCTATTCTATTCTTCTTTTTGTCTCCTTTGTTGAAACTTGACCCGGTCCATGAACATATGCTGTAGTAGGTGGAGCATACAGGTGTCTTGAGCACTATGTGTCATCAGAGTGTAACAATGTTATGCAAGCAACCTGTAGAGGGAGATTTAGAGCGCAGTAGCTTCAACCACTCTAGGGTAAATTAAAGGGACATTAAACACTAAGGGCCAGATTACGAGTGGAGCGCAAAAGTTTGAGCCTGAACAATATGGGGTTTATCGCGAGTGGAGCGCTCATAGTACTTAACTCTCGTATTAGGTGTTGAAAGTAAATTATATCGATTGAGTGCAATAGTGATTTATGCTAGAATGATTACCGCGACTTCAGCGCTCTGGTTAACTGTTTCACTAAACTAAAAAGTGTCGCAAAGCACATCAAAAATACATTATAAAGTACAGCTACACTCATAATAACACTATCTAATAAAATTATGTTTAAAAAAAATATTGCATAAAATAGTTCAAAGATATGAGATCTCAGGTGTTAGAAAAAAAAGGCCGCCAAAGGGCTTTAACATTCGAATACTTACATATAAATCTTTAAAAATGTGTGTGTGTGTGTGTGTATATATATATATATATATATATATATATATATAGAGAGAGAGAGAGAGAGAGAGATATCACTATCAAAACAGCAACACACCATGATTTTCACATATACATATACAGTATATTTACTGGGAACACACGGTTCCCATAGACCGCAATGTAAAGGCACTTTTCAGTGCGTTTTTTTTTTTCTTTCTAACACCCCACACCCACCAACTTTACCCCCGAAATACTGCCTAGTGCAGTACTTTTATTAACAAATAAAGATGCTGCTATCTTTATTTTTTTAATAAAATACACTACACAGTATTTTGTGAACATTTGGGGTAGATTTTCTAAGCACTTGAAATGGCTGATAAATTATTGCGCGCCCTCAAATGGGCAAATTTGCTTGTTTGCGGGCACACAATAACTTAGTGATCCACTTGTAATCTAGTCCAATATTGGCAGTACTGATAAAATAAATAAAAAGGCATCACATAAAACAATCATAATTACATTAGTGTATACATATACTGTAGCCAATTCTCTAAAGATATCCGAAAATGATGTGTCAAAAAAAACTCATTATCTAAATCAATTATAAACAAAGCTAAATGACCGGGTCATCCACACAAATAAAGTATAATATCACCATCATGAAACACCAAGTACCTTTTTTTATATTGGCCATAACTTTTACTTTAAAAAATTTCTGCTTCTCGATATCATCCCATTTAAAGGGTTGTTTTATACTATTTACTTTAAGGCACTTTGTAAACGGCAAAATACTTAAGAGTTAGGTCTATATCACAAAAACAATCCTCTGCACCGGTTTATTTTCATTTCTATACATTCTAATCCCTCTATGCTGGTGCTGTCAACAGTTTGTTGTTTGATGTTGAGTGCAGCACGTTCTGAGATGAATGAGTACAAACTGGAATGTAATAGTTCTAGGCATCTAGCATTCACGATGAAATGTTTTTTGGGAAACGCAACTTGATACCTTTTTTGGAAATTTCACGGGAAAACATTAAGCTGTAATACAGCTATCAGAAAGCTTTTACACTTTTGATTTTTGTAAAAGTAATTTGTAGGATTAAACAATTTCCGTATGTATTCATGCTTGGCTTGGTTGTTATATTACACAGGAATCTCTCTCCATGCTATCTTTTAAAAGGTAATGTGCCTCGCCCTCTATATGTAGCTAATTGTATTTTAACAATTACTTTAGGCAAACAATTTACTGTTTATTTACTATTTTTTTTTTTTTTTTTTTTAATTTTTTATTGAGGTTTTAAGAAAAAAAAAATAATACAAGCAAGTAATTACACAAAACACTACGCAAACATAAAGTTGACAGTTAGATAGTCATCATATAACATCATCCATTAACACACATATTGCTTGAAGTTGTAAATACAAATTGAGCATTGAACCTCAGTTTTCTGATACCTCCTAAGATATAATAATACATGATATGAAGTTAAATTATTTCCCCCAAGGAAAAACTAACGAGGCCTCTCTTGGACCTCCTGGACTACATTATAGACGTGAAGGGGGACTTTAAGGAGGAAAGAAAATAATAAATAGGCCACTCTTGGACCTACATGAATATGAACAATAGATAAGGACTAACTATGCAATGAAAACATTTTGTATAAAGGGAAATATTAAATATCATAAGACACCCTATTCAGCAAACAATTGAACATCAGTATAAACAAATAGTGAGTCACAGAACGTACAGAAGGGAGATATAACTTAAACTGCTCCAGCTTCTTATGGGTTTTTATATAATTTTCAGACCAGATAGAGGGCACTCTCTCCTGGGCCTCCGAACCACATGGGAAAGGAAAGGAATACATGGGCATATACAGCTAGAGAGCCTTGGAGTCCTAACCTATAACACTAAGAACAAATTGAACCCTGTAACCAGAGTTCATTATCCCCCCTTAATAAGATAGCAGGAAAGCCCAACAATTATGTTCGGCAGCGGTGAGTTCCAAGATGCATTCTCTGGGACAAAAAGTCATTAGGGTAGGTTGAGAATGACCACAAAGGGGCACGGTTAAGTGAGTTTACCTCAGTAATCTATAGCGACAAATAGGCCATAGCAATTAATATTGCTATCCCGACATAGAGCTACGTTTCTAGTATAATCATAAAGGTAGGTAATTGGGTATGTGATATAGTACAACTATTTTACTGACGGGAAGGGCCGATGTTATAAGGCTGTTCATCCTAACAAGTAAAACTCTCCCCTGTGCCACACACAAGAAAAAAAAATTGAAACTCTCTACAACTATGGATGAATAAGTTTAATGCACCACATCATCTCGGCCGCTGACGATGCAGTAACAGTGAGAGTTTTAGCACAGCTGGTTAGCATAGAGGGGCGAATCTATTTAATGGAGGACTAAGCATGGTTCTATGAAAACATATTAGACCGAGTGGCCCAGAACATGGGTACTATATGAATGATATACAAACAAACATGCACAGTAATCAATATACATACCGTCAACTTATTTATCACTTACAACAGTGGACACTGAAATGAATTCCTGTGGAGGTAGCATGTCTGGAAAGCAACAATAAAGGTTATATTCACTCTTTTTTTTTTTTTTTTTTTTTGAACCTCAAGTTTTTATTCAAGACGTATCCCCTTGAAATATGATGTAGAGTCAGATATAATGATTTCCCTCAATGATAAGTAGAGATCTCTTTTGGACCCCTCATAGTAGAATTTAAGTCAGGATGGGGAATTCTAGGGGATAAGATAAAATATCAGAATGGGCCACTTTTGGACCCCAGATGTATATATCACACATAATAGTATAAATGAATTAGTAGATAATAGAACTTTGAGGTGATCATCATACTATTCAGCATGTAAAAAGTACACTATATAGTAGAGACTAGAAACTCATAACCACCAAAGAGATCAGAATAATGACAAAGTATACATCAACCTGGGCTTGTAGTAGATTAAAGCTGGGACCTTTTCATATAGGAAAAGTAATTATTTGAACTCAAGGAAGGTTTTATAATAACATTTCTGATGTAGTAAAGTATAGGTTTAAATTAACTAGTATATGAGGTTAAAACTAGATAATCTGGTAGAGACATATTCAGGGGCATTATGAGAAATACAATTTTACCATGCTTATGTCTTAGACTAGGAGTGTAATAACATGTGGTCAATATAGAGAAAAAAAGAGAGTCAGTAGTTTTCTTGCCACTAGTCTCTTCACTAAAAATATATAGCTTAGCTACTAGTATATGGTGATATCCTTTGATGAATTAACAAACATTCAGCTGTAGAACAAAGTGATTGAACAAAGACAATAAAATTAACTAGAAACCACATATATAGCAAATGTCTTGTAAGGCTATGCAGTCTAATGGAGGCATTATATGTTTTGAACCTCAGCCTACCCCGGATCGTCCCTGGTCTCGCAAGGCAGCCATCAGGTGCAGTTCACATTTTGGGCCTTGTAGAGTAATACAGGCCATCTTAATCTTGGTGCAGAGAACTTTCGGCATAGATCCCATATGCCTGCCGCTGTCTGTGTTATCTCTATGCAGCTTGGATTGGATTTGCCGGACTTTTGCATCGTCCTCACTATGAAGCCCAGGTTTTCCGTTTCGCTGCGGAAAGTCTGTTCTGGGAGCAAAGTGGTCATTTCTGAACTGCAGCTGTCCTCTAACAGACGATCGTTTTCTTCTATCCGGGTGTAATCTTTTCTTAACGTGTGAGGACTCCTCTTCAAGCAGGTTAGTGCTCGTAGTTTTTGTAGGATCAGTCAGGCTTACGGTGTGCAGTGGATCAGCGCTCAAGGGTATGTTTTTCACATTCGGGCTATCTGTGAGCGTCATGGCGGCTTCAGTGGGTAACTTCATAGCACCTTGGTCACTATCGGCTGATTGCTTAGGATCGGAGTAGAGTAGAGGCAGCATCGTTTTGAGTTCCCTCTCAAGATCTTGGAAGTATTGAGTTATCAGCCCCTGCAGGTTCTGCTCCCAGACATCCACAGCTGCCAATATTCCGTATCCACTAGCTGTCCGGGGATTCATTGCACAGGCTGAGTAGTTAATTAGTGGTTAAGTGATAAGATTTGCACAGATGTCACTGTGCCTTGTAACCCAGAGTCTGGGGGGGATATATGCGGTAGCCTTAGCCACGTGGAACTCCACTAAAGTTAGCGGTAGCTGCAAATGGCTTCCCAAAGAGCATAGGTCAGGTTTGCAGTTCTAAACATCCACTCTCAATCTGCCAGTAGTGTATCAAGCGTATTTGTTTCCACTTCAATTATTTTTATAGGTAAATTACAAAAATAATTATGTTATATTTGAGAGCTTAATACAGATGCGTCCTGCCGCTTCAGGAGTCAGCCCCACCCCTTTTATTTACTATTTTAACTGTTTGTATAACAACAATAGATTATTTTAATCATAATGTCTATTTTTTTTGTAAAACGGAAAACGTTTGCATCTTTTTTTTTTAATAAAGTAAATCATGGCCCTTGCTAATGGGTTAATAGAGGCGACAATCAATTAGCTAAAGGCTAGGTTTCTCTGAAAGGGTGATAAACTAAAAATAAAATGTTCTATTATAAATACAAATGTATTTTCCTTTTCACATTAAAAAATGTTAACATGTTTCAGCAAATGTATTTGAATTAATACAGAGAATAAAAGAAAATGCAGGGTTGTGCACAACTAATTTGAAAGGTTTATAGTTCACTGGGGTTGATAAGGAAGACTGTCACAGCTGTAATGGTGACAAGGGACATGACTCCACACCATGAAAACATAAAGTAGTTTTTTTTCGCGAAAGGAGCATCCATGTAATTCAACTCCAAGGATAAGGATAAAGTGATTATTTTACTCACATTCACTTAGATTACAAGTTTTGCGCTATAGAGGGGGCGAAACAAACGCAACCAAAGTTACGTTATTTTACCCTCCATATCGCCGCCATTACGAGTTTTTGAAAAGCCGCTTTGTGCGTTCGATATGGTTGCGTTAAGCTCCTTACAGCACAAAATACAAGCGCTGCTTTGACGTGCTTGTGCACGCTTTCCCCATAGACATCAATGTGGAGAGAGTGTTAGAAAAACACCTAGGGCATGCGATCGTGGAATGAAAAGCTCCATAACACAACCCCATTGATGTCTATGGGGGAAAAAAGTTATTAACCCCTAATCTGCCGCTCCCGACATAGCCGCCACCGAAATAAAGTTATAAACCCCTAATCTGCTGCTCCCAATATCTCGCCACTATAATAAAAAGTTATTAACCCCTACTCCCCTGCACCACAACATCGTCCACACTATAATAAAGATATTAACCCCTATTCCGCCGCTCCCCAACATCGCAACCACTAAATAAAGTTATTAAAAACCAAAACCTCGGGGCGGAGCTGGCTCTGCATCTGAGCGGTCGTACTTCACATCAGCTCTTGCTGTAATTCTCAGATTTATACATTTTAGACCGCTCAGAGCAGACAATATTTCCATGAATAGTTGCGTTTTGTGAAGCAGTATACTATCGGCACTTCTGAAAGTTTGGGAGACCTGAGCAGAAGTAAATTGCTCGACCCTAAGCACTGAGACCGCCGCAGCAACAATAGAGAAGGCGCCATCTTGTTAACCAGACTAGGTTGGCATTCCTATATTGAGTACAACTCCCTCATCCCAGCAATAGTAAGGACTTTGCAATCCTTTCAGCATGGATGGACATACATCGTACTCAGCAATTGCTGACTTGCTGACGGCCTTTGAGCTGAAAATGGACAGATCCTTTGAAGACCTATCGCGGTCGCTATATGTGGAGCTAGCCAGTGAAGATGCGGGACATAAGGAGCTGGAGAATGAGCAATGCATTTGGAGCGCTACTTTTAACGCTCAGGATCCAACTCAGACGGAACATGCTGTCGTCCTTGACATGAAACTAGATAAGACGACTCCCCTGACAAAGACGGATTACCGTGAGGAAAAATACCACATAGCACTTCAACTTGATCGTGCTACCGCTTTCCGGCAGTCAGGACTCAAATCTCTCTCCCGACTCCTAAGACCTCTTACAGACTTGCAGCTGCCCTCTGGCAACTGGAGTTCCCCAGCTTCGGAGTATCCTTTCAGCTACAATGATCTGCCCTACACTCTGGCTTATTCAATCGACACCAGGCTTCTACAACTTAGAGCTGGAATAGGCTAACTTTTTATCAGCCGGGCTTGGTCTGTCACTCATGGCCGTGAGTAACTCTCCACATTTTCGGATTACCAGACCAAGCTCCCATACAGACGAATAATGTGGACCCTCCTTTCTATGCTGTATTGGTAAAGGGACTGTGAGATATAACAGATTTCGAATTGCACCATCTACCCAGTCCCTCTATGACATTATTAACATCCCTCACCATTGGCATAGTGCAGTTCTCATATGACTTACCCAATGCAAGACTGATCTAGACCCATATTAGTATATTTCATGGGCCTAATTAATAATTAATACGCACGCTTTATCTATATCTTATGCCTGATATTAACTATATGTTACCTGCCATTAAGTATACAAAAAGCTGTTTAATAGCAGAATGATCTTATGTGCTTAACAGAGGCCTCTAATACTATAAGAACTCTGACATTTTCGCTACTCGGAAGCATCGAGTTACGATGCTATTAGGGAGCCACGTGGACATGTTTCTGTAATACCAGGTTTTTACTTGTTCTGTAACCAAGTTTTGGGTTCTAGGTTGAATACTGTATGTTTTACTGTTACCAGATTTTATTGTCCATTGTTTCCTAGGCAAAGATACCCTAGTCGCCTCATATATAAACCGATACATCTATCTATCACCATCTATACATAAGGATATATAATAGTATTTCTCAGGCGCTTTAAATGTTTGAATGTTCTATCTAGGTGTCTTGACCTATGACAGTTACTCTGCTTACATATGTTGTAAATATTACTACTGCTCCATATCAACTAACTATCTCATGTTAGCTTAATGACAGCTCTTTCTTAAAAACGGGTGTAGTGTAGTGTTGTGATAATATAAGTTTACCCCAGATCTTAACAAGCTTTTACTTACCTTTATGTCTGCTTTATAACTTGTGTGGGCACTGTATTCTCTTATAGATGGTTGATAATATTTGTTTTTGCACTTATTCTTTTTGGAAATTTGTCTCATGAGTGGTGGGAAACTTGTTCCTATAGATCTCTCTACTGAATATGCTAGCTATCTCTTTTACTTACAGTACCCCGCACCTTCATTATATGTAGTATTGTTCTCCCATCTGGTCTTAGTAGGTGTTGATTACATACTATATTGATAGCTTTTAATTATACTAACAGCGCTACATGATCTTTCCTGGTTTTACTATACTTGTGTTTAATATAATAATGTTGTCTATAGCTTATGACCAAGGGACCTCATATATATATCATATTTGTACACCCTGCAGCTTTAGATATGTTACAGAGTAGTGGGCATATATACAGATACCCCCCTATTGGGATATATCATTTGTTTAATTGTCTCACTAAAAGCTTCAGAGGTTCATGTCTTTCATTACTTTAGCATCACTAGTCAGTGGCCCAGCTTTTATACCATGACAGTTACACTATTATCAGCAGGCTATTCTACAAGACGTTGCATTATATATTACATGCTGTTCGTACTACATTATTATTATTTATAGATTTATGTTGTTTATATATTCATATACTGCCGCTTCACCCTAACTAGTAAAGTGTATAGTTTATAAAACACTCATACCCATACTGTCAAATAATGTACACTGCTGAAGATATTAGGGTCTATTTAACTCTATTCACTCTATCTATCTCATTAATTGACAAGTTTAGGGGGTCTTTTTTAGTCTGCATAGAAATGATTGAAACTACCCAAAGTGCATCAGAGCTGTGTATTTATATCATAGACTTATTAGATATTCTCTGCAGCCATATACCCTATAATATGTTTATGTTATAGTTCAATGTTGATATAGATAAGTACATTTATATGTGTATACCTTAGTATATTTACTCCTCCAAATATAATAGTACCCTAAAGACTAGGGCCTATGGGGGTGAGTTGATTTTGATCATATAGAAAGATCACTAAACTTAACTTTGTATTTTTATTTATATTCCGCATCGGTAGTATATCTTGACAGCTGATTCTAAGCCCCTAATTTCCTAACACATAGACTAAAACTACTAATATAGTAGCTTGAGTTACTCTTCTCTGATTTGGGGTGGAGCTTGTATTACAGTCCATGCATGTCAGGAAATATTGGTACCTATCTTGCTTAGCCCCGCCTTAATTCTCCATACAACCTTAATAAAGTTAAGATAGCATACGCTTAGACATTTACAATGAGTAGCACGTTTCCCACACTTCTCTATATCTATAGACATAATTTGTTATATACTTGATTGAGCAGCCACACTTAGGCCTAGATTTGGAGTTCGGCGGTAGCCGTCAAAACCAGCGTTAGAGGCTCCTAACGCTGGTTTTGGCCGCCCGCTGGTATTTGGAGTCAGTGATTAAAGGGTCTAACGCTCACTTTTCAGCCGCGACTTTTCCATACCGCAGATCCCCCTACGCCATTTGCGTATCCTATCTTTTCAATGGGATCTTTCTAACGCCGGTATTTAGAGTCGTTTCTGAAGTGAGCGTTAGAGCTCTAACGACAAAATTCCAGCCGCCTGAAAATAGCAGGAGTTAAGAGCTTTCTGGCTAACGCCGGTTCATAAAGCTCTTAACTACTGTACCCTAAAGTACACTAACACCCATAAACTACCTATGTACCCCTAAACCGAGCTCCCCCCACATCGCCGCCACTCGATTAAAATTTTTAACCCCTAATCTGCCGACCGCCACCTACGTTATACTTATGTACCCCTAATCTGCTGCCCCTAACCCCGCCGACCCCTGTATTACATTTATTAACCCCTAACCTGCCCCCCACAATGTCGCCGCCAGCTACTTAAAATAATTAACCCCTAATCTTCCGACCGCAAAGCGCCGCCACCTACGTTATCCCTATGTACCCCTAATCTGCTACCCCTAACACCGCCGACCCCTATATTATATTTATTAACCCCTAATCTGCCCCCCTCAACGTCGCCGACACCTGCCTACACTTATTAACCCCTAATCTGCCGAGCGGACCTGAGCGCTACTATAATAAAGTTATTAACCCCTAATCCGCCTCACTAACCCTATCATAAATAGTATTAACCCCTAATCTGCCCTCCCTAACATCGCCGACACCTACCTTCAATTATTAACCCCTAATCTGACGACCGGAGCTCACCGCTATTCTAATAAATTGATTAACCCCTAAAGCTAAGTCTAACCCTAACACTAACACCCCCCTAACTTAAATATAATTTACATCTAACGAAATTAATTAACTCTTATTAAATAAATGATTCCTATTTAAAGCTAAATACTTACCTGTAAAATAAATCCTAATATAGCTACAATATAAATTATAATTATATTATAGCTATTTTAGGATTAATATTTATTTTACAGGCAACTTGGTATTTATTTTAACTAGGTACAATAGCTATTAAATAGTTAAGAACTATTTAATAGCTACCTAGTTAAAATAATAACAAATTTACCTGTAAAATAAATCCTAACCTAAGATATAATTAAACCTAACACTACCCTATCAATAAAATAATTAAATAAACTACCTACAATTACCTACAATTAACCTAACACTACACTATCAATAAATTAATTAAACACAATTGCTAAAAAAAAATACAATTAAATAAACTAGCTAAAGTACAAAAAATAAAAAAGAACTAAGTTACAAAAAATAAAAAAATATTTACAAACATAAGAAAAATATTACAACAATTTTAAACTAATTACACCTACTCTAAGCCCCCTAATAAAATAACAAAGCCCCCCAAAATAAAAAATTCCCTACCCTATTCTAAATTAAAAAAGTTACAAGCTCTTTTACCTTACCAGCCCTGAACAGGGCCCTTTGCGGGGCATGCCCCAAGAATTTCAGCTCTTTTGCCTGTAAAAGAATAAATACAATACCCCCCCCCAAAATTACAACCCACCACCCACATACCCCTAATCTAACCCAAACCCCCCTTAAATAAACCTAACACTAAGCCCCTGAAGATCTTCCTACCTTGTCTTCACCATACCAGGTTCACCGATCCGTCCTGGCTCCAACATCTTCATCCAACCCAAGCGGGGGTTGGCGATCCATCATCCGGTGCTGAAGAGGTCCAGAAGAGGCTCCAAAGTCTTCCTCCTATCCGGCAAGAAGAGGACATCCGGACCGGCAAACATCTTCTCCAAGCGGCATCTTCGATCTTCTTCCATCCGGTGCGGAGCGGGTCCATCTTGAAGCAGGCGACGCGGATCCATCCTCTTCTTCCGTTGTCTCCCGACTAATGACGGTTCCTTTAAGGGACGTCATCCAAGATGGCGTCCCTCGAATTCCGATTGGCTGATATGATTCTATCAGCCAATCGGAATTAAGGTAGGAATTTTCTGATTGGCTGATGGAATCAGCCAATCAGAATCAAGTTCAATCCGATTGGCTGATCCAATCAGCCAATCAGATTGAGCTCGCATTCTATTGGCTGTTCCGATCAGCCAATAGAATGCGAGTTCAATCTGATTGGCTGATCGGATCAGCCAATCAGATTGAACTCGCATTCTATTGGCTGATCGGAACAGCCAATAGAATGCGAGCTCAATCTGATTGGCTGATTGGATCAGCCAATCGGATTGAACTTGATTCTGATTGGCTAATTCCATCAGCCAATCAGAAAATTCCTACCTTAATTCCGATTGGCTGATAGAATCCTATCAGCCAATCGGAATTCGAGGGACGCCATCTTGGATGACGTCCCTTAAAGGAACCGTCATTAGTCGGGAGACAACGGAAGAAGAGGATGGATCCGCGTCGCCTGCTTCAAGATGGACCCGCTCCGCACCGGATGGAAGAAGATCGAAGATGCCGCTTGGAGAAGATGTTTGCCGGTCCGGATGTCCTCTTCTTGCCGTATAGGAGGAAGACTTTGGAGCCTCTTCTGGACCTCTTCAGCACCGGATGATGGATCGCCAACCCCCGCTTGGGTTGGATGAAGATGTTGGAGCCAGGACGGATCGGTGAACCTGGTATGGTGAAGACAAGGTAGGAAGATCTTCAGGGGCTTAGTGTTAGGTTTATTTAAGGGGGGTTTGGGTTAGATTAGGGGTATGTGGGTGGTGGGTTGTAATGTTGGGGGGGGGGGGGGTATTGTATTTATTCTTTTACAGGCAAAAGAGCTGAAATTCTTGGGGCATGCCCCGCAAAGGGCCCTGTTCAGGGCTGGTAAGGTAAAAGAGCTTGTAACTTTTTTAATTTAGAATAGGGTAGGGAATTTTTTATTTTGGGGGGCTTTGCTATTTTATTAGGGGGCTTAGAGTAGGTGTAATAAGTTTAAAATTGTTGTAATATTTTTCTTATGTTTGTAAATATTTTTTTATTTTTTGTAACTTAGTTCTTTTTTATTTTTTGTACTTTAGTTAGTTTATTTAATTGTATTTATTTGTAGCAATTGTGTTTAATTAATTTATTGATAGTGTAGTGTTAGGTTAATTGTAGGTAATTGTAGGTAGTTTATTTAATTATTTTATTGATAGGGTAGTGTTAGGTTTAATTATATCTTAGGTTAGGATTTATTTTACAGGTAAATTTGTTATTATTTTAACTAGGTAACTATTAAATAGTTCTTAACTATTTAATAGCTATTGTACCTAGTTAAAATAATTACAAAGTTGCCTGTAAAATAAATATTAATCCTAAAATAGCTACAATGTAATTATTTGTTATATTGTAGCTATATTAGGGTTTATTTTACAGGTAAGTATTTAGCTTTAAATAGGAATCATTTATTTAATAAGAGTTAATTAATTTCGTTAGATGTAAATTATATTTAAGTTATGGGGGTGTTAGTGTTAGGGTTAGACTTAGCGTTAGGGGTTAATACATTTATTAGAATAGCGGTGAGCTCCGCTCGGAAGATTAGGGGTTAATAATTGAAGTTAGGTGTCGGCGATGTTAGGGAGGGCAGATTAGGGGTTAATACTATTTATGATAGGGTTAGTGAGGCGGATTAGGGGTTAATAACTTTATTATAGTAGCGCTCAGGTCCGCTCGGCAGATTAGGGGTTAATAAGTGTAGGCAGGTGTCGGCGACGTTGAGGGGGGCAGATTAGGGGTTAATAAATATAATATAGGGGTCGGCGATGTTAGGGCAGCAGATTAGGGGTACATAGGGATAACGTAGGTTGCGGCGGTTTACGGAGCGGCAGATTAGGGGTTAAAAAAAATATGCAGGTGTCAGCGATAGCGGGGGCGGCAGATTAGGGGTTAATAAGTGTAAGGCTAGGGGTGTTTAGACTCGGGGTACATGTTAGAGTGTTAGGTGCAGACGTAGGAAGTGTTTCCCCATAGGAAACAATGGGGCTGCGTTAGGAGCTGAACGCTGCTTTTTTGCAGGTGTTAGGTTTTTTTTCAGCTCAAACAGTCCCATTGTTTCCTATGGGGGAATCGTGCACGAGCACGTTTTTGAGGCTGGCCGCGTCCGTAAGCACCGCTGGTATCGAGAGTTGCATTTGCGGTAAAAATGCTCTACGCTCCTTTTTTGGAGCCTAACGCAGCATTTGTTTGAACTCTCGATACCAGAGTTAATTTTATGGTGCGGCCAGAAAAAAGCCCGCGGAGCGTTAACAGCCCTTTTACCGCCGAACTCCAAATCTAGGCCTAAGTAATATAATATATAATATACAGTATACCATTAACTCATCCCCCTATAAGTAATTTATTTAGGACACCAAATCTAGTGACCCCAAAGCTCCATCAGACCATTATTCTAACAGGCTCCGCCCCCCCATCCCCCCCCCACTTAGAGCGGCTCTGGCCCGCTGAAATTCCCTTCCCCCAAACAAAACCGTTATATTAACCCCCATTTTACCTCAACTTAGTTTAAATAGGCAAACTGTTATAAAAAATCTCATGGTACATGGGGGCCCATTGTTAATTTCATTTACTCAAAGGTTATAAAAAGAGGTCGCGTTATTATATGTCCCAGTTTTCCACATCTTTCATTCTCCGGTTCCTGATATGACTCTATAGTGATCTTGCTATTCTGTACGCTTAAAGCCTATATCTATATGTGTCTAGTAGACTAGATATCTACCATGGTAATTTCACTATCTTGAAGTTTTAGACCAAACTTATTCTCTATAAGAAAATTGTAAAGATGTACCCTTCACATTAAGGGCTCCATGTACTAAGCCGTCAATTCATCCGTCATTTTAGACGCGGCTAAACTCGCCGTTACTCGCCGCGGGCGAAATGGTGTCCGCTGTAGCTATGTACTAATAATCCCCCAACAAATAGACACCTCTAGCCCGCCGCGAGCAGTGGCGGAATATTGATAAATTTGACCCCTCGCTCGCCGCGAATAAGCTGATGTACTTAACTTTCAGTTCAATTGTCTGGCCAATTGTTAACACATACTAGTTTCCATTTCTTCCATGGTAATATCTATGAACGAAATTACAAAGATAGAAAACTATTAAATCAAAAACCTTGTATATATTATTTAAAACAATAATAATAATAATCATTACAAGTGACATAGAAACCAATTTCTAAGTTTCATGATTCAGATAGTGCATGCAATTTAAATAAACTTTATATTTTACTTCATTCTTTTTGTATCTTTATTTGAAAAGCAAGAATCTAAGTTTAGATGCCAGCCCATTTTTGGTGAACCAACTGTGTTGTACTTGATAATTGGACAGAACCAATCAAAGAGTGCTGTCCATGGTGCTCAACCAAAAATTGGCTGGCTCCTTAACTTAGATGCCCTCTTTTTCAAATAAAGATAGAAAGTTAATGAGGAAAAAAATGATAATAGAAGTAAATTAGCAACTTGATTAATATTGCATGCTAAAACTTTTTAAGCCAAAACCTAAAATATATGATTTAAAATTTAAATAATAAGTCATTACCTGTCTGTGTCTCTTTATGACAAATTTCATATGGATTTGGAGATAATTCAATATCCAATAGTGTTATTGGCAAAGGTGGAGAAAGAGCTTCACTTCTGGGTGTTTGCACCAACATTGACCTTAAGTAGCATGGTGGGTGTGCACACTTCATTCTCCTACTTCTCATATCTATAAACATATATATAATAAAAAATTTTAATAAAAAAAATTGAAATAATTATTCAAATTAATTTGTGGTTTTCAAAACATTCAGTTCTGCATGCTTACTTTTCTAACATGTTTCAATGTTATATAGTAATATATTTATATTTTATTCTACTAACTCAGTTCTGCATGTTTCAATGTTATATACTAATATAGTTATATTTTACTCTACTAACTCATTTTTGTATGCTAAGTTTTCTAACCTTTTAAGTGTATATAGTTATATAGTTAAATTTTAATCTACTAACTCAGTTCTGCATGCTAACTTTTGTAACTTTTTGCAATTGTATATACTAATATAGTCAAAGTAACAGTCAGGAAATATTATTTTCCTGGATTCGTCAATGATGACGCAGTTCAAAAATAAACCCTTTTTTTATATTATTAAAAATTATTTCATATATAATTTTGAAACTTACATGTCCTTATCAATCTTCGAATCGATTTATAGTACTTTGGTTCTCTTCTCTTCAAATCACTATATTTTCTAAGACACTGTCGTCTTGTTCTTTTAATTTTTGAAATACGATGCATTCTTCTCAGCATCTCGTATATAATTTTGTCTCGGCATTCCTGTCTCACTCCCCTCACACCACCAATCCGTTTAGGGAAATATTTATCCATGGCATAAACTAATATCACCAATTCTCCAGCACCAAAAGGTTCAGGACGCGACATGTTAGACGATGACGTGATTAATCGTTATGTCAATCATTAGCGCATTGATATAGATATGTATCCCCGAAAAATAGAGAAAAATATAATGTATATGTAGATTAATGTATTTTATGAAGGTTTGTAAATATCGATGTTTATAGTTATTACAAATGATATTTGTTTCATATACATTTTCTTTGTTTCAGATGTGTTGATATGTATTAACATTTATACTTTGGTTTACAATAGTTATTGTTTCTAAACATTTTCTTTGTTTCAGATGTGTTTTTATGTATTAAAATTTAATTTGGTTTACAATTTTTATTTTGTTTATAAACATTTAATTATTTAAATATGTGTTTATATGTATTAAAATGTTGTTTGGTTTACAATTGTTATTTTGTTTATAAACATTTTCTTTGTTTCATATGTGTTTATATGTATTAGAATTTATTTTGCTTTACAATTGTTATTTGGTTTCTAAACATTTCCTTTTTTTTCATATGTGTTTATATGTTTAACAAGTTACTTTGGTTTGCAATTGTTAATATATAATGTTTAAAGATTATAATTTTGTAATAAAATAATTTATTTTGCCATTATTTTGTATATGCCACTATTCTTTTAACAAATCTTGAATGCAAAAATATATAATAAAGGTTAAGAAAATAAGTGCTAAGAGTAATCCCTTAAGGTATTTATTTGAATATGGGAAAACCTAGTAGCTGTTAAAAATAGAGGTTAGAATAAAACAAATAAAATTAGCAAGTCTTTTTTAACTCAAAAATCCAATCTGATAACATAAAGCACTGTTGAATATACTGTCGCTTGTTACAGCTACAATTCAATGACACAATACAATGAATTAGCATCAGCTATGGAGGGATTACATTACAATAATCACATATGTAAAAGAGTGAGAGCAGCTGTAGACACTAGTGTGATGTCACAAAGACAATGTATTACCTATAATATATTGTCTGTAATAACTTTGATCATAAACTTTATTTATTTGAAACCTTTGATAATTGAAGAGCAACAACTGTTATGTATTTAACTGTTTATCATGAGTGATTTTTAATAACCTTAACTCTTAAAAAAAAATGGAGACAAGTTAATAAAGAAAGTTTTTTATTGATCAACTGAAACTTTAATCCTCAAACACAAAATATTGTTCTGAAACCATGTCCCTTGTTGCATTTCCACGCCTATTAGCTTGTTCGACACATATTTCTTCTGGTAAATCATCAGTATCTATTGGATCTTCATCTTCTAATGGACAGCCTCTTTTAATTGCAATATTGTGCAGTATGCAGCAAACCAATATAATTTTGGCAACTTTCTCTGGTGCATACTGCATAGCACCACCAGAACGATCAAGACATCGAAACCGCATTTTCAAAAGACCGAAAGTCCTCTCAATAATCCCCCTGGTAGATCGGTGAGCTTCATTGAAACGTACTTGACTTCTGGTCTGTGGGTTGTTATAGGGAGTCAACAGCCATTCTGTACATGAGTACCCTCCATCTCCTAATAGAAGATATAATAAATATAAATATTAATATAAGAATAATTATAAAGATTCAGAACTATACAATACAATTAAACTATACAGATTACAGTCGACAAATTGGGCGCAATTTTGGTACATTGAAATGAGAGACATATTAGACGCCAGTTATGCTTACCTAGAAGCCATCCGTCAGGCATATTTCCCTCCTCGAACTTCCGGTATAACCCAGTCTGCCTTAAAATGTAAGAATCATGACAGGAGCCAGGAAAGTTAGAATGGACACTGATAATCCTCATGTGGGGGTCACAGACCATCTGGACATTCAAGGAATGGAAATGCTTTCGATTCCTATAGATCTCCTCACGAGCTTGAAGTGGTCTTACAGCAACATGGGTACAGTCTATGGCACCTAGGACATTGGGCATCCCAGCCATCCTATAGAAATTTGACTTGATAGATTGCCATTCTTCAGGGGTAGATGGCAAACAAACATATAGATGAAAAATAACCATCATAGCCCCTATTACTTTGGATAAGTGGCGTGAAAAAGCAGATTGACTCATTCCAATAATGACGCTAGAAACTGCCTGAAAGGAGCCTGTTGCAAAAAAATGCAATGCCGCTAATAGTTTGAGAAGTCCCGGAATAGCTTGTGAACGAGCAGTCATCGGCTCCAAATGATCTTCAATCTCTCGATACAGGTGTAATATCGATTCACGATCAAGCCGGAATCTTTGTATGATCTCTCGGTCAGAAAGGCCGTGCAAACCAACCCGTGGAAGGAATACACGGGGGACTCGAACTCTCCTTCTTCTAACCAATCGATTAGCTACATTTCCAGTATTCTGTCTTCTAGCCCGGATTCGCATCAAACGGAGAATAAACAAAAACAGAATTCTCTCCATAGCTGCTGAAATGAACAATGTAAGTACAATGCTGATATTACTGCCTTTTATATATGTCTAGACTGGCGTCTAGAGTGACTTTCCTATTGTTTTGTACCTTGCCCGCCACCTAAAAGGTGGCGAGGCAAAAATAACGAGGTGGGAGCGGAAATTGACGCGAGCGGACAAATAGATTTTTTAGTACATTCGTTTTTGGCGAGTTGGTGGTCAAATGTGTCTAATTACAGTAAAAAATGGAGAGGTAGCGAGGTATGGCGGATAAGTACGCTCGCAATTTTAAAGATGCGAGTTTTTACATAATTGACGGCTTTGTACATATCAGTTTGCGAGTTTGGGCGCGAGATTTGTTGCGGGTAGCTCGCTGACTGCTTAGTACATGGAGCCCTAAGATATGTATTTCGACATGTTTTCTGTATTTCTGGATGTAATTTTTGTTACCTCAATAAAAATATTATTAAAAAAAAACAAAAAAAAAAAAACCTCTGGCTTCCCACATCACCGCCACTTAATAAACCTATTAACTCCTAAACCGTCAGCCCACCACATTGCAAAACACTAAATTAAACTATTAATACCTAAACCTAAAAAAAATAACTTTAAATTAAAATTACAAGATCCCTATCTTAAAATAAATAAAAACTTACCTGTGAAATTAAAAACCCTAAGTTTAAACTATATATTAAACTAACATTACTATTATTCTAAAATTAAAATAACAATCAATTAAATAAATTCAATTACAAATTAAAAAAACCTAACCCTATTAAAAAAAATATAATCTACAATTACAAAAAATAAAAATACTAAAGTACAAAAAATAACAAACACTAAATTATGAAAAATAATAAACGAAATTATCCAAAATAAAAACAATTACACCTAAACTAATAGCCCTATAAAAATAAAGAATCCCCCCACAAATAAAAAAACCCTAGCCTACAATAAACTACCAATAGCCCTTAAAAGGGCCTGTTGTAGGGCTTTGCCCTAGAGAAATCAGCTCTTTTCCCTGTAAAAAAAATACAAAGACCCCCCCCAACAGTAAAACCCACCACCCAACAAACCCTCCAAAATAAAAAACCTAACTCTAAAAAAAACTTTAGCTACACATTGCCCTGAAAAGGGCATTTGTATGGGCATTGCCCTTAAAAGGGCATTCAGCTCTTTTTTATTGTCCTTAAAAGGGCATTTAGTTCCTTTAAGAAAGCCCAAAACCCTAATCTAAAAAATAAAAAAAACACCCAAAAAAAGTTAACACTAACCCCCGACGATCCACTTACAGTTTTTGAAGTCTGAACATCCATTCGGCCAGAAGTCTTCATCCAGACGGAGAGGTCTTCATCCATCCAGGCGGTGTATTATATCTTCATCCAGGTGGCATCTTCTATCTTTATCCTGGCGGCGCGGAGCGGCTCCCTCCTGAAAACATCCGGAGCATCCTCTTCATACGGTCACCGCCGTATACTGAATCTTCAATGCAAGGGAGCCTTTTCAAAGTGGCGTCCCTTGCATTCCTATTGACTGATTTTTGAAATTCAAATCAGCCAATAGGATAAGTGCTACAGAAATCCTATTGGGTGTTCAAATCAGTCAATAGGATGAGAGCTACTGAAATTCTATTGGTTGATTTGATAAAAAAAAACCTTCTATTGGCTATTTGAATCTTAATAAATTTTACTAGTGGCGGCAATGTCGGGAGCGGCAGATTAGGGGTTAATAACTTTAAAATAATGTTTGCGATGCAGGAAGGCCTTGGTTTAAGGGTTAATAGGTAGTTTATGGGTGTTAGTGTACTTTGTAACAGTTTAGTTATGAGTTTTGTGTAACATTTTTGTGGCGTAAAACTTATAACTACTGGTCTCAGATAGTCTTGATAAAGGCCTAAGGAAGGGCCGAAACGCATTGACATCATATGGTGAGCTTCATTCTGATTTTATTTACGATTTTGTTAGCAATATTGCACCATGTTATATTTGTTTTATTCACAGGATTAACACTAGGGGACTGAGTCTTGGACAGAGACTGGATCTCCTTTTCATCTACATTTCCCATTTTTTCTAATCACACTCTGAGGATACACTACCAGGAAGGATTATAACAATTTATCACTAATATTGATTATAACCACGTTATATATAAACATTCTTTTGTTATCCAACACTACGCAACTGTTTGGATATATTTTTCACCCACTCTATTTATATAATTTTTCACCCAATTTTATTTTGAATTTTCTATTTTTAATTTGAATTTATTCACATTTTTCACAATTTTTTAGAATTTTTTTTCAGCATTTTGTTAGCACTTTTTGTCTATTGCATATTTTTTATTTTTTTGATAAGGAACTCACTATCCCTCAAGGATCTGCTGACACCTATCCCTATTTTTTGGATTAAGGAATTAATCAGAACTGGACATTACTAAACACAATTGTAACCAATTGTATGTTCAGGACTACATTGCACTGTCCCCATTTATTTAATCACATGGATCCGTGTTTTTATTTCTAACTGTATTTGTTTTTAACCATATGTATTTATGTATATTTATGTTGGTAATTAAATGACATTATTTTAAGTACAAATCCTTAGCCTTGTAAACTAGACGCTCCTTGGACCTTGAATAATTTTAGTGTACTTTGTAACAGTTTAGTTATGAGTTTTGTGTAACATTTTTGTGGCGTAAAACTTATAACGACTGGTCTAAGATTGTGAAATGGATCGTGTTGGTATAGGCTGTAACGCAAGCTTTTTAGCCTCACCGCAAAACTTGTAATGGCAGCGCTATTGAAATCGCATGCGAAAACAAGCTAAAAGGCTTGCGGTACAGCTATACCGACAAGATTTGTAATGGCTGCATTGCTGTTTTAATGCTGAAATGGCCATTTTTTAGCGTTAAAACACGAGCACAAAACTTGTAAACTAGGTGATTGCGATTACCACAAGAAATAATTCTACTCTTAAAAAATCAATTTGTCTAACTGAAATCTAAATCACTTATCATAAAACATCATAATCCTTAGCCAGAATCAGACTTTCCACTGAAGTTTAAAAATAAATGTGAAAAAATAACCAGATTTGCCTTCTCCCAAGAATCCCTATGCAGCTGTGTGTTATGAACCACAAGTAGCAGTATGTTCCCTAAGGGTGCTGAAAAATATTGCTGCAGTGTTGCTTAGTGGTAAAATATGTTTTAAAGAAGCTAAGCAACAGTATTATAAGCATGTGATAAAATATTCCAAATGAATCCAGTACTCCCAACAGCCTATAAAAGCAGTATAGATAAACTATAAAGTATAGTACAGTGGCATAATAGGCACTTCCTGTATTTGTAGAAAGAAAAAAAAAACATTAACAAAATGTAAATAATTTTTTTTGCTATAAATCCAATGAGTGTATATTAATGTGCACCTACAGTATGTATACAGTATAATTATTTTTTCTTTTTCTTTATTAGTCTGTGTTTCTTTGGTCTGTGTGTGTATCTGAGTCTTTATATGTCTCTGGGAGTGTTTTTGGGTTTTTGAATGTGTCTCAGGAGTGTTTCTGTGTGTTTGAGGTTTTTTTGGTGCATTTCTGAGTGTCTGTTAGTGAGTACATGTTTCTGAGTCTGTTTCTTAGTGTGTGTCTATGAGTGTGTGTTTGTGCCTTTGAATGTTTTTGTTTGTGTGTGCCTGAGTGTTTCTGCAGACTATTAAGTATACAACATATGAACCTCTATCAGGTTCATGTGTGTGTTTATCGGGCTTTAATATTAGCCAGTGCCTTACCAGCCACTGACCTCACTGCACGTCACTGAAACCTAACACGTGTTAGCCAAAGGAATACGGATATCATGACCACGTTACCTTATTAACCCCTTAGACTTCAAAAGAGAGTGGAGAAGACAGGGCTGGACTGGGAATAAAAAGCAGCCCTGGAAAAATATGAAGACCAGCCCTATTTTCCGTTGAGTCGATAGAATGCACATGCCCTATTTTCCTCAAAGGGGATTACTGGGACACTCCTTCCCCAATATTTTTTCAGAATTAAATTATATTACTTTGTATTAAATACAAATGTCAGATTGATGTTATATAGCAGCCCTACAACCCAATTTGCAACCATTAATCACCCCTTTCAATTGTAGCTTTCCAGCCCCAGCTGCTGCAGCCCACCGGGAAATCTCCTGGTATAATGGTAGGCCAATCCGGCCCTGGGAGAAGAAAAATGCTAACTAGACAGAAGTTATTAATGTTTTACATTCCAATGTTCTTCACATACAAGAAAATGTTCTTTTTATTTTAAATACACATTTCCATATGTATCTATATATACTTATACCTGTATATCTATTTCTAGGTGAAGAACATTGTAATGTAAAATATGCGTAACACACTTCAGGTTTTGTGCGTTAGGTCTAACAATGTGTCGGGTTAGCACACATGTAGAATGAGTTATCTTAAGGAGCATTATGCAAATATTAAATATAAAGTTTTAAAAAATATTAGTAATAATTAATAATTATAGATACTGTAAAATATATATGTATGTGTGTGTGTATGTATATATATATATATATTCTAATAATTTTTTAGATTTTTTTAGTACATCTATAATAATTATTTACATTAAATATTAATATTTTTAAATATGTAATATTTAAAAATACATAACGCACCTTAAGTTAACTCATGTTGGATTAGTACACATGAATAATTAGTGTACTCCTGTTGGAATTATGTGTGCAAACCCATCAGGAGTACATAAGGTGGTGGGGATAGAGAGAAGAGGTTACTCTAACTTAAAGCCAGATAGATTCACAAATTGGGCTCCTTATATCCAAAGGGACCTTATTGCCAGTTTGATTGGCATTGCTTTATTTGAGTGACATTGTTAATATTGAGTTATATGTGCCCATATGTCCATATGTCTACTAGATCATGTTACTAATAACCTCACATACTTAATAGTTATCTGTATGTGACTTAAAGGTACATGAAATCCACCATTTTTCTTTCATGATTTAGGTACAACATACAATTTTAACCCCTTAACGACCGAGGACGTGCAGGGTACGTCCTCTAAAGGATGTCAGTTAACGACCAAGGACGTACCCTGCACGTCCTTGGTCTGGAAAGCAGCTGGAAGCGATCCTGCTCGCTTCCAGCTGCTTTCCGGTTATTGCAGTGATGCCTCGATATGGAGGCATCCTGCAATAACACTTTCTGGCCATCCGATGCAGAGAGAGCCACTCTGTGGCCATCTCTGCACCGGACATCGATAGCCGGTATCGTTGGTGGGTGGGAGCCGACTTGGGAGGCGAGTGGGTGGCCATCGGTGAGCTGTGTAAGGTGGAGGGGACGGGATTGGGGGCGGAGCCAATGGGGGCATGCACGGGGCGCACACGCATGCATGGGGGTGGCGGGTGGGCACGTGCACGGGGCGGGAGCGGGTGGGAACCGCTACACTACAGAAAAAAAGTTAAAAGAAAAGTGTAAAAAAAAAATTAAATAAACTTTTTTTTTAAAGCATCTAAGGGATCTGGAAGGGGTGGGGGGTTGGTCTTGGGGGGGGAGCTACACTACAGAAAAGGGACATTTTTTTTAAAAAAAAAAAGCATATTTTTCACTAAACTGGGTACTGGCAGACAGCTGCCAGTACCCAAGATGGCGCACATTAAGTCAGAGGGGGAGGGTTAGAGAGCTGTTTGGTGGGGGATCAGTGAGGTTGGGGGCTAAGGGGGATCCTACACAGAAGCATATGTAAATATGCTAAATAAAAACGCACAAAAAAGCCCAAATATACCTTTTATTTTAGTACTGGCAGAGTTTCTGCCAGTACTTAAGATGGCGGGGACATTTGTGGGGTAGGGGAGGGAAGAGAGATGTTTGGGAGGGATCAGGGGGTCTGATGTTTCAGGTGGGAGGCTGATCTCTACACTAAAGCTACAATTAACCCTGCAAGCTCCCTACAAGCTACCTAATTAACCCCTTCACTGCTAGCCATAATACACGTGTGATGCGCAGCGCCATTTAGTAGCATTCTAATTACCAAAAAGCAACGCCAAAGTCATATATGTCTGCTATTTCTGAACAAAGGGGATCCCAGAGAAGCATTAACAACCATTTGTGCCATAATTGCATAAGCTGTTTGTAAATAATTTCAGTGAGAAACCTAAAGTTTGTGAAAAAGTTTGTGAAAAAACAGAATTTATGTTTACCTGATAAATTTCTTTCTCCTACGGTGTATCCGGTCCACGGCTTGATCCTTACTTGTGGGATATTCTCAATCCCTACAGGAAGTGGCAAAGAGAGCACACAGCAGAGCTGTCCATATAGCTCCCCTCAGGCTCCGCCTCCCCAGTCATTCGACCGACGGTTAGGAGAAAAAGGAGAACCATAGGGTGCAGTGGTGACTGTAGTTTACAAAAAATAAATTTAAACCTGACCAAAATGCCAGGGCGGGCCGTGGACCGGATACACCGTAGGAGAAAGAAATTTATCAGGTAAACATAATTTCTGTTTTCTCCTACATTGGTGTATCCGGTCCACAGCTTCATCCTTACTTGTGGGAACCAATACCAAAGCTTTAGGACACGGATGAAGGGAGGGAACAAGTCAGGTAACCTAAACGGAAGGCACCACTGCTTGCAAAACCTTTCTCCCAAAAATAGCCTCCGAAGAAGCAAAAGTATCGAATTTGTAAAATTTGGCAAACGTATGCAGTGAAGACCAAATCGCTGCCTTACAAATCTGTTCAACAGAAGCCTCATTCTTGAAAGCCCATGTGGAAGCCACAGCTCTAGTAGAGTGAGCTGTAATTCGTTCAGGAGGCTGCCTTCCAGCAGTCTCATAAGCCAACCGGATGATGCTTTTCAGCCACATCAAGATTGTGTAACAGACGTTCCTTGTTAGAAACTGGATTAGGACACAGAGAAGGAACAACTATTTCCTGGTTGATATTCTTATTGGAAACCACTTTTGGAAGAAAACCAGGTTTGGTACGTAAAACGACCTTATCTGTATGAAACACCAGATAGGGTGAATTACACTGCAAAGCAGACAATTCAGAAACTCTTCTAGCAGAAGAAATAACTACTAAAAACAAAACTTTCCAAGATAGTAACTCAATATCTATGGAATGTAGAGGTTCAAACGGAACCCCTTGAAGAACTGAAAGAACTAAATTTAGACTCCATGGAGGAGCCACAGGTCTGTAGACAGGCTTGATTCTGACTAAAGCCTGTACAAACGCCTGAATATCTGGCATGGCTGCCAGATGCTTGTGTAACAAAAACAGACAGAGCAGATATCTGTCCCTTTAAAGAACTAG
Organism: Bombina bombina; assembly: GCF_027579735.1. Taxonomy (NCBI): domain Eukaryota; kingdom Metazoa; phylum Chordata; class Amphibia; order Anura; family Bombinatoridae; genus Bombina; species Bombina bombina. Next base: position 163,039,637 of record NC_069505.1, on the reverse strand, counting down.
CTGACAGACCTTTCTCCAATCCTTCTTGGAGAAAAGATAGTATTCTTGGAATCCTAATCTTACTCCATGAGTAACCCTTGGATTTGCACCAGCAAAGATATTTCCGCCATATCTTATGGTAAATTTTCCTGGTGACAGGCTTTCTAGCCTGGATCAGAGTATCTATAACTGATTCCGAAAACCCACGCTTAGCTAGAATCAAGCGTTCAATCTCCAAGCAGTCAGTTGCAGAGAAACTAGGTTTGGATGTTCGAATGGACCTTGAATTAGAAGGTCCTGCCTCAAAGGCAGCTTCCATGGTGGAACCGATGACATATTCACCAGGTCTGCATACCAAGTCCTGCGTGGCCACGCAGGAGCTATCAGAATTACCGAAGCCTTCTCCTGTTTGATCCTGGCTACTAGCCGGGGGAGAAGGGGAAACGGTGGAAAGACATAAGCTAGATTGAACGACCAAGGCGCTACTAAGGCATCTACCAATGTCACCTTGGGATCCCTGGACCTGGACCCGTAACGTGTAACTTTGGAGTTCTGACGTGACGCCATCAGATCCAGATCTGGAATGCCCCATAGCTGGGTCAGCTAAGCAAAAACCTCCGGGTGGAGTTCCCACTCCCCCGGATGGAAAGTCTGACTACTCAGATAATCCACTTCCCAGTTGTCCACTCCTGGGATGTGAATTGCTGATAGATGGCAGGAGTGATCCTCTGCCCATTTGATGATCTTGGATACCTCCCTCATCGCCAGGGAACTCTTTGTTCCCCCCTGATGATTGATGTACACTACAGTCGTCATGTTGTCCCACTGAAATCAGATGAATTTGACCTCCGCTAGTTGAGGCCATGCCTGGAGCGCATTGAATATCACTCTCAATTCCAAAATGTTTATCGGGAGAAGAGATTCTTCCCGAGACCATAGACCCTGAGCCTTCAGGGACTTCCAGACCGTGCCCCAGCCTAAGAGGCTGGCGTCGGTCGTGACAATGATCCACTCTGGTCTTCGGAAACTCATTCCCTGAGACAGGTGATCCTGAGACAACCACCAGAGGAGTGAGTCTCTGGTTTGCTGGTCCATCTGAATCTGGGGAGACAAATCTGCATAATCCCCATTCCATTGTTTGAGCATGCACAGTTGCAATGGTCTGAAATGAATTTGAGCAAAAGGAATCACGTCCATTGCCGCAACCATTAGTCCTATTACCTCCATGCACTGAGCTATGGAGGGTTGAGGAATGGATTGAAGAACTCGACAAGTGTTCAAAAGTTTTAATTTCCTGACCTCTGTCAGAAAGATTTTCATTTCTACCGAGTCTATTATTGTTCCCAGGAAGGGAACCCTTGTGAACGGGGACAGAGAACTTTTTTCTATGTTCACCTTCCATCCGTGAGACCTTAGAAAGGCTAGAACAATGTCCGTATGAGCCCTTGCTTTGTGAAAGGACGACGCCTGTAATAAAATGTCATTTAGGTAAGGTGCTACTGCAATGCCCCTTGGCCTTAGCACCGCTAGAAGGGACCCTAGCACCTTTGTGAAAATTCTGGGAGCAGTGGCCAATCCGAAGGGAAGATCCACGAACTGGAAATGCTTGTCCAGAAAGGCGAACCTCAGAAACTGATGGTGATCTTTGTGGATAGGAATATGCAGGTACGCATCCTTTAAGTCCACGGTAGTCATATATTGACCCTCCTGGATCATTGGTAAAATTGTCCGAATGGTTTTCATTTTGAATGATGGAACTCTGAGGAATTTGTTTAGGATCTTTAAATCCAGAATTGGCCTGAAAGTTCCTTCCTTTTTGGGAACTACAAACAGGTTTGAGTAAAATCCCAGTCCTTGTTCTGCTGTTGGAACTGGGTTTATCACTCCCATTTTTAAAAGGTCTTCTACGCAATGTAAGAATGCCTGTCTCTTTATCTGGTCTAAAGATAAGCGAGACATGTGGAACCTTCCCCTTGGAGGAAGGCCCTTGAATTCTAGAAGATACCCCTGAGAGACAATTTCTAGTGCCCAGGGGTCCGGAACATCTCTTGCCCAGGCCTGAGCAAAGAGAGAAAGTCTGCCCCCTACTAGATCCGGTCCCGGATCGGGGGCTACCCCTTCATGCTGTCTTGGTAGCAGCAGCAGGCTTTTCGGCCTGTTTACACTTGTTCCAGCCTTGTAATGGTTTCCATGCTGGTTTGGGCTGGGGTGCATTACCCTCTTGCCTAGTGGCTATAGAGGTAGAAGCCGGTCCGTTCCTGAAATTGCGAAAGGAACGAAAATTAGACTTATTTTTAGCTTTGAAAGGTCTATCCTGTGGAAGGGCATGGCCCTTTCCCCCAGTGATATCTGAAATAATTTCTTTCAACTCTGGCCCGAATAGGGTCTTACCCTTGAAAGGAATATTAAGCAATTTTGTTTTGGACGACACATCCGCCGACCACGATTTTAGCCAAAGCGCCCTACGCGCCACTATTGCGAAACCAGAATTTTTCGCCGCTAATTTAGCTAACTGAAAAGCGGCATCTGTAATGAAAGAATTAGCCAACTTCAGGGCGTGAATTCTATCCATGACTTCATCATAAGAAGTCTCCTTCTGGAGCGAGTTATCTAATTCCTCAAACCAAAAAGCAGCTGCAGTGGTTACAGGAATAATGCAAGAAATTGGTTGAAGAAGAAAACCTTGTTGAACAAAAATTTTCTTAAGTAAACCTTCTAATTTTTTATCCATAGGATCTTTGAAAGTGCAACTGTCTTCTATTGGTATAGTTGTGCGCTTAGCTAGCGTTGAAACTGCCCCCTCTACCTTAGGGACCGTCTGCCACGCGTCCCTTCTGGGGTCAACAATGGGGAACATTTTCTTAAATATAGGAGGGGGAACAAAAGGTACACCTGGCTTCTCCCACTCCTTATTCACTATATCCGCCACCCTCTTAGGTATCGGAAACGCATCAGTGTGTACTGGGACCTCTAAGAATTTATCCATTTTACACAATTTTTCTGGGACCACCAAAGGGTCACAATCATCAAGAGTAGCTAGGACCTCCTTAAGTAGAGCGCGGAGGTGTTCAAGCTTAAATTTAAATGCTATGGTATCAGGCTCTGTCTGCTGAGAAACTTTTCCTGTGTCAGAAATTTCTCCCTCAGACAGGCCCTCCCTCACTGCCAAGTCAGATTGATGTGAGGGCACTACAGATAAATTATCCTCTGCGTCTGCTTGCTCATTTTCTGTATTTAAAACTGAGCAATCACGCTTCCTAGGAAAAGCTGGCAGTTTGGATAAAAATGCTGCGAGAGAATTATCCATTACTGCTGCTAACTGTTGCATAGTAATAGCAATTGGCGCGCTAGATTAACTGGGCATCGCTTGCGCGGGCATAGCTGGTGTTGACACAGAAGGAGAGGATAGTGAGCTATCCTCACTACCTTCAGCTAAAGAATCATCTTGGGCTATATCTTTAAGCGTGATTGTACGGTCCTTAAGCTGTTTGGACGCTATGGCACACTTCACACATAAATTTAATGGGGGAACCACCTTGGCCTTTGAACATACAGAACATAGGTTATCTGAAGGGTCAGACATGTTTGACAGACTTAAACAGATCTTCAATGCAATAAAAATTATTTTTGACAAAACGTTACTGTGTCTTTAAATAATAAAAGTGCACACTTTATTACTAAAACATCAAAAATCCATCAAATAAACATCCGATTTTAATGAAATTTTCACCACAGTGTCTTAATGCTTTGAAATGATTGCACACAAATTTTCAGACCAATTAACCCCTTAATGCCCAAACCGGAGCTAATAACAGCAATTAACCTGTTAAAAACACTACAGTACTATGCCACAGTGGCCTTTACCTTCCTTAGGGATTATTTTAGTAGGAAATAAGCCTCTCTGGAGTCTTTTCCTGATGCCTCTGGACTCCCCATGTGAAGCTGCATGAACTGCCTAAGCAAAACAACTGTGCAATTGAGGCCTGAAAATGAGGCCTCCTCTCTCTTCATTCCAGAGTGAAGGGGCCTTTCTGACTAGAATAGGTGTCCAAATAAGTGCCCCAAAAGTGTTTTAAAGTCTGAAAAAACACCTTATTTATAGTGAAAACATGCTAAAAAGCAATCGATTTAGCCCACAATAGTGTCAACCAGCATAGAGCCCTTAATATAAGCCATAATTTTATACAGAGTCTAAGAAAAATGGCTTACCTATCCCAGAGGGGATTGCTGACAGTCTTCTAGCATTACTAGGTCTTGTTAGAAAAATGGCTGATCATACCTGAAGCAGTTAAGCCTGCAAACTGTTCTCTGGTTTCAACAGTCCTACGTGGGAACAGCAATGGATTTTAGTTACTGGTGCTAAAATCATATTCCTCTCGGCAGAAATCTTCATCACTTTCTGCTGCAGAGTAAATAGTACAAGCCGGCACTATTTTAAAATAACAAACTCTTGATAGAAGAATAAAAAACTACAACTAAACACCACATACTCTTTACCACCCCCGTGGAGTTGCTACTAGTTAGAGCGGCAAAGAGAATGACTGGGGGGGTGGAGCCTGAGGGGAGCTATATGGACAGCTCTGCTGTGTGCTCTCTTTGCCACTTCTTGTAGGGATTGAGAATATCCCACAAGGAAGGATGAAGTCGTGGACCGGATACACCAATGTAGGAGAAATGATCGCATTTGGCGGCGAAATGGTGGCATGAAATATACCAAAATGGGCCTAGATCAAAACTTTGGGTTGTCTACTACACTACACTAAAGCTAAAATTAACCCAACAAGCTTCCTAAAAAGCTCCCTAATGAACCCCTGCATTGCTGGGCATAATACACGTGTGGTGCGCAGAGGCATTTAGCGGCCTTCTAATTACCAAAAAGCAATGCCAAAGCCATATATGTCTGCTATTTCTGAACAAAGGGGATCCCAGAGAAGCATTTACAACCATTTGTGCCATAATTGCACAAGCTGTTTGTAAATGATTTCAGTGAGAAACCTAAAATTGTGAAAAATTTTACGTTTTTTTAATTTGATCGCATTTGGCGGTGAAATAGTGGCATGAAATATACCAAAATGGGCCTAGATCAATTTTGGGGTTGTCTACTACACTACACTAAAGCTACAATTACCCCAAAAAGCTCCTTACATGCTCCCTAATTAACCCCTTCACTGCTGGGCATAATACACGTGTGGTGCGCAGTGGCATTTAGCGGCCTTCTAATTACCAAAAAGCAATGCCAAAGCCATATATGTCTGCTATTTCTGAACAAAGGGGATCCCAGAGAAGAATTTACAACCATTTATGCCATAATTGCACAAGCAGTTTGTAAATAATTTCAGTGAGAAACTGAAAGTTTGTGAAAAAATTTGTGAAAAAGTGAACGATTTTTTGTATTTGATCGCATTTGGCAGTGAAATGGTGGCATGAAATATACCAAAATGGGCCTAGATCAATACTTTCTAAAAAAAATATATACATGTCAATGGATATTCAGGGATTCCTGAAAGATATTAGTGTTCAAATGTAACTAGCGTTAATTTTGAAAAAAAAAATGGTTTGAAAATATCAAAGTGCTACTTGTATTTATGGCCCTATAACTTACAAAAAAAGAAAAGAACATGTTAACATTGGGTATTTCTAAACTCAGAACAAAATTTAAAAACTATTTAGCATGGGTGTTTTTTGGTGGTTGTAGATATGTAACAGATTTTGGGGTTCAAAGTTAGAAAAAGTGTGGTTTTTTTCCATTTTTCCTCATATTTTATAATTTTTTTTATAGTAAATGATAAGATATGATGAAAGTAATGGTATTTTTAGAAAGTTTTTAGAAAGTCCATTTAAGAAAAACGGTATATAATATGTGTGGGTACAGTAAATGAGTAAGAGGAAAATTTCAGCTAAACACAAACACAGCAGAAATGTAAAAATAGCCTTGGTCCCAAACGGACAGAAAATGGAAAAGTACTCTGGTCACTAAGGGGTTAAACAACTTTCCAATTTACTTATATTATCAAATGTGCTTAATTCCCTTGGTATCATTTGTTAAAGGAGCAGCAGTGAACTACTCGTTTCTAACTGAACACATGGGTGAGTCAATGACAGTCTGTATATATGTGTGTGTGTATATATATATATATATATATATATATATATATATATATATACACGGTGAAGGAAGGCACTCACTGGTCTTTAATTCAAAAGAAAAGTTTTCTTTTGAATTAAAAACCAGTGAGTGCCTTCCTTCACCGTGTATATCTAACTGCTGGCACCCTGGCATCAGGATTTGCAAGTGAGAGTGCTCTCTATCTACTTATATATATATATATATATATATATATATATATATATATATATATATATATATATATATATATGCAGCCACCAATCAGCAGCTAGAACCTAGGTTATTTGCTGCTCCTGAACTCTTATAGAGAAACATTTTAGCAAAGGATAACAAAAGAAAGAAGCAAATTAAATAATAGAAGTAAATTTGAAAGTTTTTTATTATTGTATGCAATGTCTAAATCATGAAAGAAAAATTTTGGATTTCATGTCCCTTTAATTGGCTCTGTTTATTATTATTGTTATCATGGAGATTGGGGCCTATATAACCATGGTGCCATCCATTATGTATATTGTAGATATTTCTTCCCTCTCTTGGGTATTATCACTTTCTTTCTAGGTGGTAAGATTCCACAAAATTCTTACTTGTGGGAATTCACTTACTGGACACCAGGAAGAGGGAAAGAGAACACACAACAAAAATTCTCCCACTTCCCTCTCTCTGTTAGTAGTTCATTGCCTCATCAAGGAGAGGGCAATAAGAGACGAGGTGTTCTAAAATAATTTCCTCTCACCCTCAGTGGATAATTCCCAGAAGAGAGGGGTTTTATCCTACAGCTGATACACTGTAATTCTTGTAAGTTAAGTTTGTGTGCAGCAGGCTGCTGGTGTCACTGGGAAGTTCCCACGCCTCCTCCAATGCTGGCTGGTTGAGTGTAATCCCCACCATAGATCTAATATCTGTCAGTGACAGCACAGGAACATCTGCATTTTGCTCCAGTGGTAAGCTATGCAGTGTACATGGATGAAGGGGGGCTCCCTCCAATGCTGACCGGAAGAATTTAATCGCCACCATGGCTCCAACATCTGTCAGTAACAGCACAGGATTATCTGCAATCTGCTCCATAAGATAAGCAGTGTACATGGATAAGGGGGCAAGACATAAACACTGACCTAGTAGGTTGGTTTAGTTATTCCCTATTGTTCCCCATTATATATGAGATTCCTTTATAAATGAAGGTACAGTCTTACTGGGTACGTTGCTTGTTCTAGTGATGGAGAAGAAGGGGACTGTGTCAGGGGGTAATGTTTACGTATTTGATGCACTTAACAGACTCTATCCTTTGAGACAGTGTTAGCTGGCTCACCGGTGCTATGGTCAGATGGTAAGTGACCAAAGCACTGGGTAAGGCCAAGCAGGCGGTGGAATCTCGCAGTTTTCTTCCCTCTATTGATGAAGTTTGGTAGAGTGTTAGTTTTTGACATGGCTGGATAGCATGCCACTACATTTTTTATGTGGGGCCCCCTCTTCCCATAATGGGGGCAGAGAAGTGCACAGCAAGAATTACACTGCCGATTCAGTGCTTCTTGCCTCACACTGCTTTTAGACTCAAGGACATTTTTGGGACTTTTATTTATATACAGTAGTACTATATACTCAGTTAAGATATAGAGGACTACTTATCAAGTGGTCAACTTTCTTGTATTCAACGGCACCAATACGCTCGCCTAACATCGCGGTCATGGACCTGAATACGCTCTTCTTATTTATTAAAAAAAAACTGTCAAAAAGCCGTGCACCAAGTATGGGGCTATGAGCAGCGGACTGTTGTTAACTAGCAGTCATCGATTGCTGCTATTCGGCTTTTTCCTAGCTTTATTTATACCCTGTTACTAAACACCGCCACTATACTAAAATGTTTAACCCCTATCCCGCCGCTCCCGGACCCCGCCGCAACTAAATAAAATTATTAACCCCTATCCCGCTGCTCCCGGAGCCCACCGTAACTCTAATAAACTTATTAACCCCTATTCCACCACTCCCCGACACCGCCACAACTAACTAAATGTATTAACCCCTATTCCTCCGCTCCCGGAGCCCACCGCAACTCTAATAAAAGGTATTAACCCCATCCCTCTGCTCCCGGAGCCCACCGCAACTAAATAAATGTATTAACCCCTAAACCCCTGGCCTCCCTCCCCCTGGTAGGCTAGGGTTTTTTTTTTAATTTTGGGGGGACTTTTTTATTTTCATAGGGCTCTTAGATTAGATGTAATTAGTTTAAATATTTGATAATTTATTTTTTATTTTGTGTAAGTTAGTGTTTATTTTTTTTGTAACAGTGTTTGTTATTTTGTGTAATTTAGTTGTTAGTTTTTTGTAACTTTGTAATTTTTAATAGTAGATTTAAATTATTTGAGTAGGGTTAGGTTTTAAACTATATAATATATTTAATTTGTAGTTTAATGTAATTTTAGTATAATAGTTAGGGTAGATTAATTAATAGTTGAATATAGTTTAATGTAATTTTAGTATAATAGTTTAGTATTTAGTATAATGGTATAATAATAGAGCCGGTGAGGTGACTCAGCCCTTCATCCTTCCGAGGTCGATAAAATGAGTACCATTAAATTGGGTAATAATAACAACTATTACTATTCAGCTGCCGATTTGGTTAATTCCAACAGTAAGCGCTTTGAGTCCCACTAGGAGAAAGGCGCTATATAAATACAAGTTATTATAGTTAGGGTAGGTTAATAGTTTAATATACAGTAGTTTAATTCTAAAAGTAAGTTTAAATTTATTATAAGATAGTGATGATGTAATTTTAATTTAAAGTTAGCGTGTTGTTAGGTTTAGGGGTTAATAGCTTAATTTAGTTTATGGGGATGTGGGGGGCTGGCAGTTTAGGGGTTATTAGGTTTAGTAAGTGGTAGTGATGTGGGAGGCCAGGGGTTTAGGGGTTAATACATTTATTTAGATGCGGTGGGCTCCGGGAGCGGCAGAATAGGGGTTAATATATTTATTTAGGAGGCGGCGGGGTCCGGGAGCGGAGGAATAGGGCTTAATAACATTATGTAGGTGGAAGCAATGTAGGGGGTGGCAGATTAGGGGTTAATAACATTATGTAGGTGGCGGCGATGTCGGGGGCGGCAGATTAGGGGTGTTTAGACTCGGGGTTCATGTTAGGGTGTTGGGTGTAAACATAACTTTTATTCTCCCATAGGAATCAATGGGATATCGGGCAGCAGCGAACATAAGCTTTTGCTGCTTTCAGACTCCTATTGATTCCTATGGCATCCGCGGCCTCCAGGGTGGCGGATTGAAAAACAGGTACGTTGGGCCGGAATAGTGGCGAGCGTTCCTGTTAGAACTTTGATAACTAGCAAAAGTAGTCAGATAGTGCCAAATTTGTATTCTGGACATCTGTAATGATGTAAGCATCGATCTGTGTCGGCCTGAGACTGGCAGATCGTATGTTACATCACAGATTTCTGTAGGCTTTGATAAATGAGACAAATCAAGCTCGCTACAATTACGCTGTGAAATTCCATTTGACAGCTTGATAAATAGGACTCATAGAGTATTCTCTCCTTTTAACATCAGACTCTTAATATACAGGCACAGCTGGATTATATGGGAATAATCTTTGGGAAAAGTTCATTATTCTACAGTGTTCAGTCTGTAGAGAATACTTTTAGGAGCTTTTTCCTTTGTGTTGTAATTAGGATAACTCATATATCTGATCGTTATGGAGCGTTAGGGAGGTTTACCCTTTAGTACATGAGGATCAGTTATGGATATGGTGATCCCTACTAGAAGAAGGTGATTGTTTGCCTTCCTGCGCAATTATGCAACACATGTTTGACATTGGTTCTCAGGGGTCGATTTATCAAAGCGTCAATCTTGTTGCATTCAATGGTGTCAATACGATCGCCAGACATCTCTGCCGCAACTATACATACAACGGCCTTATTTATTAAAAAGTCTGTCAAAAACACGCAAGTCAATTCCGGAGCGATCTGCATTGGACTATTGATAAATAAGAGTCATCGGATGTTGCGGATATCCTTATGTATCAAATTATCTACCCTGAATGCCTATCAAATGAAGACATTTTAGTCTTTTTCAAAACTCATTTGAATATTGTACATATATACTTGTGTATACTGTATATATATATATATATATATATATATATATATATATATATATATTTACACATGTATATATATATTTATCCTAAAATAAAATCTTTTGTGTTTCATGTCCCATTAATATACATTTGACCTCTTATTACATTGTATCTAAGCATCTCATGACAGACCTCTGATTCCATGATATTTCATTTAATATAAATTCACTTGCATATTAGCCAAGGATGCTTTGCCTACAGTGTACAGCACAGAAGAAGCATACAAGCTTTTCCCGGTCCACCTCAGGTGAAGATTACAAGAGGCATTTAGACATCCGGTTCGGTGTAGCGGTGAGTGCAGGTCTTTCAGACCATTATCCTCCCTAAGTGTCGAGTTGTTTAGCGCTAAAACCGCCTGTACACACCTCCAGTTTTGTGAGCCCTATAAGCATATTGTCCTGAGTGTGGAGCTAAAACCCTGGTTGCTGCTTGTTATTTGCATCAGTCCTGTGAATACACTGGCGTTTGGGGTTGCAACAAATACACATACATACATATAGGATTCTATCAGCTGGACATTTCCTATGGGGCTTTTCTGTTCAGCATTTTGCATATAGCATTCTGTGTCATTAGTATTATTAGTACTCAACACAGTATTTATGGTAACTGTGCAATTTTCTCTCATTTATATTATTTATTTGTGCTAGCCTGACAGCACTTTCTGCACAGTGATCCTTATTACAAGGGATTCTTTACACATTTCCCATGGAGAACTTACAATTTTATTCCCTGATGCCCTTATCTGCAAGGGATTATACATATACTGATATTACCAAAATATTTTCTGCAGACAAAGCAAATTATACATTACCCTGCTTATTTGATGAAATGGAGAAACTACTGCTAAAAGAACACAGATTACAGTGGGACATTTGGACTATGGAAACCTATACCAAACTTAAGATAATACCACGTGGTATTCCAACCTTTGAGGTCACAGACCTGGACTTTGTTAGTTCATGGAATTACATACTTTCTGACTGTTCATTACGCTTAATGGCTTTGTTAACATCTTATAAATTACATTTGTTGAATGCTGTTAGAGAAGAAATTGCTATCTTACAGGCAGAAATGAATAACAGGCTAACTGATACCAATTTTTCCAGGTTTGATGCAATATTGAGAAGTGGTGTGGCAGAGGCCAAACAACTGGTTTTGGACACTAAACGTACTAAGTTTATTAGGGACCAGTCAGACTATGCTAACAATAGTGTGTATATCTGGAGGCGATCTGAAAGGAGTTCCTCTAGGAGAAACTAAAGGGGAAGGTCTAGAAATAGACGCAATAACAGCAATAATAATAATAATAATAAAATTGAACAGACAAATCAGTCACACAATTCAAAAAAGGTCACATATTCAGATAGTGAGTTTGAGTCTGGGGATGAAAGAGGTGCTTCAGGTGGTGAGGAACAACCCAAAGGTATTTTGAAAACAACTCACATACCCACTGAGACACATATAAGGGATTCACAGAATCAACAACAGGTAGTAAAGTCTAAAGACACACAATCATACCCGAACCCCTCAACCTCCAAATATGTTTATATCAGTGAAACTACCCCTAGTACCCATAGACAAGGTTCTTTGGTTTCAAATGAAGATCTACAAAATATGGCGCAGGTTTTTTGCCTTCCCCCACAGAAAACGGGGATAGGTCAAGGGACCTATGGCGGAGCAGACCGGTACCAACTGAGAGGGAACCGAGGCAATCGGGGGAAACAAAAATACAAATAATTAATAATGTGATTAATTTGTCTGATCACATTTTGACACCATCACAACTTTCAGTACTTAGTTATGGTCTTAATTTTTCACCCACTAACAATTTTGATATCTTTAAAACTCTTTTAGACGTCAACAAACTTATCAGAAACATCACACTCAAAAATATTACACCGATACATCTGAACATACCACTGATAATACTGAACCTCCTATTGGAGATGTAAGTATCAATACACAATAGGGCTTCCTTCAAGGAAGCATGTGACACTTTAACCCTTGAACATTTATGGAGGGAAGGTCTTGAGGACACAGAGTCCGATAGGTTAAATTCACATGGGGGTTTTAGTAACCCCTCTACCTTCTATCCCATACAGCACAGGGGTCACATCTTGGAAACTTTTTTCAAAAGAGTTGACCGTGATCTTTTGGAACTTAAATCCAATAGCTCCTATACCAAACAGAATCTTACGAGGCAAGAAAAAGTGGCTCTGGAGTAGTTGAGATGCAGGGAGGATATAGTTGTCCGCTCAGCAGACAAGGGCGGCTCTATTGTCATCCTCAATAGGTCTAATTATGTCAAAGAGGCCCACCGCCAGCTTGATGACACGGAGAACTATGTCTGCCTTGCATCCGATCCAACCAGAGCCTTCCAGAGAGAGCTATTTAGCTTGCTGGATGATGGATTGGAAGATGGGCACTTTGACATTAAAACATTTGAGTTTCTGTGTGTCAAACATCCTATTGTGCCCATCTTCCATCACTTGCCCAAAGTACACGAAGATGGGCACTTTGACATTAAAACATTTGAGTTTCTGTGTGTCAAACATCCTATTGTGCCCATCTTCCATCACTTGCCCAAAGTACACAAATCCCTTACAAACATCAAAGGATGTCCCATAGTGAGCGGGATTGGTTCTTTAACTGAGCATACATCACAATGGATAGACAGTATCCTACAACTACTTGTGGTTTCCTTGTTTGGTTACCTTCGGGACACCAAACATGTGATAGACATTTTGGTAGGTACTGATTGGAAATATGATGTATTCAGATGGGCCACAATAGATGTTGTGGCCTTATACTCGTCCACCCCTCACAAAGAAGGTTAGGAAGCGATAGCATACTTCTTGAAACATCATTCCAACCTTACCCATGATTTTCAGATGTATATCCTACAACTACTTAATTATCTATTGACCCACAACTACTTTAAATTTGAGGATCAATTCTATCTCCAGAGATGTGGGACAGCTATGGGGGCGAAATTCGCCCCCTCCTATGCCAACCTGTTCATGGGTTGGTGGGAGCTGTCCCACATCTATGGAGATAGTAATCCCTATAGACATTTCATCCATTACTATGGGCGATACATAGATGACCTTTTGGTCATCTGGTTGGGTGATGATGCTGATTTCTCGAATTTCATGCTCTATCTCAATAGTAACACATACGGTGTTCGATTTACTTCCGAAATTACGAAATAATTTGATCAATTTTTTGGATATCATTCTGACAGGTACTAGAGAAGGAAAAATCATCAGTAACATTTACAGGAAACCCATTGCTGGGAATGCATTATTACACGCCAAAAGCTCACCCCACCCATGTTCCCTTTGCTGTCGCTAAGGGACAATTTGTCAGAGTCAAGAGGAATTGTAGTCAGGAAGAAATGTTTTGTAAACAATCTAAAGATCTCACCAGAAGACTTAAACAAAGAGGTTATTCTGATAAAGTTATACGTAAAGCGGAGAAACAAGTACAGAATATTGACAGGAATGAACTCATTCGAGAACAGTCAAAAACACCAAGTAAATCTGATATTGATTCACAGGGTATCACATTTGTCACAGAGTTTAGTGCACAATATTCAGATATTTGTAAAATTGTTAGAAAACATTTTAACTTTTTGTCCGCTGATGACAAATTGGAAAAATGTGTGAAAAATGGATTGCGTTGCTCTTATCGGAGAACACGCACTCTGGCCAACACACTATCACCCTCATCACTACCTGAGCCTGATAGACCAACCAGCTCGTGGCTTACACAAAAGGGTCTTTACAAGTGCAGACAGAAATGTCGGGTTTGCGAGAATATCACAGCCTCAAACATATTTAAATCTTAGGTTACAGGGGAAACCTTCCCCATTACTAGTTGTTTGAAATGTACTACTACATACGTGATATACTTGCTAACTTGCACATCTCGTCACCTTCAATATGTAGGCCTCACCACAAACGAGGTAAAAGTTTGTATTAGAAATCACCTGTCTACAATACAGGCGGGTAAGGCAAGCACTCCACTGGTTAGACATTTTCCACGCTGCCATGATAAGAATATTAGCACCTTCAGATGGCAAGCTATAGAAAGAGTTTTCTGTCCCCTAGAGGTGGTGATCGTGAAAAGCTGCTGCAGAAGAGGGAGATGTATTGGATTTTTAAACTCCAAACTAGGGTGCCAAATGGCTTGAACTCTGAATATGATTTAATTAATTTCTGGAAATAATTATTATTATTTTTTACAGGGCTCCCCTAGTGGGTCAATTCCCCCTTCTGCAGCTAGCCCATTCTCACCCTCATTTACACTCTCATTTTCATTTTCATTTTTTATCTTTTCTCCTTTTTTCATATTCATTTTTACATATCCATAGTAATGTTTTCATTTATACATTCATAGTTCTGAACATCTAACCATTCATACATGGCTACCTATGCATATGTACATACAAGTCTGACCTGCTCTTTGGTGTGTGTGTGGTTATTAGGTAAATCTTACATATGTGATAATGATGCTTAAGTTTATAAAAAGCTGTTATTATTTAACAGCCTGCCTTTTGATTTCAGGAATCATCTTAACCCCACAATACTCCATTGCATATGTCTAAAACCTTATCTCCCAGTCAATTTAATTTGTTTTAGGTCTCCAGCTGTTTTATCACTGGTGTGGCTCCCTGTGAACAGTAATAAATTTACACACAGGAGCCTCATGGTACTATTATTATAATAATTTATATATATATATATATATATATATATATATATATATATATATATATATATATATATATATATATATGTAAAATAGCACAATTGCTTACAAGAATTCATGAGTGATTATATATGATCATTTATGAACCATAATGATCAATTATTGGTCTATTTGAATGTGCTTTTGTGCATACACCTTTCTTGCTGTTGTGACTATTTTTTCATTGATATATAAAGATGTCAATCGCATGTAATTTTCATGCATCACCAATTTTATGCATCATCAATTTATATATATAGTGTTCTCATGCAAGTTTATCTCATTTGGAATGCCTCAAATCATGTTAATTATGTTTATTATAAACTATGTAGATTATGTCAGTGTATCTGTATATCGTTCTTGAATTTTGTCTGTCTAGTTACTTAGCTAACATTTCACTATTCTGGACTTTGGCAGTGGGCTCTTTAAATTGTAAGGAGAGTAGGCATAGTAATTACTGTTTGACACACCTTGTTGAATTTTTAACATTGATTGAACTTTTAACCAATGAAATGTAACCTACTTCCTTTAATAGGTTGTCAGGTGTTCACATAAACAGCTATGATTACGACCTGAGGGTCGAGACATGTCAGCCGTTTTGTACAAGTGATTGTGTCATATTCATTGTTCCCATGGATGTTGTGGACATTTTAAAGTTTTGGAATAAAATTTGGAACTTTTAACTATATTCGTCTGCTGCAATCTGCCTTTGTTACTTTTATATATATATATATATATATATATATATATATATATATATATATATATATATATATATATATTTATATTTACACTTGTATACATATTTATCCTAAAATAAAATCTTTTGTGTTTCATGTCCCATTAATATACATTTGACCTCTTATTACATTGTATCTAAGCATCTCATGACAGACCTCTGATTCCATGATATTTCATTTAATATAAATTGACTTGCATATTAGCCAATTAGTGCAGTGTCTGCCACAAGCAACGTGCGTGATAACAATGTTATATATAAGACTCACATGAAAAAGCACTCCCCTGTTGTGAAAAGCAAAAAACATAGCATGTGATAAGAGGTAACCTTAAAGTACTTAAATATTATCATATAAGCCTACCTAGGTTTATCTTTCAAATAAGAATACAAACAGAACAAAGAAGAATATAAAATAAATCTAAATAGGAATGTGGCTTCCAATTACATGCCCTATCTGATTCATGAAGGTTTAACTGTGACTATGCTGTCACTTTAACATTACCAAACATGAAAGATTAAAACCATGTTACAAATATTTTTTTCCTTACAAAATATTTTTCATATTTATTTTTATAAAATTATATTGACAATCCTAGAAAGACTTTATAATGAAAACCAGAATCAAGTGTGCACAAAAATAAGGTCTATTTGAAGATATTTCTTTCAAGATATGTTTTGACAAACTTTTAAATTGAACAATTTCAAGATAGACAAAATGAACCGCTTTTGGTCAATAGCAATACAGTAAAATAACAAATAATTTAGTCAAAATTTAAAAATCAATAATTGCAAGATATCCAAAATTTACATCTTTTGGAAAAAGCAATAGTGGAAAATATTACAAAAATAAAACTACTGTATGTTACACAGTCAATCCTGACACCATTATTGACCAAAAACAGCCTGAATATAGTCTGCTCGAACTTGGACTCTTGCATCATTTAGCTGTAATGGAGCTAAATGATTGTCATGCTCAGGGACATCCAAGCTCTCCAGATCTATATCAGGCATGTAACATACAGCAGATAAGGAAAATAATAGAGACTTGGAGGGGGCGTACTGAAGAACCCTGCCGGAGGTGTCCAAGCATCGGAAATGGCTCTTCAATACGCCAAAGGTGCGCTGAATAACAGATCGGGTAGCGACGTGTGCCTCATTGTAGTGCATCTCTTCCACTCTGTTGGGGTTGTTAACGAGTGTGAACAGCCACAGAAGACAAGAATATAGAGAATCACCTGTGTAAAAGAAATAGAGCATTGATATTGGCAATCTGAATGAATTAAATCTATAATATACATATTTGAAAATTTATAAGAGATATTTACCTATTAGGATTCCCTCTGGCATTTATCTCTCCTGGAACCGATCGTATATGGCAGAATTCTGGAGGATGAAGGAATCGTGACTAGAACCAGGCAATTCAGAGCGGACGCTCATGATTCTTAACCTGGCGTCACAGATGACCTGGATATTCAGCGAGTGGTTCTGCTTCCTGTCCCCGTATGGCCTTCTTTTCCCTGGGAGGCTGCACCAATATAAGAGTGCAATCTATGGCCCCCAATACTCTTGGAAACCCAGCTAGATTTTAAAACTGGAGCTTGACATCATGCCACTCTTCCAGTGTTTTTGGGAAGTGGACATCATGAACTAGTCATCAGTGCAAGGCATTCAGGACAACATTTTGATGACTGGAGAAGGTTGTCTGACTCTTAAGTGCGCCTAGACTTGTCACAGCCTGGAACGATCCAGTTGCCAAAAAATAGAGGACTGATAGTAACTTTACCATCCCAGGGATTGCCCTAGTCCTTGCAGTTAGTGGTTCGAGAGAGACCTTGATTTCAACATAGAGCATAACAATAGAAGCCCTATTGAGTTGAAATCGACGGATCACCTCTCGATCACTGAGGGCAGGGAGACCAACCATAGGCAGGAAAACACTTGGCACCCACTGGCGTCTTCTTTGACGCTCCGCAGCTATCATCACCTTTCTTGCTCTACGTCTCCATAATAAGAGCACAAACTGGATCATGTTCATGATCTCCATTGCAAATTAATCCGGAAATGAAGTATTGTATGACGATTGAAACACCTTTTTATAATGTCAAGTTCTCCAGCTGTAAATGAGTGCAGTAATTGATTGAATAACTTATGTGCCACACATTACATAACAGACAAATTAATGATGGGTTTTGTGTATTTTTGCGTCATTATACAAGCGCAAAGTAGTTTTCAAAAAGGTAACATGTATGGAAGCACCTCCCAGATGACAAGTTCACCAGCTGAAAATGTATGGAAGCACCTCTCACATTACAAGTTAACCAGCTAAAAACCAGCTGTGGACGCTTGATATTGATTGATGAAATTAACTTAATTACTTATGCACCACACATGAGTATTTAAATTAAATATAGAGAAATTCATGACTCTTGTTTTCTGTTTTTGGATGGCAGCATCGTGGAGGCTTAAAAGGTTAGTCAGTGATTATGGTGTTTTCAGACTCCAATATTAAAGAACAATGTGGTGTATTAATATTGCAAAACTTGACTTATAAAGAGAATGCAATTTTAAACACATTTGCATGTATTTTTGTATAGAATATTTTTCATTGTCTTGCTATCCTTTGTGGAAATGAGAATGCAATGTTAAACACATTTGCATGTATTTTTGTATGGAATAGTTTTCATTGTCTTGCTATCCTTTGTGGGAAGGAGAATGCAATGTTAAACACATTTGCATGTATTTTTGTATGGAGTAATTTTCATTGTCTTGCTATCCTTTGTAGGAAGGAGAATGCAATTTTAAAAACAATGCATGTATTTTTTTGTATGGAATAGTTTTCATTCTCATGCTATCCTTTGTGGGAAAATATTTGCTGAGTGTATTGAAGGATAATGTGGTGTATTAACATTGCCAAACATGACTTAGAAAGAGAAAGCTATTTAAGAAATTTGTATTGGTTTTATTTGTATCAGCGTTTAAAAAGTAACACAAACCTTTCTGTGTTTTCAGAGTCCCATTGATTTCTATGACATTCATGGTCTCTGAGGTGGCGGTTTGAACGATAGGTACTCTGCATCGGAATAAATGCTAGCGTACCTGTTGACTATTTGATAACTTAGTCAGAGGTTCAAATAGAGTCGAATATGAGGGCAAATGATCAGTATTCCGCTCGAATAAGACAAGCATCGATCTGCGTCTAATTGATCTGGCGGGAGCGTATATTATGTCACACATTTCAACATTTGACAATGTTGATGCTTTGTTAATTACGGTGGATTCAATTTGCATCGACTATGACGCGAGATTCAAGCAGATTCCATCGTATTATCAGTTAAAGCTTTGATAAATCGGCCCCTCAGTCTCATTCTCCAACTCTCAGCTCCACAGGTCCTATTAGTAAGGTATCTATAGTTCCATTAAGGAGGCATCTCATTTTTCAGAGGGAGATGACAGTATTTCACAGATCTTGTGTTTTTTTATTGCTTTTCAATATCATGTTTTTTTCCCTCTATGGGATAATACAGTATTTTACATATCTTGGGCTGTTATTTATTGCTGTGCAATATCGTATTTTTCCCTCTATGTGAGACTACAGTATTTTACGTATTTTGTGATGTTGTTTTATTGCTGTGCAATAACATATTTTATTTTCTATGAAATACTACAGTATTTTACTTATCTTGTACTCATATTTATTGCTATGCAATGACATATTTTTCCAGATTGGGATACTACAGTATTTTACATATATAGTAATGTTATTTATTTTTGGCAAATATCGGTATATTACCTCTGTGGAATATTTCAGTATTTTTCATATCTTGTACTGTTGTTATTTATTACTGGGCAATAACAAACTTTTACCTTTGTGGGATACTCAGTTTGTTCCATATTCTGTTCTGTTATTTATTGCTGTGCAATATATCTTTTCCCTGTGGGATGCTAAAGTATTTTCTATATGTATACTGCTGTACTACTAATATTTATGTGAGTGAATATGACTGTATTTTCCACCTCTGTATCCAGACATTTTTATGCTGGTGTGGATACTACAGTATTTCTTTCAGTTTGTTCTGAGGTTCTACTGTTATCTTTGCTTTATGCACAAGTGGATCTACAGTATTTGCCATATCTGCATTACTACTATTATTGCCGTACACTTGTTTTTTTGTTGCCGTGCAATTAGGTACCATTTATTGGTGTGATTCTTCTGCGGCATGTTTCTTATTTGGTATTACTGTTTTTTATTACTGTACAACAGTATACCTTTATTTATTCTTCCTTTTTTGTTGTATCTGTCAGTATCGCTGTTATTCAGGACCGTACATCTGTTTTACACTCATGTCGAGTGATCTTATAGGATACTCATATATTGAGTTTCTATTATTTTTGAGTTTCTATTTTGGTTCTGTACTCACTTCTTTTTCCAATTTCTGAGTATCGTATATGCATTTGTGATTGGCTGAGGGCTGTCACATGATTCAGTGAGGTGAAATATAAAATGTCAAAGATTTGTCTATCTGTTTGGAATTCAGATAAAGTGCTGCTGCATGGTTGTTTGTGCTGGTCTACTGCTTTGTGCATCACTAGACTATGTGATGGAATATCGGACTGGTTTTGCAGGAGCCAGACCCTTTGGAAGGTAGTCCTTATTGTTCCTTCATTCTGGTTTCCCAGGCAGATGGGGGGGGGGTTTCTTCGCCTTGCCCAGGTTATTATTGTTTGTATCTGTACTGTCTTATAGTCAAAATTCTTCCCCTCTGTCTATGTACTTCTAGTAGGTTGTTTCAGACATTTTGGGAGCTCCTCTGGGACCTTATAGATTAGTTTTCAACTTGAAGGGTTGGGATGAGCAGGTTCCTTCTTAGGCTTTGACCTGGCCAAGATTTTACTTCTATTTCTGTGTGAAGTTATCAGGGATCTCCTTTCTAGGGGTTTGTTTTTTTGCAATCTGCTGTTTATGAAGCCCTTGAGTCTTTACAGCCTACAAGTAATTGGGCATTCTTAGCTTCTTCTGCCGCATGGTCTGTTTATTGGTCTCCAAGTTTTGACTTGGAGGATTTTTACAACTGCATCAGTGGGTGAGGTTTTTTCTTAAGGTTCTTTTTGTCAGAATTAGATACGGAACCTGAGGAACTGACCTTTCAGTTTTTAGATGTAATATTTCAATTTTCTCTTAAATGAGATTCTGAGGCCTTTAGGTGCCCAGGATTCTAAACCAGTAGAGGAGAAATGTGTTCAGAAGTTGGAACTCCTGATATATTTCCTGAAACTGGTTCCAATGAATGAGAAAATCCTGGAAGTACCTTTACCTTTTTACCTAACAGCAACATTTAAGTATTTTTTTTCCCTGTTGCTGAGGCTAGTTTAGAGCTATGGGGCACCATACCTAAGATTGATGGTGAAATATTTTCATTAGCTAAATGGATAACTATTCTGTTAGAGGTTTTCTCAATGTAGGATCTTATTTTTAGTTTGAGAAGTACATTTTGTTCCTTCCTTAATATTCTTCTTTACTCTCCTGGTTCCTGCCACTTGACTTTAGCTTTCTTCTATGAGGATTTTCAGAAGTACATTCTTTGCTTCTGGCTGTCATCCTTAAATTTGGATTCACGGCATTTATGAGATCAGTTGGGTCAACTTATCTATTTAGCAGGTTGGAAGTAGCATTTATATCTAACTATAATAGC
This sequence comes from Bombina bombina, assembly GCF_027579735.1. Lineage (NCBI taxonomy): Eukaryota > Metazoa > Chordata > Amphibia > Anura > Bombinatoridae > Bombina > Bombina bombina. Next base: position 163,018,215 of record NC_069505.1, on the reverse strand, counting down.
TTCTTAGATTGGTCGTCTGTTTGCTCTTCTTGTCTGTCCCAAAGTTGGATATTACTTTTCCACTCTGCTGTTGTGATCAGCATAGGTATTTTAGTATTTGAGTCAAGATCTGGGAAGAGTTCCCTCTGAGTTGTTAGTCTCTTCCTTCTTAAATGATCTATAGCTCTGAGTTCATCCTAGCAGCTCTTAATTTTTATTAGTTGTTGATGTTGGTGCAATGTTATTACTCTGAGGGAGCTCAGCAGAAATGTTTATAATTTTTTTCAATTGAAGATTTGGGCCAGATGCTCTATTCTTGCTATGTCCTTTATCCTTTGGCAGCGTTGCTTGCTTGTGGGTATCCTAGATTGCTCAGTTAGCAGAGTTTCTAACTTTCAACCTCTGTATTCCGTGTTCCTGTCCTATGGGGTGTGTGAATCTTTCAATTTTCAGTCTCTATCTTTGTCGGTTTGGAGATTGAACCTGTTTTGATGGCGTTGTATCTGCATCAGTACTATAAATTTTATTTCAGGCCTGTTGGTCTGTCACTTCATAGATTCTCAAGGGGTCTAATTGTGCATCTAACCAGATAAACAGTTTGGGGTTATGCATGGCATTCTATTACCATCCTTAAATATTTCCATCCCTTCAGGATGTAATTAAGGGACTTGTCGGACAGCATCCCTTATCCTTTTTTCCTTTTTCCTTTTGGAGTTTTATAAAGGGGCTTCTAAGTTTTCATCTTTTCTGTCCTTTTTGTTCCTACACATATACTAGAAGTTCTAGCTCCTTCCCCATTTTTGTTATATTGGATTTGTTAAACAACACTACCAGTGCTTGATTTGTAATACAACACTACCCCTGCTTGATTTGTTATACAACACTACCACTGCTTGATTTGTTATACAATAGTGATGTTGCGAATAGTTAGCTGGCGAATAGTTCCCGGCGAACATAGCTTGTTCGCGTTCGCTGCGGCGGGCGAACATATGCGATGTTCGGTCCGCCCCCAATTCATCATCATTGAGTAAACTTTGACCCTGTACCTTACAGTCAGCAGACACATTCCAGCCAATCAGCAGCAGACCCTCCCTCCCAGACCCTCCCACCTCCTGGACAGCATCCATTTTTGATTCATTCGGAAGCTACATTCTTAGTGAGAGGAGGGACAGTGTAGCTGCTGCTGATTTAATAGGGAAATCGATAGCTAGGCTAGTGTATTCAGTGTCCACTACAGTCCTGAAGGACTCATCTGATCTCTGCTGTAAGGACAGCACCCCAAAAAGCCCTTTTTAGGGCTAGAACATCAGTCTGCTTTTTTTTTTCCCTGTGTAATCTAATTGCAGTTGCCTGCCTGCCAGCGTGTGTGTCAGGCTCACAGCGTATACTGTGCCCACTTGCCCAGTGCCACCACTCATATCTGGTGTAACAGTAGTGTACATTTAAAAAAAAAAAAAACTTTTTTGACTGTGAAATAATAGCAGTCAGTTTCCTTCACACGTGTGCGTTTCAGGGCCTGCCAGGGCACAGTGTAACACCAGTGCAACTCATATCTGGTGTAACAGTAGTGTACATTAACCCCTTAATGACCACAGCACTTTTCCATTTTCTGTCCGTTTGGGACCAGGGCTATTTTTACATTTCTGCGGTGTTTGTGTTTAGCTGTAATTTTCCTCTTACTCATTTACTGTACCCACACATATTATATACCGTTTCTCTTGCCATTAAATGGACTTTCTAAAGATACCATTTTCATCATATCCTATAATTTACTATTATAAAATATGAGGAAAAAATGAAAAAAAAAACACTTTTTCTAACTTTGACCCCCAAAATCTGTGACTCATCTGCAACCAACAAAAAACACTCATGCTACATAGTTTCTAAATTTTGTCCTGAGTTTAGTTCAAAATTAGCGCTAGTTACATTGGAACACTAATATCTGTCAGGAATCCCTGAATAGCCATTGACATGTATATATTGTTTTAGAAGACATCCCAAAGTATTGATCTAGGCCCATTTTTGTATATTTCATGCCACCATTTCACCACCAAATGCGATCAAATAAAAAAAATTGTTCACTTTTTCACAAATTTTGTCACAAACTTTAGGTTTCTCACTGAAATTATTTACAAAAAGCTTGTGCAATTATGGCATAAAGGGTTGTACATTTTTCTCTGGGATCCCCTTTGTTCAGAAATAGCAGACATATATGGCTTTGACATTGCTTTTTGATAATTAGAATGTATTATGTCCAGCAGTGAACTGGTTAATTAGGGAGCATGTAGGGAGCTTTTTGGGGTCATTTTAGCTTTAGTGTAGTGTAGTAGACAACCCAAAATATTGATCTAGGCCCGTCTTGGTATATTTCATGCCACCATTTCACCGCCAAATGCGATCAAATTAAAAAAAATAGTCAACTTTTTCACAAACTTTAGGTTTCTCACTGAAATTATTTACGAACAGCTTGTGCAATTATGGCACAAATGGTTGTAAATGCTTCTCTGGGATCCCCTTTGTTCATAAATAGCAGACATATATGGCTTTGGCGTTGCTTTTTGGTAGTTAGAAGGCCACTAAATGCAACTGCGCACAACACATGAATTATGCCCAGCAGTGAAGGGGTTAATTAGGTAGCTTGTAGGGAGCTTGCAGGGTTAATTTTAGCTTTAGTGTAGAGATCAGCTTCCCACCTGACACATCAGACCCCCTGATACCTCCCAAAGAGCTCTCTTATCTCCCCCACCCCACAATTGTCCCCGCCATCTTAAGTACTGGCAGAAAGTCTGCCAGTACTAAAATAAAAGGTATCTTTTTTTTATATATATTTTTTTTTTAGCATATTTACATATGCTGTTGTGTAGGATCTCCCCTTTAGCCCCCAACCTCCCTGATCCCCCCAAAACAGCTTCCTAACCCTCGCCCTCTGCCTTATTGGGGGCCATATTGGGTACTGGCAGTACCCAGTTTGCAAATAAAATGTTTTTTTTTTATTTTTATTTCATTTTTCTGTAGTGTAGCTCCCCTCCCCAAGACCAATCCCCCACCCGCTCCCAGATCACTTAGATTTCTAAGTACTAAATATTTTGCACCCCTTTATCCCACTTATAAAAAAAAAAAATTCTGTAGTGTAGCGGTTCCCACCCTCCTCCTCCCGTGCACACGCGCATGCCCCCGGCGATCACGCCCCCCTCTCTGACAAGGACCGCATCGATGGCCGCCCACCCGCCTCCCACTTCAGCTCCCACCCACCAACAAATGCGGCCATCGATACCCGGTGCAGAGAGGGACACAGAGTGGCTCTCTCTGCACCGGAGGGGTAAAATTTGTTATTGCAGGATGCCTCGATATCGAGGCATCCTGCAATAACCGGAAAGCAGCTGGAAGCGATCAGGATCGCTTCCAGCTGCTTTCCAAACCGAGGGCGTATGCCATACGTCCTTAGGAGTTAACTGTATTTTTTCTGTGGACGTATTGCATACGTCCTCGGTCATTAAGGGGTTAAAAAAAAAAAAACTAGAAATTTGACTGTGAAATAATAGCAGTCAGTTTCATTCACACGTGTGCGTTTCAGGGCCTGCCAGGGCACAGTGTCACACCAGTGCAACTCATATCTGGTGTAACAGTAGTGTACATTAAAAAAAAAAAAAAATAGAAATTTGACTGTGAAATAATAGCAGTCAGTTTCCTTCACACGTGTGCGTTTCAGGGCCTGCCAGGGCACAGTGTCACACCAGTGCAACTCATATCTGGTGTAATAGTAGTGTACATTTAAAAAAAAAAATACAATTTTGACTGTAATAGATTGAATAGCAGTTAGTTGTCTGCAAGCGTGTGTGTCAGGCCTACAGCGTCTACTCTGCCAACTTCTGCCAGTGCACAGTGCCACTCATATCTGTTGTCACAGTAGCTTGCATGCATAGTACCACTAATCGAAAAAAAATGACAGACAGAGGCAGGCCACTCCGCAGGTGCCGTCGTGGTCGTGGTGCTGTGATTCCCTTTGACCCTAGAATAATGCCCAGTGTTCAGAGGCCACGTACCCTGAACTCGAAAAGTTCTGAGGACATAGTTGACTGGCTAACACAGGACACCCAATCTTCTACAGCTTCCGCTCGGAAACTTGACGCACCATCCTCCTTCAGCTTAGCTTCGGGCACCTCTCAAGTTACCACCAACACTAGCACCACAGCCGCTTCACTTGATCTGTCAGAGGAGTTATTTACACATCAGTTGGAAGAAATGAGTGATGCGCAACCATTATTGCCAGAGGATGTAGATAACAGGGATATGTCTCAGTCAGGCAGCATTACACACATGGACGTACGGTGTGATGATGATGATGTTGTACCCGCTGCTGCTTCCTTTGCTGAGTTGTCAGATACAAGTGAAGCGGTTGATGATTACGATGCATCCGTGGATGTCACGTGGGTGCCCGCTAGACAAGAAGAATAACAGGGGGAAAGTTCAGGTGGGGAGACAGAGAGGAGGTGGAGATGAGTTGGAAGCAGGGGGAGGTCGTCGCAAGAAGCTAGTGGCACAGTCAGACAGCATACATCGGCACCCGGGGTCAGCCAGACAGCACGCCAATCAACGCATGCTGTTGCCACCACCAGAATGCCATCATTGCAGAGCTCAGCAGTGTGGCATTTTTTTTGTGTGTTTGCCTCTGACAACAGCGATGCCATTTGCAATCTGTGCAAAAGAAACTGAGTCGTGGTAAGTCCAACACCCACCTAGGTATAACTGCTTTGCGAAGGCACATGATCGCACATCACAAACGCCTATGGGATCAACACATGAGTACAAGCAGCACACAAACTCAAAGCCGCCATCCTCCTCCTTGTCCAGCATCTTCAGCCATGTCAACCACTGCTGTCCTCCTTGCCCCCTCTCAACCATCCGCCTCTTCGTCTCTCGCCTTGAGCAGTTCCTGCTCATCTGCCCACAGTCAGGTGTCTGTCAAGGACATGTTTGAGTGTAAGAAGCCAATGTCACAAAGTCACCCCCTTGCCAAGCATCTGACAGCTGGCTTGTCTGAACTCTTAGCCCTCCAGCTTTTACCATACAAGATGGTGGAGTCTGAGGCATTTCAAAAATTTGTAGCTATTGGGACAACACAGTGGAAGGTACCCGGCCGAAAGTTCTTTGCACAAAAGGCAATCCCCAACCTGTACTCGATTGTGCAAAAGGAAGCAATGGCATGTCTGGCACACAGTGTTGGGGCAAGGGTCCATCTGACCACTGATACCTGGTCTGCAAAGCATGGTCAGGGCATGTATATCACCTACACTGCGCATTGGGTAAACATGCTGATGGCTGCCAAGCATGGAATGCGTGGCTCTGCAGAGGAATTGGTGACACCACCATGACTTGCAGGCAGGCCTGCTGCCACCTCCTCTACTCCTCCTACTCCATCCTCTTCCATAACCTCCTCGGCTGAGTCCTCTTCTGCTGCTGCATCTTGCTCCACATCAACGGCACCCCCCCCAAGCTCCCCAGGTACTATTCAACATCCCGTCTTGGGGTTGACTTGCCTGAAAGCAGAGAGTCACACCGGACCAGCACTCCTGTCCACCCTGAACGCAAAGGTGGATCATTGGCTGACTCCGCACCAACTGGAGATCGGCAAAGTGGTTTGTGACAACAGAAGAAATTTGTTGGCGGAATTGAATTTGGGCAAGTTGACACATGTGCCGTGCATGGCACTGGCACATGTGTGTAATCTGATTGTACAACGCTTTGTGCATAAGTACCCAGGCTTACAGGACATCCTGAAGCAGGTCAGGAAGGTGTGTGGCCATTTCAGGTGTTCCTACACGTCCATGGCAAACTTTTCAGATATCCAGCGGCGAAACAACATGCTAGTGAGGCGCTTGATTTGCGACAGCCCGACACGTTGGAATTCAACACTCCTAATGTTCGACCACCTGCTCCAACAAGAAAATGACCGGGGTGCTAGGAAAGCCTCTGCGGAGCTGGGAATTTTTTTGCCACGTTACTGGACGCTCATGCGCAATGCCTGTAGGCTCATGCATCCTTTTGAGGAGGTGACAAACCTAGTCAGTCGCACCGAAGGCACCATCAGCTACATCATACCATTTGTTTTCTTCCTGGAGCGTGCCCTGCGAAGAGTGCTGGATCAGGCCGTAGATGAGCGTGAAGAGGAAGAGTTGTGGTCACCATCACCACCAGAAACAGCCTTATCAGCATCGCTTGCCGGACCTGCGGCAACGCTGGAAGAGGATTGTGAGGAAGAGGAGGAATGTGGCTTTGAGAAGGAGGAGGAAGACCAACCACAACAGGCATCCCAGGGTGCTCGTTGTCACCTATCTGGTACCCGTGGTGTTGTACGTGGCTGGGGGGAAGAACATACCTTCAGTGAGATCACTGAGGACGAGGAAAAGGACATGAGTAGCTCGGCATCCAACCTTGTGCAAATGGGGTCTTTCATGCTGTCGTGCCTGTTGAGGGACCCTCGTATAAAAAGGTTGAAGGAGAACGACCTATACTGGGTGTCCACGCTACTAGACCCCCGGTATAAGCAGAAAGTGCCTGAAATGTTACTCAATTACCACAAGTCGGAAAGGATGCAGCAGTTCCAAAATAAATTAAAAAATATGCTTTACACAGTGTATAAGGGTGATGTCACAGCACAACGGGAATCTAACAGGGGAAGAGGTGAAAGTAATCCTCCTCCTCCCACGACCACAACGGCAAGGACAGGACGCTTTACAGACGTGTTGTTGATTGAGGAAATGCAGAGCTTTTTAAGTCCTACGCATCGCCACAGTCCTTCGGGGTCCACCCTCAGAGAATGACTCAACCGACAGGTAGCAGACTACCTCACCTTAACTGCAGATATCGACACTCTGAGGAGTGATGAACCCCTTGACTACTGGGTGTGCAGGCTTGACCTGTGGCCTGAGCTATCCCAATTTGCGATAGAACTTCTGGCCTGCCCTGCTTCAAGTGTCCTGTCAGAAAGGGCCTTCAGTGCAGCAGGAGATATTGTCACTGAGAAGAGAAGTCGCCTAGGTCAAAAAAGTCTAGATTACCTCACCTTATTAAGATGAATGAGGGATGGATCCCGAAGTGACTGACAATGGGTGATACATTCGACTAAAAAAGGCCTAATGAGATGAGCTGCCTTGGGCTAAAAATGGTCCACACGCTGCTGTATTTTATCTCTGAATGCCGGATGACTTGCGTGACTTATCCGCCACCAACTAGGGTTTAAGCCGCAATGTTTTAGGGCACTTTCTGCCTGGGAAACAAACATCAATTTTTCTGGCTGCTGCTACAGCAGCGGCTGCAACAATACCTAATTTTTCAGGCATGTGTGCATGCCTAATTTTTCTGGCCTCTGGTGCTGCACTGTGGCTTCAAAAACCAAACCAAAAAAAAGGCACATAACAGGGATTAAACTGATAGGAATAGTACTACTTAACACACCACTCCTATCTGGTGGCACATTAGATTGCATGCACAGTGTAGTAGGAGGTCCGACCAAGCATCTTTTTCCATCTCCTGGTTCCTAAAATCCATGCCTTATACACGTCCCCTGATAGGGGATGTAACAGGGATTAAACTGATAAGAATAGAACTACTTAACACACCACTCCTATCTGGTGGCATATTAGATTGCACACGCAGTGCCCCAAATTTGAAGTAGGAGGACTGACCAAGCATCTTTTTCCATCTCCCGGATCCTAAAATCGATGCCATATACACGTCCCCTGATGGGGGATGTAACAGGGATTAAACTGATAGGAATAGTACTACTTGACACACCTTATAATAACGCAGAGAGAGCCAATGCAGAGAGAGGAGTCTGAAGAAGAGGAGTCAGAGGAGGAAGGTGGCTTTGAGGAGGTGGAAGACCAAACACAGCAGGCGTCCCAGGGGGCTTGTTGTCACCTTTCAGGGACCCTTGGTTTTGTACGTGGCTGGGTGGAGGAAGAGACCTTCAATGACATCAGTGAAGACAAGGAACGGGACATGGCTAGCTTGGTATCCAACCTTGTGCAAATGGGGAGTTTGCGGTTTTGCAAATGGACTGTTTGTGGTTGTTTGCGGTGCGTTAAACGGGGAGTTTGGTCTGTCACTGTGAAGCGGGCGTAACCCTTACGCTACCTGATCGATACAACATCATACCTGATGTTTTAAAGCACGTTATTCCAAACAATTTAGGAATGTTAGGTGATATATGCCCTTTATGGATTAAAACCAGACTCTGCATCAACTATGTAATTTTCCATGGGAGTTTTGCCATGGATCCCCCTCTGGCATGCCACAGTCCAGGGGTTAGTCCCCTTGAAACAACTTTTCCATCACTATTGTGCCCAGAAAGAGTGGGTTTTAAAATTCGTTTGCCTATTGAAGTCTATGGCGGTTGCCTGGTTCGCCCGTTCGCGAACATTTGCGGAAGTTTGCGTTCGCCGCTCGCGAACGGAAAATGTTATGTTTGCGATATCACTATTATACAACACTACCACTTTTGCATTTGTTATACAGCACTACCACTGTTTATTTGTTATACAACAGTACCACTGTTTAATTTTTTTTTTAATCAAGATTTTTTTATTGAGGTGTTTCAACAACATGCAATTAACAAATACAATACATATTTCCTAGAATTATAGCATGTATTTACTCATGACATATCATTTATCTTAATGAAATATAACTAACATCTCAGATACCACCTCCCCCTCATTTACCACAAAGAGGGAGAGTCAGGGACATTTTATGTGAGTACAAAGTATTTGAATCATAAGTCACATTCACCTCTTTTACATTTAGTTTCCTATGTTGAGACAAAATAAACTTTATGCTAATTAAACAACCTTGAAAACCTATACTTCTTATAGAGTGATATTTTGTATGTAATAAAAGTGTATTCATTATCTAAGTCTTTACATAATAGAAGAAATCAGTACAGGTAGTTCCCATTCAAAACATAGGAACACCCTATAACAGTATGATAGGAGTAGCGGATAAACACCGCTTATGTGTTCACCTATTTAAGGGTGAACTCTATATAGAAAATGCTTCTCTTTTATTAATGAGATAACAAAATACAATAACCTATTGATAAAATAAATGTGTCTGATTATGGGAGAGACACTACTATTACATAAGACACTGGATAATATCCTTATATATATGCCTGGCTAAGCAGGGTCAATGAGCTTTCCTAGTGGAGACACAGCGCACATTAGTGCTTGTAGATAGGCTGGTGAGGGGCCTGTGAAAAAAAAAAAATATATATAGTAGATAGACGTAACATATGTCAGACACCAACTAAACTGTGATATGTGTCATGCTTGTCGTTAGTGTCAAATTGTGCATTAGGTACTTTAATGTATGGAAATAGAAAGGTGACCACAGAATCTATGCCAGCTGTACATTACCCCTCTGTTCTGTCCTAGATGTCCAGCAAAGCCTATTATATTAAGGGACCCACATAAAACACATTAAGCCTGATATACCCATTAACACAAAGGAGGGAGGACAAAAGTAGTTGAAAAACATTGTGGGCAGTAACTGCATAATGTAATCTAAGGGAGTAGAGCAACATCCATGAGACCTATGTTAGAAACTGTGACTTTCCAATCAGCTCACTTGGGTATCCAAAGATTTCAATGATCCCTGTTTCCTGATAGACATATATAGCCCACTACTGAGCAACTTCAGGAGATTAGGTTACATTGGTATTATAAACTGTTCAGAGGCTATTAGGCGTTTCACAGATTCACAGACACTGTGACATTTACACTCAGATAGAGAACATCATAAAATACACAATTACTTAAACAGTTAACTAACTGGAATAAACACACTATATAAATGGCAAACGTTATTGGACATTATAGAAGTAAGTCCCTCTTTTTTGTGTAGAATTTAGCTATCCACTATTAGCAGGGTTTCTTTATGTGTCACATATAAGCAATATTGTGAAGAGATATTGTTAAATCCTCACTTTCCCAATGCACCACTGAACGCTTGCAATGAGCAAGCCAGAGCTTCCCTTTTAGCCCACTCCTAAACGGATCCAGCTTAATATGTTACGATAGAGATCCCAGTTGCAAGTGAAACTGAAGAAAGGTGAAAGTTTTAATGCTACCGGGAACAATCATGCTCTCCACTCCTTCTTGATGTTACCTTTGGGTAGGTAATGCTTGCGATCCTTCATCTGAACCCAGTCGCGGGAGCTGGCCGCACTCCCACAACCTGGCGCCATGATCACGGGCTCTAAGGAACCTGTGAGTGGTCACTATATATCCCTGTAGCGGACATTGAAAGCAAATCGTACCTGGTAAGTTCCACTGCTGTAGCGGTAAAAGAATTTCGCCCTGGACTAGGTAGAATTATATGTGAGGTCTCCAAAAATGGCACAACAACCAGACTAGTAACCGGACATTCTGCTATCTGCACAGTTGAAATTGTCCCCTGCAAACTTTGAGATTCGGATCCTTCCTCTGTTCCGCCATTTTGAACAATTTCTGTGAGATCCTTAAAACGCCGATCCACTTGATTCTCCAGCTCTGACAATAACGTAAAAAGCCTTGAGTAGTATCCCTCCATTGTGAGGTTGTAGCGATGTGTTCCTTGTTCACCCGGGGAACCCGGGGGGGTTCTTTTAGGATTATATTTAGGCCGCTTCCTAACAGTATAAACCATCCAGCTTTCCGGCTTCCAGGCTTTGTAAAGTACTGTGCAGGCACTCTGAGCAAAGCACCAATATCTTACAACATAAATTCAGCTTAGTGATAGTCTGAGGATGGAAAAATCAGCTTGTTATAGGTAATAAGTTAGGAGCTTCCAAATTTGCGACAGCTCCTGTCGGCCTCTAGACCACGCCCCCACTGTTTAATTTTTATACAACAATACCACTGTTTATTTGTTATACAACACTACCACTGCTTGATTTGTTATGCAACACTGCCACTGTTTGATTTGTTATACAGCACTACCACTGTTTGATTTGTTATACAGCACTAGCACTGTTTGATTTGTTATACAACACTACAACTGCTTGATTTTTTTATTTTATTTTTTTTAAATATAATTTTTATTAAGAAGTAAATAACCATACAAAACAGTGTACGAATAACAGTGTACAAATGGCATGGTTGAATCAAAATTATAAACAGAGAGCCAAGATAAGACATGAGCCTACCATAGGTGGGCAGCTAGAAATGGCTAAGAGGGGCTCGCTCCATGAACCATGAAACTACACACAGTGAGATATCAACCGTACTAATTGGTTTATAAAATCTTGGGTGAATGTCCGCATAGAGACCAGGAAATCACATGTAAAAACTACATTTGAGCAGGAACACTAAAGAGACAGGATCTTTATGCAAGATCCCCAGCCAGCAGTATAGTTAAAGCAGGGGGGAAGGGGAAAGAGGAGAGAAGATGAAGAGAAGAAGAAGAGAGGGGAGGGGGAAAGAAAAAAGAAAAAAAAAAGAAAAAGGGGGGGTTGGGATGGGGGTTATCAGGCAGCGGGTCAATCATGTAGGGACAGGGAGGTAAATTCAGGGGTAGGGAGACACATGTATCAAGTCTCCACTAGACAAATTATAATTAATTTTGGGACAACATGTCTTCTTTTCAAATTGAAAGAATTGATTTCTCGCCCATTAGGTCCCAGGGCTCCCAAGTCACAGCATATAGGTCAGATTGGTGATGGGAGGTGTAAACGTAACTTTCCACCTCTCACCAAGAAGGGCAATCCGGTTTCTTCCAATTCCTTGCGATAGATAACTTGACGGCCATCATAATTGTTATGAGTAGAATGCGACTCGGCAAGGGAGAGGAGCACAGACCGGCATGAACAAGAGCCAACTCCTGGGGTAAGGAGCTGATTAGTCCTAGACGGCAGCACAATCTTTCCACTGTGCGCCAGAGTGGGACTATTACATGACAAGCCCACCAAGTATGATGGGGGTCACCCACCCTTTGGCAGCCCCTAAAACAGAGGGGTGAGCTGTTGGGAAACATTTTATGCAATTTAGTTGGCACATAATGCCATCTGGTTAGAAGCTTGTAGAACAACTCAAAGAGTGTGGTACAGTGAATGGATGATTTTGTGTGTAAAATCGCGTCTGACAATACCTCTGGGGGTAATGTCACACCCCATTCCCTTTCCCATTCCTCCACCTGTCTTGTTTTAACAAGTTCATTGGCGTCTAGGAGAATTCGGTAATGGAAGGACAAGGGGGAAATATGCTGCATATTCGAAGACAACCATCCCTCCCAAGGGGTCAGTAGTCTGAGCGGAGCTTGAAAAAAGCCCCACGATTTAAGTATAGAAGAGAGCCTGAGTAGGTCAAATCTAAAATTTCGGGGGTATGTTGCAGTTCTGGGCAAGAACATCAGGCATAACCTGTCTGTCACCTGTGATAAAGTCTGTAACTCGAAGCGAGAATAGGGCTTGGCATGTAGCTAAGCCTGTGGAAGGAAGGCCGAGTAAGAGGCCCGACATTGAGTGGCAGGGTGAGGGGTGTGGTGAGACTTGATTGTGGTGGCGAATACGCAGCCAGGAGTTTCTGCAATGCAGTACTATTTTATTATGGATCGGGTATTCCGAAAGACAGTGAGCCGGAATCCAAATCAGGTCCATGAGCGTCAGATAGACCGGTATAGAGGCCTGTTCCAATTCCAGCCAGTGAGGGGGATTCTCCTTTGTATTCCAATATGAAATATGCGATAACAGGGCAGCTTCATAATAAAGCCTAATATTAGGGAGGCCCAGGCCACCCGCAGGAACTGGTTGTTGTAAAAGGGACGCTGCAATGTGCGGCTTCTTCCCATTTCATATATATCTATTAATCACCGCCTGGAATTTGTTTAGCAGGGAGAGTGGGACTTTTATCGGCAAGCATCTGAAGAGGTATGTTAACTTAGGGAGCTGCATCATTTTGACTGAGGCAATTCTACCAAACCAGGAGATTTCATCATATTTCCTAGAACATAAATCTGCCTGGAGATTGGCGAGCGAAGTATGAAAATTTTTTGTGAGGACTGTCTTGATATCATGAGACAGAAACACCCCCAAATGCTTTAGGCCCCATAGGGACCAACGAAAATGGTACTGCTTTTTCAGTAAGTTTAATTCATTATCCGGTAGGTTTAATGGGTATGCTTCTGTTTTATTCAGATTCAGCTTGTAGTAGGAGATGTCCCCAAAACTATCCAAAAGATCAAAGAGAGCCGGAAGGGATTCAGTTGGCTCAGTGATGAACAATGTCAAGTCATCGGCATAAAGGGCCAACTTCTGAGGGATGTCATGCAGGACCAGTCCTTTAATTTGCATGGAGGTCCGTAGGGCTGCAGCCAAAGGCTCAATACTCAAAGCGAATAGTAAAGGGGAGATAGGGCATCCCTGCCTAGTACCGTTAGAAATCCGCACAGTTTCGGAGCAGAACCCCAGTCCCCTTACCCTCGCTGTGGGGTACAAATATAGTGATCCCACCGCCGTGATGAAGGATTCAGGGAGTCCAAATGCCTTTAGAGTTGAGAACATGTAATCCCACCTCACCCTGTCAAACGCTTTTTTAGCATCCATAGACAGGGCGAGGAGGGGTACTCCCATGTCTGCTGCCTTAGTAAAGATGTTAAGGAGGCGTCTCGTGTTGTCCGGACCTTGCCTACCTGGAATAAAGCCCACTTGATCAGGGTTAATTAGATCCGGTAGGAATCTATTCAATCTAGTGGCCAGAATTTTAGCGTATAATTTCACATCTACGTTAATAAGTGAAATTGGCCTATAATTTTCGCACATAGAGTGATCCTTACCCTCTTTGGGAAGAGTTAAATGCTTGATTTTTTTATACATCACTATTACTGCTTGATTTTTTTATACAGCACTACCACTGCTTGATTTGCTAAGCAGAGCTACCACTGTTTGATTTGTTATGCAAAGCTAAAATATTTTTGTTTAATCTTGCATTATAACTGATTAATAAAATATACTCTACAAAAGCCCAAGTTGCTATTAGTTTTCCTTAAAATGTTATAAATGTAAACAGATTAACAGTCAAGGGTTTATGTGGTAATGTGAAATTATATTCTCTTATTATAGATGTATTTGTTATATGTAGGTTTTTTAGCACATCTCTGTAACATTTTGTCAAAAACCAATAAAGGGAATGGTATGTAATCGGGGAGGGGTGGGCAGCTTAAAATATATCCTCGCCTGTGTGGCCAAAAATCCTAGCACCGGCCCTGTTTTAACCACGTCAGGGCCACGCCATTTGATGCCCTCCTTGATTAAGTCATTTTTTGCCTTTTGTATACATTCGCCTAGAATTTGAGTTTTGTCGGTAAAGACCCGCAGTGCTAACGCTGCTTTTTTTCCAGCGCACCCTTAAGACAACGCTGGTATTTAGAGTTGTCTGAGTGGCTGCGTTAGGCTCAGAAAAGGGAGTGTTGAGCATAATTTAGCTCCACTTCAACCCTCAATACCAGCGTTGCCTACGGTAGCGGTAAGCTGGAAAAACGTGCTTGTGCATGATATCCCCATAGGAAACAATGGGGCTGAGCTGGCTGAAAAAAACCTAACATCTGCAAAAAAGCAGCGTTCAGCTCCTAGCGCAGCCCCATTGTTTCCTATGGGGAAACACTCTCTAAGTCTACACCTAACACCCTAACATGAACCCCTAACCTTACACTTATTAACCCCTAATCTGCCGCCCCCGCTATCGCTGACACCTACAGTATAATATTAACCCCTAATCTGCCGCTCCGGACACCGCCGCCACCTACATCATAGCTATGAACCCCTAATCTACTGTCCCTAACATCGCCGACACCAATATTATATTTATTACCCCCTAATCTGCCCCCCCCAACGACGCCGCCACCTACCTACACTTATTAACCCCTAATCTGCTGACCGGACCTCACCCCCACTATAATAAATGTATTAACCCCTAAACCGCTGCACTCCCGCCTCGCAAACAATATAATAAATTGTATTAACCCCTAATCTGCCCTCCCCAACATCGCCGACACCTACCTACAATTATTAACCCCTAATCTCGCGCCCGCAACATCGCCGCTACTATAATAAAGTTATTAACCCCTAAACCTAAGTCTAACCCTAACACCCCCCTATGTTAAATATAATTTTAATTAAACGAAATAAATTTACTATTATTAAATTAATTATTCCTATTTAAAACTAAATACTTACCTAGAAAATAAACCCTAATATAGCTACAATATAACTAATAGTTACATTGTAGCTATTTTAGGATTTATATTTATTTTACAGGCAACTTTGTATTTATTTTAACTAGGTACAATAGCTGTTAAATAGTTAATAACTATTTAATAGCTACCTAGTTAAAATAAGTATGAAATTACCTGTAAAATAAATCCTAACCTTCATTACAAATACACCTAACACTACACTATCATTAAATTAATTAACTAAATTACCTACAATTAGCTAAACTAAAATACAATTAATTAAACTAATCTATAGTACCTGTAAAACAAATACAACCCCCCCAACATTAAAACCCACCACCCACATACCCCTACTCTAACCCACCCAAACCCCCCTTAAAAAAGCTAACGCTAACACCCTGAAGTTCTCCCTACCTTGAGTCGTCTTCACCTAACCAGGCCAAAATCTTCATCCAAGGTGCGCAGAGGAGGTCCTTAATCCAGTAGAAGTCTTCATCCAGGTGGCGTCTTCAATCTTCATCCATCCGGAGCGGAGCGGAACCATCTTCCAAGGAGCCGACACAGAGCCATCCTCTTCATCCGGAGTCTTCTAACACAATGGCGGTATCTTTAAGTGACGTCATCCAAGATGACGTCCCTTCAACTCCGATTGGCTTATAGAATTCTATCAGCCAATCGGAATTAAGGTAGGAAACATCTGATTGGCTGATTCAATCAGCCAATCATATTGTGCTTGTATTCTATTGGCTGTTCCAATCAGCCAATAGAATGTGAGCTCAATACGATTGGCTGATTGGATCAGCCAATCGTATTGAACTTCAATCTGATTGGCTGATTGAATCAGCCAATCAGATTTTTCCTACCTTAATTCCGATGGCTCCGCTCCACTCCGGATGGATGAAGATTGAAGACGCCGCCTGGATGAAGACTTCTACTGGATGAAGGACCTCCTCTGTGCACCTTGGATGAAGTTTTCGGCCCAGTTGGATGAAGACGACTAAAGGTAGGGAGATCTTCAGGGGGTTACCATTAGGTTTTTTTAAGGGGGGTTTGGGTGGTTTAGAGTTGGGGTATGTGGGTGGTGGGTTTTAATATTTGGGGGGGTTGTATTTTTTTTTTACAGGTAAAAGAACTGATTACTTTGGGGCAATGCCCCGCAAAAAGCCCTTTTAAGGGCTGGTAAAAGAGCTGATTACTTTTGTAATTTAGAATAGGGTAGGGCATTTTATTATTTTGGGGGGCTTTTTTATTTTATTAGGGGGCTTAGATTAGGTGTAATTAGTTTAAACTTCTTGTAATATTTTTTTATTTTCTGTAATTTAGTGTTTGTTTGTTTTTGTATTACAGATTAGTTTATTTAATTGTATTTTAGTTTAGCTAATTGTAGGTAATTTATTTAATTAATTTAATGATAGTGTAGTGTTAGGTGTATTTGTAACTTAGGTTAGGATTTATTTTACAGGTAATTTTGTACTTATTTTAACTAGGTAGCTAGTAAATAGTTATTAACTATTTAATAGCTATTGTACCTAGTTAAAATAAATACAAACTTGCCTGTAAAATAAAAATAAACCCTAAGATAGATACAAATGTAACTATTAGTTATATTGTAGCTATATTAGGGTTTATTTTCTAGGTATTTAGTTTTAAATAGGAATAATTTATTTAATAATAGTAAATTTATTTTGTTTAATTAAAATTAAATTTAACTTAGGGGGGTGTTAGGGTTAGGGTTAGACTTAGGTTTAGGGGTTAATGACTTTATTATAGTAGCGGCGATGTTGCGGGCGGGAGATTAGGGGTTAATAATTGTAGGTAGGTGGCGGCGATGTTAGGGAGGGCAGATTAGGGGTTAATACAATTTATTATAGTGTTTGTGAGGCGGGAGTGCGGTGGTTTAGGGGTTAATACATTTATTATAGTAGCGGCGAGGTCCGGTCAGCAGATTAGGGGTTAAAAATTTTTATTAGAGGGTTTGCGATGTGGGAGGGTGGGCTCGGTTTAGGGATACATAGGTAGTTTATGGGTGTTAGTGTACTTTGTAGCACTGTAGTTAAGAGCTTTATGTTCCGGCGTTAGCCCATAAAACTCTTAACTACTGACTTTTATTGGCGGTAGGAGTCTTGTTGGTAGAGGCTCTACCACTCACTTCTTCCAAGACTCCAAATGCCAGCGTTAGGCAAATCCCATTGAAAAGATAGGATACGCAATTGACGTAAGGGGATCTGCGGTAGCCTGGAGTCGCGGAAAGAAAGTGAGCGGTAGACCCTTTCCTGCCTGACTCTAAATACCAGCGGGCGTTATAAAGCAGCGTTAGGACCCCTTAACGCTGCTTTTGATGGCTAACGCCAAACTCTAAATCTAGGCCATTGTTTTTACACATTAATTTCAGCTCTTTTAAAATTGGCAAATATAAATGTCTGAATTAAATTGTGCTCAGGTACACAGATTGTATATACAAAGAAATTTCCAGAGAGGTTGGAGTATATATAGAAATATGGAGCATGCAAATTCAGGAACTTGAAAATCACTTCATAATCTGCCAAAGAAGCTTTTAATTTACCAACAGGTTAAACAAATGTTTGTTTGTTTTTCAGAAAATTAGCTTGTTTTGAATTTCAATTAGGAGTCAACTATACCCAGGAATAAAACTATTCTTTTTAGTTTATCTGTGAATGGAAACTTTGACAACTAACAGTGGGCTAGATTACAAGTGGTGTGCTAACATCTTTACACATATAATCACATAAATATACATGTATAAACTCATATACAAATATATAGACATGTATACATACACATACTCATATTTAGACATATAAATACAAAATACACACATACTCATATTTACACAAATAAACACATAAATACACACGCATAAACTCATATACACATATATAGACATGTGTACATACTCATATTTACACAAATGTGCATATAAATACACATGTATAAACTTATATACACATACAGTATATAGATATGTATACATACTGTACACACATACTCATATTTACACATATAAACACATTAATACACATGTATACACTCATTTACACATATATAGGTATGTATACATACACACATACTCATATTTACACATATAAACACAAAAATACACATATATACACTCATATACACATATATAGACATGTAAATGTACACACATACTCCTATTTACACATATAAACACATAAATACACATGTATACACTCATATACACATATATAGACATGTATACATACACACATACTCATTTACACTAATAAACACATAAATAAAAATGTATAAACTTATATACTCATATATAGACATGTATACATAAACACATACTCATATTTAGACACATCTAGATTAGGGATGGGCGAATGTGTAAATTTCCGAATTTGAATGTTAAAACGAATGTTATTACCGAATTTCGAATTACAAATCCGAATGTTGATACGAACGAATATTCTTAAAAATGTTATAATCTAATGCTATTTACAGCTTTCGAATGTCACTTTCGAATTTGAATGTTTATAATTAGATTGAATGTCCAAGTTCAATAGCTCATGTGGTAGGGAATCTAGTAAATTGAATATTGCATAATTTGAATATTACATTTAAATAAAGCATTATAGAAATACTTTTACAAATATATAAATTCAAATTCGAATATCGCTTAATTCGAATATTCCATTTAAAGAAAGCATTAGAAATACTATTACAAATATATAAATTCGAATTTTTCAAACTAATATTTTCGAATGTAATCATAAAATTTTAAACTGAACATTTGAAAATCGAATGTTAGAATGTTATGTAAACATTCAAAATTCAATTCGAACGAACGAACGAATGTGTTAAAAAATTTTTCATTTTTCGAATGTTGTGAAACATTCGCCCATCCCTAATCTAGATACATTTAAGCTTTCCCAATAAAAACACTTTGCATATACCATATCCATTTGAACCCTTATACAAAGTTTAAAAAAAAATAATATTTAAATTATATATTTTTTTTTTATTGCAGAGTGTATATATGTGTGTAATACAATATTTTAATGTGTTTTACATGTGTTTTGTGCAACTTTTTGTTAACCCTTACAATTTACTTCAGGTCTCAAGTCCAACTAAATATTCTAGCACATTTTCGGTTTTTGCTCAAGTGCAACCAATAACTTTCAACTTGTAACACCAGCACAAAATAGCATGGTCATAATATATATTGAAAGTATAGGCTGTGCTCGAGTCAAGTTGGCCACGCTAACCCTTCTCTGGTTTGTGTACTTTACAATGGACTTGTAATATCAATATGGTGTGCTAATGGTAGCACGGTCAAGTGAAACTGGTTATCGTGCATGTGCTGTCACTTGCAATCTAGCCCAATTACAGATAGATAGATAGATAGATAGATAGATAGATAGATGATAGATAATCAAATATTCTTTGTTCTTTTTTGTTGGAAATGGGTAGATAGCCTCAGGAGCGTGGTTGAAATGTTTGGAACACTAAAAGGCACCAGTTTGGCAAGAATGCTTTTAACACTGTTATACATTCTTAAAACACTGCTACCCTCTAGAGTTGTGTAAGCTTCCTTCCAATGTATTTTCGTCAACAAAAAAATACCATGAGAACTAAGTCAATTTAATAATAGAAGTAAATTGTAAACTTTTTGTGTGTTTTTATTTTATTGTAAACTTTATCTGAATCCTATTGGGTTTTTTTTAAAAAAAAACTAACACTACAGTTCACTAAAACAAAGAAAATAAATTCTTTCCTTTTACTCTGACTAATGGAAATTCTAAACCTAAACAATGCACGCAAAGATGAGAGAAAATATAATACATCTCCTTACCAACCTAAAACTGTTTATTTAGCTAACACAGGGTTCACAGATTTTATCCAAAAGTTTATATGGGATGGAGCACAGTGACAGGTTCTTCTAATGAGCTACTAGAGATAGGATTTATTATTATTTTTTTTAGTATATTTGGAAAACTGAGTGATGCCAAATAATTTTTTGGTTTCTTAAAAATATTCATTTTTTTATGTAAATTGAAAATCTTTCGTTTTGAGCAAATATATGTGAAATTCAATAGAATTAATTATAGATAGAAGCATTAATGTAATTCTTCAAGTGGAGAACATAAAATAAGAAATTAAAAATAAGAACATTGAATTTTTGCATTACTGACCTTACTTGCTCTGACCTGATTACAAGTGGAGTACAAAAATTTTCAGGCCGAAGTTAAAAGTCTGTCCAGGAAAGGACCTATATGCTGAGAACTGGCTATAGTAATAACACAGTCCCAACACTGAATAAAACCTGAGATGTGACTTTCCTGGGGTGCTAACTGTTAGAAAGGTATTGTAGATAATACAAGCGCAACTGAAAACAACATCGCAGCAGGCAAGTAGCAAAGAGAAGTTGTACAGGCAGAAGTAAGAGTACTAGGTGGGCTGTGAGCGACCAAATTGTAAGGCTGAAGAGAAGTTGGGTACAGGCTGAGACCAGATGGGCAACCATGGTACCAAGTCGACAGGCAGAAGACTAGTCATCCAAAAGTTTAAGGGCTGGTGGTGGCAGACAGAGAGGAGTCATAAGTCAAGTTGAGTTTGACAACAAAAGCAATCACATGATGAATAGCACACCCAGGACACAGAGTAATCCTATATGTGGGCAGTGATCCAGTGACCAAGCAAGTTATTTAATAGATTAGTGCAGCAGAAAGTACAAGTACCCTAAAGTGGTGAGTCACGCTAGAACAGTGTGCACCAAGGGCGATTCAGGCACCACGGAACGCACCTGAGCTGCACTAAGATACAAATCTGAAGCGTTCTGTTACTGTGCTAACAGCGGCCTGACAAAAATATTAAAACTATTGTGCATTAACATCTCTTGAGCACAATTAATAGTTATGGGTGCATTAAGCTGCTTTGGTTAAAATTTGCAACCATCAACGCACAATTCAGATGTGCAACTACCACTGTTGATTGGATCATCTGTGGTTTCCGCTTGGGACCAGCGGTTTCCTGTTTTGTTTTTTATTTAAGGAAGTAGCAATTCCGAGTTTAATGGGGTAGTAAAAGCAGAGGCATTTTGTTTTTTTTATACTGGAAATATAGACTGACAATACCGGCCGGTTTTTAAAAATCATTATCAGACAAAAATAAACTTCAAACTGTGATCGGTTTATAATAAGCTAGGGTCACTATTGCATAAATGACATGTTATAATGATTATGTATTACAATGCCTCTTTTAAATGTGTCTTTACTATGTATTTCTGATTGGCTTTTACCATTCTCAATGAAGCAGTAAAGCTATTTTCTGATGGATATTAGATGTTAATAAAAAAAAAGCTACTATATACTTTATAATATTTTGTATTTCAATATTGCAGATGCCTAATGGCTTCTCTACCACATCACTATAGCCATATAACGGCACATGCAATAAAAGATTACAACCAAAATTGAGACTGAAACAAGCAAATGATCTTCAATAGGTCTCAATTACTGTCATGAAATTGACTCTTCGGCCCAACATCTCTGTTTAATGCTTTCATCCCTCTGATTTGCTGCGTGTAGCGTAAAGGTTTCTTTTTTCATAGCTAATCCAATTCAATCAGCTCTAAATGCCCATCTAATCAAATTTGTAAGATTTATGTAACTACAAGGTATGCAGCCTCCGTTAAAGTAGAAAATCATTACTAACTGTCAATTTGGTATTTTCATTACGTCTTCTTTAAATAGATAGATGCATTGATGCTAACATTCTTTTACATTATTTATGTATTATTTACATAAAATACACACAAAAAAAGAATAATTATGAAAGTATAAAATTCAAAAAGTTTTTTTTTTGCTCTAATATAAATGTTCTGGGAGTAAAGAGGCACTGATAATATTTATAATGCAGTATAGAAGTAGACATGTACAGAAAAAAGTTTTGGATGAATAATTTCTCGCAAAACAAAAATATTTTCTCTCATCCCATAATAATTGCGGGGGTTAGTCAGATTGTATCTGTTAACAAAAATCTATTAGTCTGCTATTTCATGTGTGAAACCTATTCTGGGTAGCAGATGAGCAAATGGACAGCTGTTGATATATATATAAATTAATAGCTAATGCTACTGCTACAAGTCAGCAACAGAAAAAAAACAGAAGCTTAAATACATATTGGCTGATAATAGAATCAATCAATTGACATAGACATTGCTTAATCATTATTAAAGAGTCTATTTGAAAAATGTAATTGTTTAAAAAGATAGATAATCCCTTTATTACACATTCCCCAATTTTGCATAACCAATACGGTTATATTAATATACTTTTTACCTCCTGTAATTACCTTGTATCTAACCCTCTGGAGACTGCCCCTTATCTCAGTGCAAAAACTTGCATTTCAGCCAATTAGTGCTTGCTCATGCATAACCCAACTGGAATAAGCACAATGTTATATATATGGAACACATGAACTAGCAGTATCAAGTTGTAAAAAGCTAATAAAATGCACTGAGATAAGAAGTGGCCTTTAAAGGCTTAGAAATCAGCCTATGAGCCTACCGAAGTATAGCCATCAACAAAAAATACCAAGAGAGCAAAGCAAATTTGAGGATAAAAGTAAATTGGAAAGCTGCTTAAAATTACAAGTGCTCCTTCACGTTCATTCATATTTGTCTAACAGTAGTTTAAAATGCATCATGCTAAATATCTGATACCATGACAAATTGGTACTCATGCAATTTAATCCTCTGACGGAGTACAGCAAATTAACTTGTAAGCTTACTAAACTTCATATACATTTTGTAAACATGACAAATGCATTTGTTTAGAATGTAAAATAAATATTTTTTCTATATTTGTTGCACTCACCAATAAACAAAAAGTGAATGGCCTTCCTGTAAGGGGAAAATGTAGCTATGTTTTTACTGTTTAAATATTTAAAAAGGCTTTTCTGCAAGAGTTAAAGGTTTCCAAAGCTCACATATACACCATTTAAAGAGAGAGTAAAGTCAAAATAAAATGTTCATGATTCAGACAGGGCATGCAATTTTTTTGTACATTTTATCTGAATGATGGAAAAACATATTAAAGTTTTTTTGTTCTTAGTAAAAATTAATTAATTAATTAAAAATTAATTAATTAAACCAATTGCCTACATTCATTAACGCTTGTTGATGAAACTAATATCTCACTGATAAAAAATTATTGCAGAATTGCAACTGAATAGGATTCCCTTGTCACATCTGGGAATTTAGTTTTTTAATAAAGTTTTCTCAGTTACTGAGGACTGTGCTGAGAAGCCTAAGGGCTTAAAGAGACAGGTTCAACAATTAGAAAGATTATTAACAACAGACTTGAGGCTCATGTGGGATAAAACGGCATTTCAACATTAAGGATTAAAAAATATCCATCCTACGATTTGGAAGGCTTGAAATTAATTGAAAAATGGAAAGAGGTGTTAAAAACATGTTCCGTTACTCTACTGAATACTTTAATTAAGAGAAAGCGTGATGCCTTAAAGCAGCAGATAACAGTCACAAAAACAGCATTAAAAGAGTGCTATAGCAAATCATCCGCCCTGCATCGCTAAATGCCCAAAGCATGCACTGTCTGCATTTAACATTGCACAAGCATTTCACAAGAAATGCTTGTGCAATGCCTCCCCCTGCACATTCATGGCCAATCGGATCGGGATGATTGCAGTCCACTACTTAATAAGTAGCAGACAAGTTAAGGAGCAGCAATCTTATGACCGCTGATTCTTAACTTATGTTTCCGGTGAGCCAGAAACATCGTGTGGAGAAAGCGGCATCCGCTGCTTATTAAATCTCCCCCCAAGTCTGATGATCAATATACCATACATAGAAAGAACATGACGATGCAGCGAAAAAAAATTGGATCAGGACCTTGGTGAACGTAAGGGCAAGAAGATCATTCATGATAAACAGGACTATGACGATAAAAAGTGTACGACCAGTCAAGGTTCAAGAAAATGTCATGACATATCAATAATTACCAAGAAACAAGAAATGTCTCATCCAGCTGAGAAAACTCCTAAACCTTTTCTTCAGAAGAATTCTGAGCAGAGGGTGCTGCAATTCTTACACTGAAACTGATACCTCAGAGCAAGATTTGCCCAGTTCTGAAGACAACTGTGGATCCTTGTCGATTTTTCCCTCCCCTTTCTTCTTCCTTGTCATTTCAGGTTGCACAAGGTAACGAGTGTGAAGAATCTGCTCAAGTCGCATGACCTAAGATAAAATCTTCAAATGATGTTCCTTTAGATGTACACAGTGACACACCAGGCGTTCACAGTGGAGGAAGAAGGCCAAGGTGCCATCGTGTGAACATGTGCTCTGAATATTGTCATTGTGATTTGTTTTACTGTGATGGAACTATTATTGCATGTATTGTTATTTTGTATTTATTGAAAAAATAATATTTGATGTAGTATGTGTTATCTCTTTTCTGTGTTTAGAGAACCTCTGTAGTATAATTATGTTGGATTGTATAGAGGGGTTAATTTTATTCAGAGGATTTTGTAGAAGGGGTAATTGTAATCGGGGGATTTTGTAGAGAAGGTAATTGTATTATGGGATTGTATGGAGAACAGTTCTTGCATTAAGAAGATTGTGTAGAGGAGGTAATTGTATTAAGGGAATTGTATGGAGAACAGTTCTTGCATTAAGAAGATTGTGTAGAGGAGGTAATTGTAATCAGGGGATTGTATAGAGGACAGTTCTTGCATTAAGAAGATTGTGTAGAGGAGTTAATTGTATTAAGGGGATTGTATGGAGAACAGTTCTTGCATTAAGAAGATTGTGTAGAGGAGGTAATTGTATTAAGGGGATTGTATGGGGAACAGTTCATGCATTAAGAAGGTTGTGTAGAGGAGGTAATTGTAATCAGGGGATTGTATAGAGGAGGTAATTGTACTAAGGTGATTGTATGGACTACAGTTCTTGCATTAAGAAGATTGTGTAGAGGAGGTAATTGTAATCAGGGGATTGTATAGAGGAGGAAATTGTATTAGGAAGATTGTGTAGAGGAGGTAATTGTATTAAGGGGATTGTATGGAGAACAGTTCTTGCATTAAGAAGATTGTGTAGAGGAGGTAATTGTAATCAGGGGATTGTATAGAGGAGGAAATTGTATTAAGGTGATTGTATGGAAAACAGTTCTTGCATTAGGAAGATTGTTTAGAGGAGGTAATTGTATTAAGGGGGTTGTATGGAGAACAGTTCTTGCATTAAGAAGATTGTGTAGAGGAGGAAATTGTAATCAGGAGATTGTATAGATTACAGTTCTTGCATTAAGAAGATTGTGTAGAGGAGGTAATTGTATTAAGGGGATTGTATGGAGAACAGTTCTTGCATTAAGAAGATTATGTAGAGGCGGTAATTGTAGTCAGGGGATTGCCTTAAGAAACATAGATCTATGACATGTAACATCAACAACACAAAAAAAGGAGGCTAATGGTTAGTGCCAGGTTATCGTTACTACTATACTAATCACTTCATCAGCTGAGTGACAGTGGGTGGATTGCTTATTTCAAATAAGGGGTCTGTAGTTTGTTTATGTATTATGGGGGCAACACAGGGGATACTTCACCTCCCTAATGCTGTTCCATAAACCAAAGGCTCTGCCAAGTAATCACTGTTAACATGGGGATCAACAAATAGCCACCTAGGCATGTGATCCCATTTTTGAAAGAGCTGCCTCTCCTCTTTCAAATGAGTGGACACTTACCCTGTTTTAGTGATTTTTGGGGTGCTATGGCAATCATCTGCAACTTAAAGGGGTAAGAGACTCTTCATTTGAAAATAGGTAATTTCCTTAATACAGTAAATAAATCAAGTAGGTGATTGAAAAGTTTATGCCAATCCCCTAATAATGACAGAGGTAATAAACCCCACACTGGAAACAGAGGATTCTCCTTTTCTAAACTGAGATCTCATACCCCCTCTAAGTGTGCTCATTCCCCTACTCAAACACTGTATGCTTGTGTATTTGTGGGGCAGATGGTCACCATTACCATGGTGATCATTTGAAAATTAGAGGGACATGTGAACCCTCATTTAAATGATAGGAAGTTCCACTTTAATTTGAGGAGGCTCACAGCCCTCTAATTAAACCAGAATGGTTGTAGTAGTCCTCTTCCTTACCACTAAAAATCACTTTGTTTAAAGTGGGGCAGGTGATTAGCATTCAATGATCATCTGTATCCTAGGGGGTCAAGTGACTCCCCATTGAAAAGAGGTAAGTCTGTCCTTTCAATTGCAGGGATACTTGTCCCTCTAGCCCACACAGGGAGGATATCCCCCCACCAAGGTTAAGCAGCTGTGCATATGAAGGAAATAGGCATCTTACAGGGACACACTCCCCTCTTTCAAATTAAGTATGTGGCCTGGGGGTTAAGATATGGATTCTCACATTCTAACATTTAAATGGCATGAAAAAATAAATATTATTATCTTTGCACATAGTGTAAATTTTAGCAAAACTTTTTCAAGTAACCTTATGGTCTGGTGGATTTAGGGGTTTAACTAACAGGAAGTGCATGACTGTGTAGAGCAAATTGATTGATGCTGTAATACATTTTGAATCATTCCTTTAGATCAGCGGTTTCCAACCTTTTTTCTCTCCTGTACCCCTTGATTAGGCTTTTCATTTATGAGTACCTCCTCTCTTCATTACCCCCACTCATCCCTCAAAATAAAGGAAGCACTTTTTTATAGGGGAGGTAAGCTATACCTGAATTGCATACGACTGTACGTGTATCAACAGGATTAAAGCTCAGATCTTATTCTCAGGAGTCCTGCTGTGTGGCTGGTGCCCCTGGCAGCTGCCTGGTTGCTCCTAAACAAGGCCCTGGGGGGGAATGATCATAAAAATAAATATTTAAATTTGTGAGATCAGATCAATATTAACCACCCAGCCACTATGAACGTTTTTAGTTGGAAGTGAAGCAGTCTGAATCAAGTAAGCACTAGAAGCAGTACTTTACTTACCGGCACTGACTATAACTTATTTGGGGATGCAGACCTGCCTCGCCTGTGTCACTCGCAATCTCAACGGCTTTATCACACGTGTCCATGTAGCTATGCTACTGCAGTGCCGCTTCTATTTGAGCACTTGCAGTCAAAATTGTGTGCATGGGACAGAGGTGGGTGGAGCAGGAGGCTAAGCTGTCTGGTGACACAGGATGATCATTAATATGTGGACCGGAGTCATCCACACCCGGTCCACATATTTCAGGTGCAGGGGCTCCCATCTGCCTATATTCCAGGCCAGGACTTCATTTGTCACTTTCCGGCTAAATGCTCCTTCCTTCCACAGTTCCACGATGCTTATTAGTTGATGACCCATTGAGAGTGCCCCCCCCGACCCTCCCCCCGCATCTTCCGCCATTGCCAACAATATTTTTGCGTACCCCCAACCGGCCTGCCAAGCACCCCCAGGGGTACACGTACCCCAGGTTGGGAACCACTGCTTTAGATGTAAGAGACAAAAAACATTTGAGTATCATTTTCCTTTAAGTATGAACATTTTGCAAGATTCACCTATCATCTTGTTAGTGCATACACCTTCTACTTTCTACACATAACTGGTATTACCCCTCTTTCTTGTGGTCACACACAACAATAAATTCAGTTTTGTAAGATAAGCTCGTATCTTAGTCTTTGTCAAAAATCTGCCTATGTCCGTTACTTAATTATAGCCAAAGTAAATTAAATATTTATTTAAATCATTTTACAACCATACCAAATTATTTATTGACCTGTATTCAATAAAACTTGTTTGTGAAACTAATATCTCACTGAAAAAACTTTCACAACTTCTCTACCAGAACATAATACTATGCCAAGTATGACGCACAACGTAACAAACATTTTTGGCGCCAAAAATTACCGGAAATGACACACTTGCGTCACTAATGACGCCGCCGTGTGAAAGGTCTCGGCGTCACGTATGACGCCGGAAATGACAAAGTTGCCTCATAAACGTATATTTTCGTACCAAAAAAGTTCGCGCCCAAAATGACGCAATAAAGTCTAGCATTTGACGCACCTGCGGGCCTAACACCCACAATTGCAAAAAGTAGTCAAATTGAAAAAAGATTAAACCCCAGGTAAGAAATAAATTTCTTAAAGTGTTTACATTCCCAAATATGAAACTGACAGTCTGCAGAAGGAAATACATGAACCTGACTCATGGCAAATATAAGTACAATACATATATTTAAAACTTTATATAATTGCATAAAGTGCCAAACCATAGCTGAGAGTGTCTTAAGTAATAAAAACATACTTACCAAAAGACACCCATCCACATATAGCAGATAGCCAAACCAGTACTAAAACAGTTATTAGTAGAGGTAATGGTAAATTGAGAGTATATCGTCGATCTGAAAAAGGAGGCAGGAGATGAATCTCTACGATCGATAACAGAGAACCTATGAAATAGACCCCCGTTAGGGATATCATCGTCTTCAATAAGTGATACTCCCTTCACGTCCCTCTGACATTCGCTGTACTCTGAGAGGAATCGGGCTTCAACAATGCTGAGAAGCGCATATCAACGTAGAAATCTTAGCACAAACTTACTTCACCACCTCCACAGGAGGCAAAGTTTGTAAAACTGAATTGTGGGTGTAGTGAGGGGTGTATTTATAGGCATTTTGAGGTTTGGGAAACTTTGCCCCTCCTGGTAGGATTGTATATCCCATATGTCACTAGCTCATGGACTCTTGCCAATTACATGAAAGAAATGTGGAATAGTGAAATCCATAAAGGCTTGTCTCCAGTCTTCATCAGAGCAGCGAGGGGCAAGAACAGCTGTTTTGAAATCAATGGAACCGCTTCTATCTCATAATCGTTAACTCCTCACCTCATGGAAAGACGTCTACTGTTAAATATACAGACATAACTAAATACAATATAATTGAAAATGTGACACACTATACAAAAAAAATGCAAAGCACTTATTTTGATTTTGAAATAAGCAGTAGAATATTTTCTGGAAAATTTCAAAGTTAATCAGATTTTCCCTCCCCTGTATCATGTGACAGCCATCAGCCAATCACAAAATGCATATAAGTATATACTGTACACTTTTTCACAAGCTCAGTATTTGCTGTAGCCTCAAAAATGTTGCATATATAAATAATGTGCATGTTTTTATGATGGAAGTATAATGGGGATTTTTTTTAAATTGCATGCTTCATCTGAATCATGAAATTTTAATTTTGTCATTAGTGGGCCTTTAAGGGGAATCCATTAACATTATTTATGTAAAAGAGAAACACATACTTTACTATTGTCAGGGTTTTTTTAATGTCAGGGTGCCAGGAATCAGACTGAGACGAGAAGTGCAAAAATAATCACACCTTTATTAATAACAAAAAAATAATAAAAAGTTCACAAGTCAAATAACAAGCCAGGAGTCAAAACCAGAGCTGGTAGTCAGACGAGCTGAGTCAGGAGCCAAAGTGAATAGTTAGATGAGCCGGAATCAGGAACAAGGAAAACAGCAGAGTCAGGAACAAGCCAGGGATCAGGAACCAGGAAGGACGTCAGACAGCCAGGTAATACACAGGAACTCTCACAAACAGGTCTGAGACAACGCAAAGGCAAAGCATACTGAACAGAGACCCTTTAAATAATAAGTGATGACATCACAATTCTGAGACTGCATCCTATCTCACACAAATGATGCACACCAGTCTGGCCATAAAAGGAAGTGCAGTAAATGATCAGCATCCCCCACAATGCACCATAGTCAGCAAGAGAGGTGAGTAAAATGGCTGCCAGCAGCACATGGCAAACAAAACAGGGAAAAAAATCATGACAACTATATAGTGCTCAGTAAAATAAGACAGCAAGTTTTTGAGAATTGGGCGGTTTGTCACTAAACACGTTGGATGTTTGTCTCACGCCGTCTGAACATACTAACTTACAGGAGAGCCATAGTGGACAATAAGGCTGAAGGGTATATTATACTAACAACATAATCAGAGCATGTGAATGTTTCCTGTAGCGCTCTTATTATTCAGCATTTTACAGACAATGGAACTACAAGTTCTACAGCTGTGCATGACTTTACATGAACCGTGAGTTACTAATGGAACTTTATTCTTACTGACAATCAAATACTTTCAGATGCTATTCCTTTTTCTAGTCATAAGGCTACACTGCATAACAGCTGTTATTAGTGTTTACTTTTTTACATAAGATAACACAAACTTTAGTGATCTGTTTGGATCTCACAACATAACATTAGCTCAATCTAGAGATCCTTTACAAATGTCTATCTGTTGCTGTTCATTTATTGCTGTTTGTATTAGTAGCCAACAAGATTTTAAGTAAACCAACCAATTATTGATTACATAATTAATATTTATATATCAATGAGGCTGTCAACTTTTGACAACTGTAGATTGTGCTTCAGGCTAGGTTGCATGATACAAAGTAGGAGCTGTATATTTTTGCAGTGGCTATGTTGCCCTTTATTATTGCGGAGTGTATTTTTAAAAATATTTTGTGTAACTGTAAAACTGTATAAAAAAATTCAAAAATTTAAAGCTCACTTTATGTATCATGCACATTATTCACAAGCAAAATGATATAGCTGTAAAAAAATTAGGCACTATTACTGATCTGTGAGTGTGCAGTCACAGGCTGTGAGAATAAGTGAGCTCCAAGATGGCGGCGTCCAGTATGAAAAAATAGTTTAGATACCAGAAAACATAAAACAAAGAAAAAATAAACAGTCCTGAGGGCAGTGTGTGTGTATAATAACTAGTTCACAGGAATATATAAAGCCCACTCTGGCTGCTGACTATACTTTCTGAGTGAGAATATATAAATATACACAGTATATATATATATATATTAGAGAAATTGGAGGAGAGATGCATGGATAGGGTGGGGAAAATTATATAAAAGTGAGAGAGCAGAGAGAGGGAAACTGAAGAATGTGAAAAATGAGAGAGAAGGGGGACATATGAAGCAGATGAGAAAAAAGAGAAGAGAGACAATTTTTTTGTCTCCTGTCAAATGCTTTATCCTAAACAGAGCATATACTCTGATGTCTTAGCCCACTTGAGAATAAGCCATCCTGTTTGTGCGCAAGTAGGGTGTTTGGATTTTTTCCACTAATTTTGCTCCTTTGACTTCCATGGGGGAATACGTTGACTTGCATGATATTCTAAGTTCTGTTTTTTACGCGCGTAGGGTTAGTGCGCAAGTGAAAACTTTTTACTTTGAACTTGTAATACGAATGCTACCCGACGAGCACAAAAGCTTACTTCTAAGGGAGTTAAATACCTGGCCCTAAATAGGATAAATTAAATGAGACAGATTTTAATTTGTCATCTTGTGCTTAAGCAAGCATCTCTTTTTGTGTTTCCTTTACACTCTTTTGCTTCCATGCATTGTTGCAAACCATTCTGTTCCTCAAAGGACCCCAAATGAAAAGTCTATGATTTGACATTTTGTGCTGAGCATATTTGTGGTATGGACAAGTGTTTATTGGGTCTGTGTGGTTTTACTGACTGGAAAATACAAATTACAGAATTTATTTATATCTCAGTTGAATTAATTTGCTTGAATACAAAGTATGATTTTTAACAATTAATCAGAATGTCAACATGTGTTTCTTGCAGCAGTAAAAAATTATATAGTAGTTAGTCCTACTACCTCTAAAGGAAGAAGAGTTTACTCTTCGAAACGCGTCAAGTTTTATTATACGGTGGGACTCCTGGCTTTTTCACCACATTTTTTTTATAAATGTATTGCATGCTTTTAACCCTTGAATTGTTTTAAGGTTGTGTTTTAGTTTTAACTAAATATGTGAATTGGAATCTGGTTCACATATCACATTCGGCTGCTCAAACAAGTTTGTGACTGCCAACATAAATTTACCAGTCTTTGAACTGATCTATGAACTTCAGCATCTTGATGTGGACCATTGATACCCCTACCACCTGTATTTGATATATACTCAATGTTATTCTGATACCTCTTACTTAATTGAGGTTCTTAAATGTAATTTTGATACCTGTGAATCCTTATGTGTTTCGGTTTTAAATAAAACAGTATAACGCTATGTTTTGCAATTGATTTGTTTTACATATGAGATGCTGAGGACGCATACCTATCTGGAACGCCCGATTCCTGTGACATCATCATATCTTGTGGACCAATCACAGACACGCTCCAGCGTTCAAGCACCCAGCATCATCAGATCAGACCGGATCATTGACTACTCACACGGACGAAGCAAGCACCATTCTAACCTACTCTGAGAGACATGATCGCTGTATTTCTCCCACGCCTATCTCTCACTGTATACAGAAATTGATAGGAGCATTGGATAAAAAATTTTTTTTTCTGAGCTCTATTTATTATTTCATTATATTCTAAAACACGCTATAGTGCTAGGACTGTTACATGATTTGAGCACTGTGTAAACCCCTCTTTGGTTTCCTATTTTCTTCCAAATACATGAGATGAGTCCATGAGGGGTCTCAATCCATGTTTTATTACACACATTTTAGCTGCTTATTTCTTGTGACACACTTAGTACTGTGCTCTGATTTTCTTCAAGGAAAGCCTTTTTTTGCGCCACCCTAGGACCACTTTGAAGTGCACAACTAGTTTGTTCACTTGATAGAGGATAATTTTTTTGCTTCCTATACATATATATATATATATATATATATATATATATATATATATAACACATAGAAACACCCAGCACTCACCAGCTAGCTCACAGCTAAGATAAAATCACAACTGGAAAGGTTAGTCACCGCATCTGGCCAAATGGGAAAGCTCAGGCACCACGTCAAGGTCCTTTCCATTGCCTGAGTCCCTAACACAGCCACACCATCATGCAAGCTCACAAAGCCAAACAGGCAGAGAACAAAGAAGGGGTGAACAGGTGGCTGTAATCACCCAGAGAAAATACAAAACATGGAAGGGAACTGCACTCCAAGTCCGGACCAGGTACACATCATGTGACTCAGCAACATCCAGCCCTGGGTGCTAAATAGCACTCCAAAAAAGCTGTGATGTCACCAGAGCCACAGGCAGTTAACCCCAGTCCGGAATGGGTGCAAGAAACAAGGGGGATTACAAACAAAAAGTAATACAACACATAGAAACACCCAGCACTCACCAGCTAGCTCACAGCTAAGATAAAATCACAACTGGAAAGGTTAGTCACCGCATCTGGCCAAATGGGATAGCTCAGGCACCACATCAAGGTCCTTTCCATTGCCTGAGTCCCTAACACAGCCACACCATCATGCGAGCTCACAAAGCCAAACAGACTGAGAACAAAGAAGGGGTGCACAGGTGGCTGTAATCACCCAGAGAAAATACAAAACATGGAAGGGAACTGCACTCCAAGACCGGACCAGGTACACATCATGTGACTCAGCAACATCCAGCCCTGGGTGCTAAATAGCACTCCAAAAAAGCTGTGATGTCACCAGAGCCACAGGCAGTTAACCCCAGTCCGGAATGGGTGAAAGAAACAAGGGGGATTGCAAACAAAAAGTAATACAACACATAGAAACACCCAGCACTCACCAGCTAGCTCACAGCTAAGATAAAATCACAACTGGAAAGGTTAATCACCGCATCTGGCCAAATGGGAAAGCTCAGGCACCACGTCAAGGTCCTTTCCATTGCCTGAGTCCCTAACACAGCCACACCATCATGCGAGCTCACAAAGCCAAACAGACTGAGAACAAAGAAGGGGTGCACAGGTGGCTGTAATCACCCAGAGAAAATACAAAACATGGAAGGGAACTGCACTCCAAGACCGGACCAGGTACACATCATGTTACTCAGCAACATCCAGCCCTGGGTGCTAAATAGCACTCCAAAAAAGCTGTGATGTCACCAGAGCCACAGGCAGTTAACCCCAGTCCGGAATGGGTGCAAGAAACAAGGGGGATTACAAACAAAAAGTAATACAACACATAGAAACACCCAGCACTCACCAGCTAGCTCACAGCTAAGATAAAATCACAACTGGAAAGGTTAGTCACCGCATCTGGCCAAATGGGAAAGCTCAGGCACCACGTCAAGGTCCTTTCCATTGCCTGAGTCCCTAACACAGCCACACCATCATGCGAGCTCACAAAGCCAAACAGACTGAGAACAAAGAAGGGGTGCATAGGTGGCTGTAATCACACAGAGAAAATACAAAACATGGAAGGGAACTGCACTCCAAGACCGGACCAGGTACACATCATGTGACTGAGCAACATCCAGCCCTGGGTGCTAAATAGCACTACAAAAAAGCTGTGATGTCACCAGAGCCACAGGCAGTTAACCCCAGTCCAGAATGGGTGCAAGAAACAAGGGGGATTACAAACAAAAAGTAATACAACACATAGAAACACCCAGCACTCACCAGCTAGCTCACAGCTAAGATAAAATCACAACTGGAAAGGTTAGTCACCGCATCTGGCCAAATGGGAAAACTCAGGCACCACGTCAAGGTCCTTTCCATTGCCTGAGTCCCTAACACAGCCACACCATCATGCGAGCTCACAAAGCCAAACAGACTGAGAACAAAGAAGGGGTGCACAGGTGGCTGTAATCACCCAGAGAAAATACAAAACATGGAAGGGAACTGCACTCCAAGACCGGACCAGGCACACATCATGTGACTCAGCAACATCCAGCCCTGGGTGCTAAATAGCACTCCAAAAATGCTGTGATGTCACCAGAGCCACAGGCAGTTAACCCCAGTCCGGAATGGGTGCAAGAAACAAGGGGGATTACAAACAAAAAGTAATACAACACATAGAAACACCCAGCACTCACCAGCTAGCTCGCAGCTAAGATAAAATCACAACTGGAAAGGTTAGTCACCGCATCTGGCCAAATGGGAAAGCTCAGGCACCATGTCAAGGTCCTTTCCATTGCCTGAGTCCCTAACACAGCCACACCATCATGTGAGCTCACAAAGCCAAACAGACTGAGAACAAAGAAGGGGTGCACAGGTGGCTGTAATCACCCAGAGAAAATACAAAACATGGAAGGGAACTGCACTCCAAGACCGGACCAGGTACACATCATAGAAACACCTTTTTTTTGGAGTGCTATTTAGCACCCAGGGCTGGATGTTGCTGAGTCACATGATGTGTACCTGGTTCGGTCTTGGAGTGCAGTTCCCTTCCATGTTTTGTATTTTCTCTGGGTGATTACAGCCACCTGTGCACCCCTTCTTTGTTCTCAGTCTGTTTGGCTTTGTGAGCTCGCATGATGGTGTGGCTGTGTTAGGGACTAAGGCAATGGAAAGGACCTTGACGTGGTGCCTGAGCTTTCTCATTTGGCCAGATGCGGTGACTAACCTTTCCAGTTGTGATTTTATCTTAGCTGTGAGCTAGCTGGTGAGTGCTGGGTGTTTCTATGTGTTGTATTACTTTTTGTTTGTAATCCCCCTTGTTTCTTGCACCCATTCCAGACTAGGGTTAACTGCCTGTGGCTCTGGTGACATCACAGCTTTTTTGGAGTGCTATTTAGCACCCAGGGCTGGATGTTGCTGAGTCACATGATGAGTATCTGGTCCGGTCTTGGAGTGCAGTTCCCTTCCATGTTTTATATATACTGTATATATATA
Source organism: Bombina bombina (assembly GCF_027579735.1). Lineage (NCBI taxonomy): Eukaryota > Metazoa > Chordata > Amphibia > Anura > Bombinatoridae > Bombina > Bombina bombina. Next base: position 162,982,387 of record NC_069505.1, on the reverse strand, counting down.
TATTTTTTAAAAAAAATCAAAAAAACTGGAAAGCAATATTGATCTTATTTTTGTTTAGCAGGGAGACAAGGAAAGTATTGATTCATTTTTTTGCCTACATTAACATCAACTTCTTGGGTTTAAAGTTTACACATGAGAAACACAATACTAATATAAACTTTTTAAATATAACACTTACTGGCAATTCTGATGGGCATGTTGAAACCAATATATATATAGAAAACCCATTTCGGGGAATTCTATCTTGCATGTAAATAGTTGCCATCCAAGGCATGCACCGTATGGCATAGCGAAAGGGCACTTGAAAAAATTAAAGAGAAACTGTTCTAATGTAGGTACATATATGAGACAAAAGCAGGATATGATCAAATGTTTAAAAGAATAGGGATTTCCAATAAACAGTATCAAATGAGCCATTAATGAAGTACAAACCTTGGATAGGAGATCTCTTCTTTTAGACAAACATAGGGTCAAGTCTAAGGAATTTAGAGGAGGGGTAACTTTTGTCACAGATTTCCAGTCTGATTACAACCAAATATGTAATATTGTGAAAGAACACTTTAAATTACTGTTTGCTGATGATAGACTAGTGGGCTGTGTGGAAAAAGGATTGAGATGCTCCTACCGGAGAAAAAAATCTTTGGGTAACGATCTTTCCCCCAAAGTCCTTAATAAGTCCCTGGATACATCAAGTTCTTGGCTTAAAAGTAAGGGAATGTATAGGTGGGGCAGTACCAGGTGTAGGGCATGTGACTATATAGTAATTTCTGACTCCTTTCAATCAAGTGTCAGGGGTCAGAATTTTAGTATTAACTATTGCTTGAATTGTATGTCTAGCTATGTTATATACTTGATTACTTGTGAACAGTGCAAGGTTCAATACGTGGGCCTCACGACACGTGACATTAGATCAAGAATAAGGGAGCACCTCTCAACCATAAATGTTGGCAAGTCCTCCTCTCCATTGGTGCAGCATTTTGTACAGGAACATAATCAAGACCTGACAAGTTTTAGATGGCAGGCTATTGACAAGGTTCTGCACAGTTTGCGGATTAAAAGTTATATTTTACTCACCACTGGTTTTTATTTCCTTTTTGAGTTTGATGAGATACATACATACACATGTCTAAATATGTATATGTATTGTATATGTTTAGATGTGTGTACATAGGTATTTATGTATTTATATGTGTGTTTACAGACATATATACACATATACACACATGAATACATATGTACAAACATATAGACATATATACACATATACACACATGAATACATATGTACAAACATATAGACATATATAAAAGTGCATTGGAGTCCTTTGCAGTTAAGTCAATAAAAACATGTAAAAGCATATTTATGCAATATTCATATTTAATAAAGTGTTATAGTGTGTATTTACTGCTAATATTTTACATTCCAATGTTCTGCACATAGCAGAATATGTTCTATGTATTTTTAAATAGTTATTTCTATATATTCTGTATATATCTTTACCTATACAGTATCTCATCATCTGTATATAGGTATAATTATATATTGTACAAAAAAACATCAGATATATGTAAAAATATGTATTTATGATTAAATAGAACATTTTCTGCTATGTGAAGAACATTAAAATGTGAAATATTAATATTTTCATGTCAGGTTAGCACACTGAAGAATATGCTATTGGGTTTGCACATGAGGAGGGTGTTAAAATGTTTTCCACTTGTTTTGCTCTATTGACTTCTATGGGTTAACCGTTATCACTTGCGTGATATTCTAAGTTCTGCTTTTTACGTGCATCTAGTTAGTGCGCAAGTGAAAACTTTTTACTTTTGACTTGTAAGACGAGCGCTACCCAATGCGCACAAAAAAATTACTTCTATCAGAGTTAATGCTCGAGCGGGAGTGTTAAATACCTGACCCTAAATAGGATAAAATTCTTCCAAATTAAATGAGACAGATTTTAATTTTTCATCTTGTGCTAAGCAAGCATCTCTTTTTGTGTTTTCTTTACACTCTCTTGCTTTCATGCATTGTTGCAAACCATTCTGTTCCTCACAGGACCCCATATGAAAAGACTATGATTTGACATTTTGTGCTGAGCATATTTGTGGTATAAACAAGTGGTTATTGGGTCTGTGTGGTTTCTGAGTTCACTGACTGGAACATACAAATGACAGAATTTAATTATGTCTCAGATGAGTTAAGTTAATTTGCTTGAATACAAAGTAGGCTTTTTAACAATTAATCAGAATGTCAAAATAAGTGTTTCTTGCAGCAGTAGAAAATTATATATATATATATATATATATATATATATATATATATATATATATTAAACTGGAAAGCAAAATTAATACAATAATTCAAATAAATTAAAGAGACAGTATACACTCATTTTCATATAACTGCATGTAATAGACACTACTATAAAGAATAAGATGCACAGATACTGATATAAAATTTCAGTATAAAATGGTTTAAAAACGTACTTAGAAGCTTTCAGTTTAGCTCTGTTGAAAAGGCAGTTGGAAAGCCCACTGCAAGTGGGAAATAAGACACCCCCCCTCCCCCTTCTTTTGCATATGAAAAGACCCTTTACACAAACAGGAGCAAGCTGGAGAAGGTAGCTGACAGTATTCAAATAAAACTTTGGGGCTTGGTTAGGAGTCTGAAAATCATAGCAATGTTATTTAAAAATAAGCAAAATTATACATTTAAAAAAAAAAAAAAACTTTATGGGCTTTATAAATAGATCATCTACAAAACATTTATGCAAAGAAAAAATGAGTGTATAATGGCCCTTTAATCATTAAAGTATTATTATAGTATTATTATATTATAGTGTGTATTTACTGCTAATATTTTACATTCCAATGTTCTGTACAGAACATGTTCTATGTATTTTTAAATATTTATTCCTATATATTCTGCATATATCTTTACCTATACAGTATATAATCATCTGTATATAGGTATAAATATATATTGTATAAAATATATATTTATGTATATATGGCTCCATTTAAAGGGAAATAAAACCTATTTTGTTTTCATTAATCAGAAAGTCAGTCCATAAAACTAATATTTTATCAGGAGGGTAAAACAAATAGCGTAGACAAGAAACTTTGCAAGGGACATTAACAGGAAGACAAGAAGACAGGTCAGGTACATGAACGAGTGGAACATAATAACCAAGCACTGAATGGGAGTCTAAAATGGCCTTTTAAAGTCTCTCATTCAGTCTTGATGCCAAAAGCAAGTCCAACTCCAGATGTCTTTACAAATCCAAGGGCATAAAAGGAGTGATAAGTAGTGCACTATACCTTTAAAAAACAGCCCCAATGAGCATAAAAGACTTCAAGGAGATGAGCTAATGCAAAGTCATATAGTGTGGCCCCTTGCTCCTGCAGCAGCAGATCCCATTCCATTAGGGTGCCTGGGTCTCCCAAAGGCTTGAGCAGTGTGGCCCTTAGCGAGCTGAACCACCAGCGCATCCTAACACTTAGCATGGCTCCAACTGTGCTGCAACAGGCACCCAGTAAGGACATCATAGCTCCGGCCATGTGTAGGATCTTACAGTTCCAAGCTAGGTAGCCTGTCCAGCCATTATGTAGGATCTTACAGTTCCAAGCTAGATAGCATGTCCAGCAAACAGTAATTGGACACTGTTTGTTTGATGCCTGTAGATTTCATTGTCCGAGTAAATCCTTGTGCAGTGATGCCATTGCTCTTCCATTCCTGTTAATCACCTCAATTCAATGAGTTTGGGGTGTTTTAACTTCACAACCTACAAGTTTAAGAAGCCTACACCCATGGGACTGGGATTCACTAGTTTCGCAAGTGTTTTGTAAAATATAGATAGCAAATTGAAATTCAAGCGTAAAAATAAATTGCTTTAATTTAGGGGTTCTTAAACTTTTTTACAATTACAGACCCCCAATGGATTGCTCAATATGTTCCCATACCTCCTTCACCAGACTGTTGCAATCATTACCATCACTAATCCTATTAGGTACCATTATGACTTCAAAATATGTCAATTGCTTGATTTTAATTTACATATACTGTAGATCGCAAGAAACAGAACAACTGTTAAAATATATAACAGCAATAACAATAATTTCTCAGTGGCTTGCTATGTGCTGGCTATCCTGATCCTGCCCTTTCTGCTCTGTGGTGACCATTGTCCGTCAATACAGAATCCTTAGGGAACTGCTGGCCACTGTGTCAAAGGACTCTAGGCATGTGTTATGTTTGTCCTCCTCCTCCCTTAGAGTTGTATTTTTGAAGTGTATGTACTATGAGGCCTACCTAGTTCAGTAACTCTGCTGCTCCTGCCCTTCCATCTGTAGTGGTCATAATAATTCTGGGAGACTCCAGAGTTCAACAATCTGATTGAAAACTTCCAGATGTAGGGATCATTCCCCTGGATGAAGGGATTGGCAACTGAGATAATCTGCTTCACGTTTGTACACACCTGAAATATGAACTGCAGACATTGCACAGAGATTGTTCTCTGCCCAGTTTAGAATTTGAGAGACTTCCTTCATTGCTAGGGAATTACAAGTTCATTCTAGTCTAGCCTGATATTGCCATATTCTTAGGAGCCTATCTATCAAGCTCCGAATGGAGCTTGACGGCCAGTATTTCTGGCGAGTCTTCAGACTCGCCAGAAACAGCAGTTATGAAGCAGCGGTCACAAAGACCGCTGCTCCATAACCCTGTCCGCCTGCTCTGAGCAGGCGGACAGGAATCGCCACAATTCAACCCGATCGAGTACGATCGGGTTGATTGACAGCTCCCTGCTGGCGGCCCATTGGCCGCGAGTCTGCAGGGGGCGGCATTGCACCAGCAGCTCTTGTGAGCTGCTGGTGCAATATTAAATGCGGAGAGCGTATTGCTCTCCGCATTCAGCAATGTCTTGCGGACCTGATCCGCACTGTCGAATCAGGTCCGCAAGACATTTCATAAATAGAGGCCTTTGCATTAATCCTGATAATGTCAACAATTGCATAACAAATGAAAGCCTTAGCTGACATTAAGTTTCAAGCATAGTTAAGGATCTTCATTTACCAAATCATCTGATAGTTGCTCAGATATGTCATCATACCGAAGAGTAGAGGCCGATGCTAACAGCTGGCCTAAAAAGTAAACTTGCTTACTGAAAAACCTTTCTATTAAAGGACTCCAAATTCCTGTCCATGGGGTCCTTGAAAGATGTACTATCCTCTACTGGAATTTTAGTGCTTTTAGTGAAAATAAAAATAGCACCATCCCCCCCTGGGAATAGTTTACAAAAGCTCTACTCTAGAAGCTGGTAAACATACTTTTATATTTTAAAGCTGGATTAAAAGGGATGCCATGTTTGGACCACTCCTTGGCAATTATCCAGTAATGACCTCTGGGACTGAAAACATTCTCAGGGGACTTAGCAGCTGGTTTGAAAATCAAATCCAATTGCTTAATATATTTCTCTTCATTAGATTTAGTGTTTTGAACACCTAAAGTACATACAACTTCTTTTAATAGAGAATGAAGATGTTCAAGTTTGAAAATAAAAGAGGAGAAAGATTCTGTGTTTTGATCATATATAATATAGTTGATATTTAGGTATATTATTTGAAGGGACATGAAATATTACATTCGATTAAGTTCCTCATACAATCAAATTTAAAAATATTATCAAAATGTGATATGCATTGGTGACCACTCCCTATAAACAGGGATCATCTGAAATTATTTCATCTTCAGGAGATAGATCTGAGATTTCAGAGTTTGAAACATTGAGAAACTGCTGATCTGATCTGATCTCATGAGATATAGAAATGCTAGGAGAAAGGTTGTCAGAAACAGACCTAGTGAGCTTACTTGGAGGAGGCTTAGTAGCCAACAGCTCAGAAATTATTGAGCACACAAAATCCTTAAACCCTGGAGCAAAATCTGAAAAACTCCCCTGTACAGTACATGATCCATACAAGAATTGCAAAGCTGAGCTGGGGGAGTTTCAGGAATAAGCTTGCAAAAATAAAATTTAAAATAACTAAATAAGTGTTCAGTGGATCTACCCTCTGAAGGATCTACATTTTAAAATAAAAGTGGGGAGAATTCCAGTCAAGTCTCCATCATACAAGGAAACACAGACAAAATAATACCACAGAATACAGTTAAATAAATGTGGGAGACTAAATGCAATATAAACAGGGATTTAAACAGAAAAAAATTGGGCAAAAAAGTATATAATATAGTAGAGGCCACCTTTGGATATAAATACATACAAAATGAAGTAAAGAAAAATAATATACTTGCTCTTACCATTACAGCAAAAACCATACACAGTCGAGCAAACACTGAGGAGAGTTAAGCAGCAGGAGAGAATGCAGCCATTTAGTGTGGCGGGAAAATAATATAACTCCTGCACTGTACATAGAAAGACTATCCCGAGTTGGGAAGCGTCTCGGCAGCATGGAGAGGTAGCTGAAATAACTCCCGAGTTGGGAAGCGTCTCGGCAGCATGGAGAGGTAGCTGAAATAACTCAGCAGAGCCGGGGCACGCCAAAAACACACATGATCTTGCAAACCTAATTAAATGGGGTCAACATACTCTAAGAACACTCAGGAACGCACAACACTTAACACAGAAGCTTGCTAACAATTTAAAGAGCGTGCTCACAAAAAGCACTGATAGAATGAGAAATAATACAAGTGGTAGAAAATAACATGTCAAAAAGTAAAAAAAACACAAATGTACATCCACAAAAAAAGTGTATTTAAAAACTTAGAAAGTCCCTGCTGCACAATAAAAAAAGTGTCCATAAAACTAGACTAAAAATGTAATATAAAGTCCAGTGTATATGAGGAAATATCTATGTGTAACAACATTTCCCTGGCTATGATGTACTTATACTTTATGTACCTGCTAATATCCTGTGGGCTATGTGAGTAGGAAATATGTGTCCATTTACCTGACATGCACCCACTCTATCATGCTTACCAGCTGCAGAAAAAGTGCTGTACACGTGACAGCAAGAGGAAGAGGCTAAGGGACCGGTCCTGTAACACCTGTGGCAGGCTTGTGACTAACTCCTCACTGGGTGTAACTGTGTCACTGCCCAATCTCCTCTCTGTCCCAAGTAGCAGCTCTCTGAGGGGGGAAAAGGGCCTCACATCAGTCTAAGGACCCCTCAGTGAATAATCTGGAGCACCTCAATTTTTCACCTTCCTAGTGTGGAGGCAAATGTTAGACTGGTATATCAGTGAGGTGGGAGGGATAAAGTGCTTTTGGAGCTCTGGGAATCTTTGGCCACTCCTAATGGCCAGGAATTAATTCCCAGGAGTAATGACTCGTGGACTCTAACTACCTTTATGAAAGAAAAGAGATTTCAGTGGATGACAGTTTCAACTAGCTATTTATTCACATACACTTAGATTACAAGTTTTGCGTTGTGGCTTTTAATGCTGAAAAAATTGGCAATTTCAGCGTAAAAGCAGCCTGTAACGCAACGTCTATCCCGCACTCAAAAAAATTAAATTTTTGTGTGGGATTTTCATAGCGTCGGTATTACAGGTTGTGCGGTGAGGCTAAAATGCTTGCACTACAGCCTATACCGACAAGATCCATACCGCCATCTGAGAGCAGAAGTTATGAGTTTTGCGTTACAAAAATGTTTCACAAAACTCATAACTAAAATGTTACAAAGTACACTAACACCCATAAACTACCTAATAACCCTTAAACCGCCACTCTCCCGCATCGCAAATACTATATAAAACCTATTAACCCCTAATCTGCCACCCACCCACATCGCAACTATAAAATAAACCTATTAACCCCTAATCTGCTGCCCACCCACATCGCTAACACTATTTAAATATATTAACCCCTAAACTGCCTCTCCCCAACATTGCCGCCACTATAATAAAGTTATTAACCCCTATTCCACAGCTCCCTGACATCGCTGCCACTAAATAAAGTTATTAACCCCTAAACCTCTACCCATCCACATCTCCTTCACTAAATAAACCTATTAACCCCTAAACACCTCCCTAATTTTAAATTAAAATTACAATATAACTATTTAAATAAATAAAAACTTACCTGTGAAATAAAAATAAACCTGACATTAAACTATAAATTAGCCTAAAATAACTAGTCTAATAAAATAAAAAATAATACCAATTTAAATATCTAAATTACAAATTTAAAAAAACCTAAAACTAAGAAAAAAAAAAAAAAAATCTAAATTACAACAAAAAAAAACAAATTCTACTAAAAATTTAAAAAATCTAAATTTAACAAAAATAATTAACACTAAAATTACAAAAAATAAAAAACACTAAGATTACAAAAAATAAACAAATTTTTTAAAAATAAAAGCAATTACCTAATCTAATAGCCCTATAAAAATAAAAAGCCCCGCAAAATAAATACACCCCCTAGCCTAAAATAAACTACCAATAGCCCTTAAAAGGGCCTTTTGTAGGGTATTACCCTAAATAAATCAGTTCTTATACAGGTAAAAAAATACAAAGTCCCCCCAACAGTAAAACCCATCACCCAACCAACCCCCCAAAATAAGAAAACATAACTCTAAAAAAAACTACACTACCCATTGCTGCTAAAGGGGCATTTATATGGGCATTGCCCTTAAAAGGGCATTAAGCTCTTTTTCAAAGCCCAAACCCTAATCTTAAAAAAAAAAAAACTAAAAAAAAAACCTAACACTAACCCCAAAAGTTCTACTCACGGTTTCTGAAGTCTGGACATTCAGGTGGCGAGGTCTTCATCCAGGCAGCGAGGTCTTCATCCATCCCAGGGGCGTCTTCTATCTTCATCTTGGAGGCACGGAGCGGAGCCATCCTGAAAGCTGATGCCATCCTGCGTGGAGCGTCCTCTTCATACGGTCGCCGCCATACACTGAAGTTGAATGCAAGATAGCAGTTTAAAAATGGCATACCTTGCATTCCTTTTGGCTGATTTGATTCTTCAAATTCAAATCAGCCAATAGGATGAGAGCTTCTGAAATCCTATTGACTTTTCAAAACAGCCAATAGGATGAGAGCTACTGAAATTAAACCGTGAGTAGATCTTAGTGTCAAACGGACACTAAAGTAAAAAATAAAGTTTCATAAATCAGATAAAGCATGCAGTGTAAAAAATAAATACATCTAATATACTTCCATTATCAAAACATGCACACTATTTTTTATAGACAAACTTTCTGAGGCTCCAACTCTGACTGAGCAAGTGCAAAAGTGCAGTTTGTGATTGCCTGATGGTTGTCACATGACATGACACAGAAGGAGGAAAAATTGGATTAATTTTTAAATTTGCCATCAAGGGCCCGATCCGATATGCAGCGTCGCCTGCAAAAGCCGGCGACGCCAGATTTTATGCGATTTTGGTATTACATATACAGCGTAGCATACAAGTTACGCGCGTATATTTCAGCCTTCGTTCGTATTTTTTTTACCCATAGACTGACATAGAACAGGCCCGCAATTTGGTATCCAATATACAGCGTAAGGACTTACGCGCGCAGAATTCAGAAAATCTACTCCATTCTCATCTCGCCACAAATTGCAGGCGCAGCAACCCTTGCACTGACTAAAAAACCAACGTAACTCTCTGAAGGCCTAACAAACGCATGCACAGTCACATACATATCAGCCGCTTGATCTCAAACAGTTAAGCCTCTTCTAAGCATTTTTTATTACTGTCCCTGCAAGTGTGTCAAACCAATCACAAACAACACAACCTCTCACCTGACAATGCACACCCTCATTAGCCACCATGTTTCCCCTGCTTTACTTACAACACATAGAGAGACAGCATCGTGGGGCACAAGGGGTGCTGGAAGCTTTCCAAGCCCCTATTGTGGAGGATATACCTGCTGCTGCTGTGGAGGATATACCTGCTGCTGATATAGTTGCTGCTGAGGTCCTTGGTCATGGTGCTGTAGCCGTACCTGCTCCTGCTGTCCCTGCTCCTCCTGCTGCTGTTCCTGTTCCTGGTGCTGCCCCTGCTGCTGTTGTTGCTGCAGCTGGCCATAGGCCAGCAGGGCCTATAAGATGTCGGCATCAGCAGAGGGGAAGAGCAAGGGCACCAAGGATACACAGGGTTAGGGTCACCCTGTTTGGAATAACAGAAGTGGAGGTCAGGGAAAAGTATCGCTTGACTTCTGCAAGCCTCATTGACCTATATGAGGTCTTGAAGGATGATATTGACCCTCAAGCGAATAGGAACCGAGCTCTGACTGGTATGCAGAAGTTGTTGTGTGTTGTACACTTCCTGGCATCTGGCTCATTCCAGTCAACAGAGGGGCTTGTGTCTGGCCTAGCGCAGTCCACCTTCTCCAGGCTCCTATGGGAGGTTTTGACTGCTCTAGATAACCAGACACAGTGATACATTTATTTCCCCCGTACCCCCCAGGAATGGAACAGTCTTAAACAAGGCTTCTATCGACTGGGGGGTATTCACAATGTCATGGGGGCAATTGATTGCACACTTGTGCGTATCGTGGCCCCACATGAGGAGCCATTCCTCTATATTAACAGGAAAGGGTTTTACTCCTTGAATTGCCAGATGGTCTGTGATACCACTCTGAAATTCACACATGTGTATGCAGGCTTTCCAGGGAGTGCCCATGATTCCTACATCCTGCGCCAGACCTCCTTATTTCAGCTTTATGAATCTGGAACACTCTCGGGAGGTTGGCTGCTTGGTGAGTATGCACTACCATCATTCTTTCTCTATATTTATACTAAAGGGACACTAAACACAAATTAATGATGTCATGTTTCACGATAGAGAATACAATGTTAAACAACATTACAATTTACTTCTATTATCTCATTTGATTTATTCATTAGATATCCTTTGTTTAAGAAATAGCAATGCACATAGATGAGCCAATCATATGAGGCATCTATGTGCAGCCACCAATCAGCAGCTAATGAGCATATCTAATATGCTTGTCAGCAAATTACATCAATAGAATGGAGCAAATTACATAATAGAAGTAAATTATAAAGTTGAATAAAATTGCAAGTTCTTTTTAACTCATGAAAGAAGAAATGTGTGTTTCATGTCCCTTTAAAGGGACAGTATACTATAAACAGTTTTTCACTTAAAAGGACATTTTCTTTAAATGGCATGTTCTATCTGAATCATGAAAATAGAATTTCTCCAACATAGGTGTGTCCGGTCCACGGCGTCATCCTTACTTGTGGGATATTCTCTTCCCCAACAGGAAATGGCAAAGAGCCCAGCAAAGCTGGTCACATGATCCCTCCTAGGCTCCGCCTTCCCCAGTCATTCTCTTTGCCGTTGCACAAGCAACATCTCCACGGAGATGGCTCAGAGTTTTTTGGTGTTTAAATGTAGTTTTTATTCTTCAATCAAGAGTTTGTTATTTTAAAATAGTGCTGGTATGTACTATTTACTCTGAAACAGAAAAGAGATGAAGATTTCTGTTTGTAAGAGGAAAATGATTTTAGCAACCGTTACTAAAATCGATGGCTGTTTCCACACAGGACTGTTGAGAGGAATTAACTTCAGTTGGGGGAAACAGTGAGCAGACTTTGGCTGCTTGAGGTATGACACATTTCTAACAAGACTTGGTAATGCTGGAAGCTGTCATTTTCCCTATGGGATCCGGTAAGCCATTTTCTGAATTTTCAATATAAGAATAAGGGCTTCATTTGGTATCGTATTCCCCTCTGGGCTTGGTTGGGTCTCAGCAAAGCAGATACCAGGGACTATATAGGGGTTAAATGTAAAAACGGCTTCGGTTCCGTTATTTTAAGAGTTAAAGCTTTCAAATTTGGTGTGCAATACTTTTAAGGCTTTAAGACACTGTGGTGAAATTTTGAACAATTCCTTCATACTTTTTCACATATTCAGTAATAAAGTGTGTTTAGTTTAAAATTTAAAGTGACAGTAACGGTTTTATTTTAAAACTTTTTTGTGCTTTGTTATCAAGTTTATGCCTATTAACATGTCTGAACCATCAGATAGACGATGTTCTGTATGTTCGGAAGCCAAGGTTCCTCTCCATTTAAATATATGTGATGAATGTGACAAACAAAGTAGGGACAATGATGCCACTGATAATAATGTTGCCCAAAATGATTCCTTAAGTGAGGGGAGTAAGCATGGTACTGCATCATCTCCTTCTATGTCTACACCAGTCTTGCCCACTCAGGAGGTCCCTAGTTCATCTAGTGCGCCAATCCTCCTTACTATGCAACAATTAACGGCTGTAATGGATAATTCTATTAAAAACATTTTAGCCAAAATGCCCACTTATCAGCGAAAGCGCGACTGCTCTGTTTTAGATACTGAAGAACATGAGGACGCTGATGATAATGGTTCTGACATGCCCTTACACCAGTCTGAAGGGGCCAGGGAGGTTTTGTCTGAGGGAGAAATTTCAGATTCAGGAAAAATTTCTCAACAAGCTGAACCTGACGTTATTACATTCAAATTTAAATTGGAACATCTCCGCGCTCTGCTTAAGGAGGTGTTATCTACTCTGGATGATTGTGACAATTTGGTCATTCCAGAGAAATTATGTAAAATGGACAAGTTCCTTGAGGTCCCGGTGCCCCCCGAAGCTTTTCCTATACCCAAGCGGGTGGCGGACATTGTAAAATTAGAGGGTTTGCTTAAAAAGATGTAACCAATTTCATGCATTGTTCTTGTCACTACAGCAGCGTGTTTCTGGTTCGAAGAACTAGAAAAGTCGCTCAATAAAGAATCTTCTTATGAGGAGGTTATGGACAGAGTTCAAGCACTTAAATTGGCTAACTCTTTTACCTTAGACGCCACTTTGCAATTAGCTAGATTAGCGGCGAAAAATTCAGGTTTTGCTATTGTGGCGCGCAGAGCGCTTTGGCTAAAGTCTTGGTCAGCGGATGTGTCCTCCAAGAACAAATTGCTTAACATCCCTTTCAAGGGGAAAACGCTGTTTGGCCCTGACTTGAAAGAGATTATTTCAGACATCACTGGGGGAAAGGGCCACGCCCTTCCTCAGGATAGGTCTTTTAAGGCTAAAAATAAACCAAATTTTCGTCCCTTTCGCAGAAACGGACCAGCCTCAAATTCTACATCCTCTAAGCAAGAGGGTAATTCTTCTCAAACCAAGCCAGCCTGGAGACCGATGCAAGGCTGGAACAAAGGTAAGCAGGCCAAGAAGCCTGCTACCGCTACTAAGACAGCATGAGATGTTGGCCCCCGATCCGGGACCGGATCTGGTGGGGGGCAGACTCTCTCTCTTCGCTCAGGCTTGGGCAAGAGATGTTCAGGATCCTTGGGCACTAGAAATAGTTTCTCAAGGTTATCTCCTGGAATTCAAGGAACTACCCCCAAGGGGAAGGTTCCACAGGTCTCAATTGTCTTCAGACCAAATAAAAAGACAGGCATTCTTACATTGTGTAGAAGACCTGTTAAAAATGGGAGTGATTCATCCTGTTCCATTAGGAGAACAAGGGATGGGGTTTTACTCCAATCTGTTCATAGTTCCCAAAAAAGAGGGAACATTCAGGCCAATTTTGGATCTCAAGATCCTAAACAAATTTCTCAGGGTTCCATCGTTCAAAATGGAAACCATTCGGACAATTCTTCCTACCATCCAGGAAGGTCAATTCATGACCACGGTGGATTTAAAGGATGCGTATCTACATATTCCTATCCACAAGGAACATCATCGGTTCCTAAGGTTCGCCTTTCTGGACAAGCATTACCAGTTTGTGGCACTTCCATTCGGATTAGCCACTGCTCCAAGAATTTTCACAAAGGTACTAGGGTCCCTTCTAGCGGTGCTAAGGCCAAGGGGCATTGCAGTAGTACCTTACTTGGACGACATACTGATTCAAGCGTCGTCTCTGCCACAAGCAAAGGCTCATACGGACATTGTCCTAGCCTTTCTCAGATCTCACGGGTGGAAAGTGAACGTAGAAAAAAGTTGTCTATTCCCGTCAACAAGAGTTCCCTTCTTGGGAACAATAATAGACTCCTTAGAAATGAAGATTTTTCTGACAGAGGCCAGAAAATCAAAACTTCTAAGCTCCTGTCAAGTACTTCATTCTGTTCTTCTTCCTTCCATAGCGCAGTGCATGGAAGTAATAGGTTTGATGGTTGCAGCAATGGACATAGTTCCTTTTGCGCGAATTCATCTAAGACCATTACAACTGTGCATGCTAAGACAGTGGAATGGGGATTATACAGACTTGTCTCCGACGATCCAAGTAGATCAAAGGACCAGAGATTCACTCCGTTGGTGGCTGACCCTGGACAACCTGTCACAAGGGATGAGCTTCCGCAGACCAGAGTGGGTCATTGTCACGACCGACGCCAGTCTGGTGGGCTGGGGCGCGGTCTGGGAACCCCTGAAAGCTCAGGGTCTATGGTCTCGGGAAGAATCTCTTCTCCCGATAAACATTCTGGAACTGAGAGCGATATTCAATGCTCTCAAGGCTTGGCCTCAACTAGCAAAGGCCAAATTCATAAGGTTTCAATCAGACAACATGACGACTGTTGCATATATCAACCATCAGGGGGGAACAAGGAGTTCCCTGGCGATGGAAGAAGTGACCAAAATAATTCAATGGGCGGAGATTCACTCCTGCCACTTGTCTGCAATCCACATCCCAGGAGTGGAAAATTGGGAAGCGGATTTTCTGAGTCGTCAGACATTTCATCCGGGGGAGTGGGAACTCCATCCGGAAATCTTTGCCCAAATAACTTAATTATGGGGCATTCCAGACATGGATCTGATGGCGTCTCGTCAAAACTTCAAGGTTCCTTGCTACGGGTCCAGATCCAGGGATCCCAAGGCGACTCTAGTAGATGCACTAGTAGCGCCCTGGACCTTCAACCTAGCTTATGTATTCCCACCGTTTCCTCTCATTCCCAGGCTGGTAGCCAGGATCAATCAGGAGAGGGCTTCGGTGATCTTGATAGCTCCTGCGTGGCCACGCAGAACTTGGTATGCAGACCTGGTGAATATGTCATCGGCTCCACCATGGAAGCTACCTTTGAGACGGGACCTTCTTGTTCAAGGTCCGTTCGAACATCCGAATCTGGCCTCACTCCAACTGACTGCTTGGAGATTGAACGCTTGATTTTATCAAAGCGTGGGTTCTCAGATTCTGTCATTGATACTCTTATTCAGGCTAGAAAGCCTGTAACTAGAAAAATTTACCATAAAATATGGAAAAAATATATCTGTTGGTGCGAATCTAAAGGATTCCCTTGGAACAAGATAAAAATTCCTAAGATTCTATCCTTTCTACAAGAGGGTTTGGAGAAAGGATTATCTGCAAGTTCTTTGAAGGGACAGATTTCTGCTTTATCTGTTTTACTTCACAAAAAGCTGGCGGCTGTGCCAGATGTTCAAGCTTTTGTTCAGGCTCTGGTTAGAATCAAGCCTGTTTACAAACCTTTGACTCCTCCTTGGAGTCTCAATTTAGTTCTTTCAGTTCTTCAAGGGGTTCTGTTTGAACCCTTACATTCCGTAGATATTAAGTTATTATCTTGGAAAGTTTTGTTTTTGGTTGCAATTTCTTCTGCTAGAAGAGTTTCAGAGTTATCTGCTCTGCAGTGTTCTCCTCCTTATCTGGTGTTCCATGCAGATAAGGTGGTTTTGCGTACTAAACCTGGTTTTCTTCCGAAAGTTGTTTCTAACAAAAATATTAACCAGGAGATAGTTGTGCCTTCTTTGTGTCCGAATCCAGTTTCAAAGAAGGAACGTTTGTTGCACAATTTGGATGTAGTTCGTGCTCTAAAATTCTATTTAGAGGCTACAAAGGATTTCAGGCAAACATCTTCCTTGTTTGTTGTTTATTCTGGTAAAAGGAGAGGTCAAAAAGCAACTTCTACCTCTCTCTCTTTTTGGCTTAAAAGCATCATCCGATTGGCTTATGAGACTGCCGGACGGCAGCCTCCTGAAAGAATCACAGCTCACTCCACTAGGGCTGTGGCTTCCACATGGGCCTTCAAGAACGAGGCTTCTGTTGATCAGATATGTAAGGCAGCGACTTGGTCTTCACTGCACACTTTTACCAAATTTTACAAATTTGATACTTTTGCTTCTTCGGAGGCTATTTTTGGGAGAAAGGTTTTGCAAGCCGTGGTGCCTTCCATCTAGGTGACCTGATTTGCTCCCTCCCATCATCCGTGTCCTAAAGCTTTGGTATTGGTTCCCACAAGTAAGGATGACGCCGTGCACCGGACACACCTATGTTGGAGAAAACAGAATTTATGCTTACCTGATAAATTACTTTCTCCAACGGTGTGTCCGGTCCACGGCCCGCCCTGGTTTTTTAATCAGGTCTGATGAATTTTTTTCTCTAACTACAGTCACCACGGTATCATATGATTTCTCCTATGCAAATATTCCTCCTTTACGTCGGTCGAATGACTGGGGAAGGCGGAGCCTAGGAGGGATCATGTGACCAGCTTTGCTGGGCTCTTTGCCATTTCCTGTTGGGGAAGAGAATATCCCACAAGTAAGGATGACGCTGTGGACCGGACACACCGTTGGAGAAAGTAATTTATCAGGTAAGCATAAATTCTGTTTTTGTCTAGACTAATCCTGGCATAAAAGTAGATTGCTTACAATGCACCAATTTTTTTTTTTAGAAAATATCTTTTAAATGAAATCCATGTTATGTCCCTTTAAGCACATGATTAACCTGTAGTAATCATAATACATGTTACATGACAGGTGACGCAGGGTACGGCAGCAGACCATGGATGTTAACCCCCTTGGCACACCCCCTTACAGAGCCACAACTCAGGTACCAGGAGGCCCACATACGGACCAGAAATGTGATAGAAAGGAGCTTTGGCCTACTCAAAACCAGATTCAGGAGTCTGGATTTGACAGGTGGAGCTTTACAGTATAACCCCAACAAAGTGTGTTCCATTGTCAATGCATGTTGTATTCTACATAACATTGCTGTGGACACACGTATATTGGGGGACATAGAACCAGACCAAGAGCAGCAGCTGGTTCCTGTACCTGAGGATGTGGACAGGGGGACACTGAGGGGAATGAAGTAAGGGACTTTGTCATCTGTGAATACTTCACCTGTAAGTTACTTGTTCATAAGTACAGTAAACCGTAACATTCACATGTATTATGATGTTTGACTGTACCTCACCAACCATTGCATGTGTATATATCATGTCTTGCAGAATTACATACTGCAGATTTCCACTGCATGTAAGTGAAACTACTACATCTCACCCCCTTTCACTTAACCACCATAATTACTGAAAATGTCTCATTTGTTTCATTCATGTTTAGGTCACTATGATTTCTTGAATATCATGAAGAATGAAATTTGAAGTTTATACCTTGTGATCACACCTTCTGTAAATACATTATTATTTATTTATATACCCATGTGTCAATTTATATTGGATGTGAGAAACCTTAATTTACATCTTATAAGTGAATATTACTATATGTACCCTTCATACACAACTATGTGATGTGGTTTATAGAACATGAATATGTCATAAACATGATAATATTACCTTTTTTTGGCCATTTCCACACATGTCTTATTATCTGTTTTAACAATATTAGTGTACTAAAACACACCTCACATGGATGTGGATGACAATTATATGGTAAATAACAGAGGACAAGATTTATGGTGAACTATAAGAATATTTATTTCTTTTTTGGCTTCTTGGATGAGGGAGCTGAGGTGACTGTAGTGGATTTCCTTGTTCTCCTGGTTTCAGAAGATTCTGATGTTTCTGCTGGTGTGCTGGCCACAGATGATAGGCTGGAGGCAGTGTCCTGCTGGTGTGTAAAGTGCTCAACCAACACACCCAAGAGTTGATTTTGTTCCCGCCATCTGCATCTGCATATCAGACAGAATTTGCATCATTTGTGACTGGTTTTGAACACTTCCACTTAATGATGCTGCCATGTCCCTCTGCAGCTCTATGCTGCATTTGTGCAACCTCTCTTGGTTCCTGAAGAACCTCTCTTGGTTCCTGAAGAACCTCTCTTGGCTCCTGTGAAACCTCTCTTGGCCTCTTTGTTTGCTCTCGGAGCTTGTTATGAGCCTCCTCTGGAGTGCAATGTATTCCTCACCCAGGGGAGAATACAATGCATCCACAGGCTCTTGAGCAGCAGGGCTTCTAGGTGCTTGAGGTGCAGGTTCAGCTGCATCTGCTGGTTCTTGTTGGACAGTTTCAGCTGCATCTGCTGGTGCTTGTGGGACATTGTCAGCTGCATCTGCTGGTGCTTGTGGGACATTGTCAGCTGCATCTGCTGGTGCTTTTTGGACATTGTCAGCTGCATCTGCTGGTGCTTGTGGGACATTGTCAGCTATATTTACATCTGCAGATGGTAGAGCTCTCCCAAGTGATGAGGATGGTGGAGCTCTCCCAAGTGATGAGGATGGTGGAGCTCTCCCAAGTGATGAGGATGGTGGAGCTCTCAGGGTGGATTGATAGTCCCACTGATGACCAGTTTGTGACCACTCAGCCTGTCCAGTTGGCACTTCTTGTGACATACTCTGTGTGTAAAAGCCATGACTGCCCTGAGATTGTGTTGGGGGCAGGTAAATACATGGATCCTTTGTGGCTGTCTTGGATCCCCCTCAAAGCCAAAATAAGAATATTCCTCCGGCCAGGAATCTTTCCAGGGGTCATATGTCAATGGTGGTGGCATCACTTCCGTGTCCTCAACTGAAGCCATCCAACCCTGCTCATGCCTGGGAGCATACTGTCCATGTGGTTGCCTGAAGACTGGTGGTGGTGGCTGCATGCCTGTGACTGTTGGTGGTGGCTGCCTGCCTGTGACTGGTGGTGGTGGTGAGGGTGGGGGCATGCCTGTCTGCATCCTCGTGACAGGAGATTCTGTGGAGGAGTCAAATGATGAGAGGGATTAGTACAGTCATATGTATGTCCATGTGGCATAGTTGCCAACATTTGAAAAAAATTTCCAGGGACACTTTGCAGCTATCAATTACCTGCATGAAATTTTTAACCACACCCCCTGCCCTAAAGTCCCGCCCACTTTGCCAAACTCACATAATTAGCATAATTTAGCTCCGCCTATTTTTTATGGTTCTGAATATAATTATATATATATATATATGCCCATCAAGGGCATTAGCTTTGGGCATCAGATCTGCAAGAAAGCTAAATGGTGTGTTCATTGCTGAGTTTCTATTTTCCCTTAGAAAAAAATTAGGAAGTCTATAGTGCCTAGAGGGCGGTATTAATTAGTCTGTAATCTGATGACATTGGTTGTAATGTGCTGTCCCATGTGTAAATGTCCCATGTATTGCATTTATGGAATTGTTTTTTTATTGCAAATTAATTATAGGTAAAAGCACCACATATCCCAAATATCCCTGAGAGGTCCCAATCGGATGTTGAGGCAAACTAATCAGAGATTCCAATTAGAAGTCATATAACACAGTTCTATCAGTCTAAAGATCAATTTGACCTTTCCCAGGGACAGGTGACACATGAGACATGTATACATGTGTCATGACTGTAAGTGACTGTCATTTAACCCCACCACTACCACTGTGTTATATACAGTTTATTTGTTATTATATCTGCTGCTGGTTGTATAAGTTTCAGATATTTTTAAGTAAAGCTTCTTCATTTTTGAATTACCCCAGATATAGTAACAAATGATCTGGCACTGTTATAAAACCAACAGATAATTATAATAACAAATAAACTGTATGTAAGTAGTAGTACATTTTGCAGTAAAGCTTCATTTTTTAATTACCCCTGATATTAGCAAATGATGCACCAATGTGTGCTGTTATTATATACAGTTTATAAGTTATTATAAATTGTATTATATAATATTTTTTTAATTACCTTATAAACACTGACTGAGTGACAAGTCAAGATGGAGTCAGTCTGAGTCACAGCATTTTTTTTAAAGAGGTGATTCACAGTCTGGTCACCTTAACAACAACAGCTGAGCAGTGAGCACATTTTTTACTGCAGGAGCTCCGGTTCAATTATGGGCTGAGCCTGAGTCTCACCGCATTGCTGGGTCCACTGATCGGCTAGACTGTGACAAGTCAAGAAAGAGTCACAGGCTGCTAGCTGCATTTTTAAAAAAAATAATCATTGGTGATTCACGGTCACCTCTTAACAAAACAGAGTGAGCAGCACATTATATTTTATTTGCAGGACTCCGGAGCCTGCCGGTTTAGTTACGGCTGAGAGTGACTCACCTCTGTCTGCTGGTCCACACTGATGTGACTGATGATCGGCTCTTATATTCTGAGAAACTTTACTTAGGGTGTGTGATAACAGAGAGACACTCTCTGTCCTCCTGTCGCCGCATGTCTGTGAGAAAGGCTGGTGCCACTGTAGTGAGCGGCAAAGCAGGGTGAGGGTGGTCACGTGATGGTGACGTAGAGGAGGTGCTGACAACGCTGCCTGATGTGCAATAGTCAAGAGAGATCATAAATTCAATGAGGAGGAGATGTCAGGAGTGGCACATGATCGCGCTAGCTTAGCAAAGCTGCAGCCTGTTACTAACTTGCCGGGACAGTCCGGGACATTAAAATGGCCGTGACAGGGTTCCAAATTCCGGGACTGTCCCGGCAAAAACGGGACAGTTGGCAAGTATGATGTGGGCATACAATGTACATTGATACATGCTAGGGCCTATATTGATTCTCATGTCAAACTTTATAATATGCATTTGGCCATTGTGATTTGTGATATGAGGGATTTTAATATGCGCAGTATACAGGTATGTGTTTCATACAATAGTTATGTGTACATGTCAATGATGGAAAAAATGTGTTCTTTAAGTGACTCTATGGTCACACAATTTACTTTAGCCTGATGTAGGCACAGAACCTGCTTTCTTGAGCTAAAAGTATTGTGATGGCTATAGTGTCCATTTACTGAAAACACTACATGTGGCTTGTGGCCTGTGTTACTCTGAGACATGTTAGTATTGCACTATTCCACCTCATATCATGAATTGCATTGTGTTAAGTAGCATTAATGTCAAATATAATTGTAGATGTTTTTGTTAGTAGGCCAAATACCATGCTCCTCATTGTGTACATGAATGTGTGACATTAAAGGATGTTATATCTCAAATACATATAATACTGGTGTGTGGGACGTTACTCACCAGCATGATGTGCTGTGGTTGCAGCCCCTGAGTCATGAGCCCCTGGAAGTCCACGTACTGCTGTGATACTCAGGGACCTGCGTATCATCTCCTGCCAGGTGTTATATTCTATGTCCAGGGGTGGACCACTGCCTGTTCCCCTCTGCTGCATAGCTTCCTGCCCCATCTTTTCTTTCACCCGCCACTTGCAGTTGTTCCACCACTTTTTAAGGCCCTCAACAGTCCTCCTCTGCGAGGCCACACTGTTGACGGCATCCTCTACTGCCAACCATGCTGTTTTATGCCTTTTGACACTGCCTTTGCCCTTCTCCTGGCCAAAGAGGGCACTGTAATTGTCCATGATGGCCTGGACTAGGGCAACATTTTCATTGAATGAGAAGTTTGGACATCTCATCCTCTCATCCTCTGTGGACACCCACCTTGCTCCCTGTGATGTCCCTGGTGTGGGTTCCTCCCTATCCTCTCCCTCCTCCCCCCTTCTGTCCCCATTTGCACCCTCTGTCCCTCTTCTAGATGTGCCTGGTCTCTGGGGCTCTCGGGCATCTCCCCTCCCATCATCCCTTCTAGCTCTCCCTCTCCCCACTCCACTAACTGCCTGACTGAGACTCCACTGCTCCTCCTGTCCTCTACAATACTCCTCTCCCTGCCACTCCTCTCCCCTCCTCCCCTCCGCCCTACCTCTCCCTGCCATCCTCACACTACACACACTCACACTCACTCCCAGTTCAATCACACACAATCACAACCAAACACTCAGCCTATCACACTGTAAAATTGAAATAAAATGTGTGAGGTGTTAGAAAAAAAGTGTTGTGTATTTGTATGTATGCAATATGTGTGCAATATGTAAAAATATGTGTAAGTGTACAAGCTTAATCAACCAACAATGCAACCTAACTAACTCCTCTGTTTGCGCCTCTCTCTCTACTCTCTACTGACTAATCCTCCACTCCACTGTAGTGTGCTGTAGCTCAACGAACCATCCAAACACACTGAAGAAAATGGCGGCTGCGCATGGGTTTATATATGACTTTTGAATAGCGTAATTACGTTTCGCATTTTTAGATGAAGTTGCAGTTCATTTTTACGAGTGTTAGCCTAATTTGCATAAAACTACTGTTTATTGAGA
The DNA here is from genome assembly GCF_027579735.1 of Bombina bombina. Taxonomy (NCBI): domain Eukaryota; kingdom Metazoa; phylum Chordata; class Amphibia; order Anura; family Bombinatoridae; genus Bombina; species Bombina bombina. The sequence continues at coordinate 162,960,106 of NC_069505.1, read as the reverse complement.
CTTTACGTGGACAAAATACAGGCGTAAGTTACTTGCAACAACTAAAATGTGTATTTGCACACTTTTCGGAAGATCAACAGTTTGTCCTACTTACGCCAGTTTAGCATCTAACAGCACAGTATATGTAATACCCCGATGTGCAAGGTGAAATTACGGGCGGCGCGGGTTCCCACGCTTGCGCCGAAAATTACGCCCTATATCGGATCGCGCCCCAAATATTCTACTGCTCATTTAAAATTTGAAATAAGTGCTATTGCATTATCTTTTTATTGTGTATTTGTCAAGTATTCAATTCTAGTGTATTTAGCCTTTAAACTAATATTTTTGGCTAAATACCTTATTTAAAGAACATTTATTACAGAGCTTCCAATTATCCTGTGTTTCTCCTAAAGTTATGGTCTGGGAGCTCTGTCTGTATTTCTCCAGCCACTCCTATCCCTTTAAATGTCTTGGGTAAAAAAAAAATGATGCACCCCCACCAACAATGTACGACTCTGATGACAGCTGGCAAATTAGTCTTACAATATAAAACACAGATACTAGACAAAAAGAAAAAATATAATGTACGCAAAGCTACAAAACACAGTGAACGGCACATAAAACTGTAGTTTTATATTTATTCACTTAAAGGACCAGTCAATACAATAGATTTGCATAATCAACAAATGCAAGATAAGAAGACAATGCAATAGCACTTAGTCTAAACTTCAAATGAGCAGTAGATTTGTTTAAAATAAATTGCAGTTATGTCTATTTCCACTCCCCCTGTACCATGTGACAGCCATCAGCCAATCACAAATTCATATACTTATATGCTGTGAATTCTTGCACATGCTCAGTAGGAGCTAGTGACTCAAAAAGTGTAAAATAAAAAGACTGAACATTTTGTTAAAGAAAGTAAATTGGAAAGTTGTTTAAAATAACATGCTGTATCTGAATCATGAAGTTTAATTTTGACTTGAGTGTCCCTTTAAAATTGAGGTTATCATTATTTGAGTCTCTTATATTATATATACTGTATCTAAAAAGGATATTTGAAAATATATATGTATTTTTAACAAATGTTCCTATTGAATATATCTGCTTTTTATTTTAAACTTCCTTGTGGGTTTGTGTTTCTCTCCTTCAACAGAATTGTGGAAACCTTAGTTATCAGCCAATGAGAAGCTGATATTTAAGTGTTAGATGGACATGAAGAAACATTTTGTGTTAATCTTAAAGGGTCAGTATACACCAATTTTTATAACTGCATATAATAGACACTACTATAAATGTAATATGCACAGATACTGATATAAAAATCCAGTATAAAACATTTTAAAAATGTACCTAGAAGCTCCCAATTTAGCACTGTTGATGAGGTTAGGCTGGGGCACCCACTTAAATGGGCTGAGAAAGCAGGAAGAGCAGACACTTTGTCTCCTCTGCATATGAAAAGACAAATGATACAAACAGGAGCAAGCAGGAGTCTGTAGACATCAGCATACATATAAATATTTGGGGCTTGGTTAGAAGTCCGAAAATCAGCACAATGTTATTTAAAAATAAGCAAAACTATACATTTTTACAATAACACCTCTAGATAAGCTATACAAATGGATCATCTACAAAACATTTATGCAAAGAAAAATCTAGTGTACAATGTCCCTTTAATATTACTATAAACATCTTTAAATTAACCTTTTATGTGATGTTCTTTCATAAAAGGACTCAACTTTTTTTAGTTTAATGTTCTATTAATTTCAAAGTTTCCTGCAAAACTCTGCTTTCTAGAGAGCCTAATAACTTTCCATGAAAAAGGTCTAACAGCTTGCAGGGAGTACCAAGATCAGTCCATTTTCATAGAAAATTCAATGAAAATAGCGAAGGACGGTCTGTAAGATAATATCCTTTTGAGCCAGTGAGTTTGAGAACATGGCATAGAGTCCCAAGTGATTCCTAGCAGTTTGCAAAAAAAATTACATGAATGTTGTAATTTCAATTCACCACAAGGTGGCAGTAAAGATCAACTTATTCACAACCAGTGTACATAGTGTGCAGTATACTTTAAAAGAGGGTTATTTATTTATTTTTTTATTATTATTAATTTCAGTAATATAAAGTTCCTTATCTTAAAAAGTGTGTATAAGAAGTTTATTATGAAGAAGTATATTGACATTACATATAAGATTGACAGGACATGAAACAGATCTGTACATCTAACAATAGGAACATACAACCACTGTTCCTGTTCATCTTCTGTAATATTATTAATGGTTGCGGTTTGCTAAGAATTGTCAATTTCAAGTGAATAAAATCATTGAGACATAATTGCCTCATTTGTGCAGTTCAGAGTTACGCTTAGAAGGGTGCGTGAAGACCGAAAGGGCAATTGTCTAATGTGTGGTAATATTGTAGTTGATCTTAACAGTACTCTATTGAGAAACTGCTACATAATACTTCAAGAGCTTGTTCAAAAATATTAGGTGATATAATACAGCTGTAAAAAATTACAGATTTTCCAGACAAGATATTCTATGGAGCGATTGTTTACTACTAAGAAGAATTTTTGCTCTAACCACATGTCCTGTAGAACACTCTGTAACTCTGTAATTATTATGTGCAATATTTTGCAACTCTGTATCATTCTCTCGCCTCTTTCTATTTCTTACACAAAATTCCCCTAGAATTCAGAATATAGACAAATATCTCCAATCCCTGTTCTATAATGAGCAAATATATTAAAGGACCAGAAAATACAGTAAATTTACATAATCAATAAATGCATGCTAAAAAGTTAATGCACTTAGTCTGAACTTCAAATAAGTAGTAGATTTTTTTCTGACAAATTTCAATGTCTATTGCCACTCCTCCTGCATCATGTGACAGCCATCAGCCAATCACAAATGCATATATTTATATTCTGTGAATTATTGCACATGCTCAGTAGGAGCTGGTGACTCAAAGTATAAATATAAAAAGATTGTGCACATTTTGTTAATGGAAGTAAATTGTAAAGTTGTTTAAAATTGCATGCTGTATCTAAATCATTAAGTTTAATTTTTACTTGAGTGTCCCTTTAATTCAGGTAGGATATCTCCACAACTTGATGAATCTGCTTCCTAGTATAATACTATAACCTGAGACATTTTTTTCTAATTTGAGAATTATTCAATTTCTAGTCAGGCTGTGCCAGTGGGTTAGACTTACTAAGATTGTATAAGCTGAATGACTATGCTTCTCTGGGATCCCCTTTGTTCAGAAATAGCAGACATGACTTTGGCGTTGCTTTCTGGTAATTAGAAGGCCGCTAAATGCTGCTGCGCATCACACGTGTATTATGGCTAGCAGTGAAGGGGTTAATTAGGTAGTTTGTAGGAAGCTTGCAGGGTTACTTTTAGCTTTAGTGTAGAGATCAGCCTTCCACCTGACACATCAGACCCCCTGATCCCTCCCAAACAGCTCCCTTCCCTCCCCCACCTCACAATTGTCCCCGCCATCTTAATTACTGGCACAAAGTCTGCCAGTACTAAGGTTTTTAAATTTTTTTTTTTTTTTAGTATATTTACATATGCTGTGGTGTAGCATCCCCCCTTAGCCCCCAACCTCCCTGATCCCCCCAAAACAGCTCTCTAACCCTCCCCATCTGCCTTATTGGCAGCCATCTTGGGTACTGGCAGCTGTCTGCTATTATTTCACAGTCAAAAAAGTGTTTGTTTTTTTAAATGTACAATACTGTTACACCAGATATGAGTGGTGGCACTGGGCAAGTGGGCACAGTATACGCTGTGAGCCTGACACGCACGCTGGCAGGCAGGCAACTGCAATTAGATTACACAGGAAAAAAAAAAAAGCAGACTGATGTTCTAGCCCAAAAAAGGGCTTTTTGGGGTGCTGTCCTTAAAGCAGAGATCAGATGAGTCCTTCAGGACTGTAGTGGACACTGAATACACTAGCCTAGCTATCGATTTCCCTATTAAATCAGCAGCAGCTACACTGTCCCTCCTCTTACTAAGAATGCAGCTTCCGAATGAATCTAAAATGGATGCTGTCCAGGAGGTGGGAGGGTCTGGGAGGGAGGGTCTGCTGCTGATTGGCTGGAATGTGCCTGCTGACTGTGAGGTACAGGGTCAAAGTTTACTCAATGATGACGAATAGGGGGCGGACCGAACATCGCATATGTTCGCCCGCCGTGGCCAACGCAAACATACTATGTTCGCCGGGAACTATTCGCCGGCGAACTATTCGCGACATCACTACTAGTACATTTTTTTGCACTTGCTGAGTAGCGCATGTGTTACAATTTGAAAGTAAAACTTTTTGCACAAGCAATAACCCGAACTTGGAATATCACAATCACGTTAATGCACATTTTGTTAATGGAAGTAAATTGGAAAGTTGTTTAAAATTGCATACTCTATCTAAATCATTAAGTTTAATGTTTACTTGAGTGTCCCTTTAATTCAGGTAGGATATCTCCACAACTTGATGAATCTGCTTCCTAGTATAATACTATAACCTGAGACATTTTTTTTCTAATTTGAGAATTATTCAATTTCTAGTCAGGCTGTGCCAGTGGGTTAGACTTACTAAGATTGGATAAGCTGAATGACTATATCATTTAAAGTACTTGGTAAGAGTACATTTTGGGGACAAAAGCAAATTCTCTTTAAAGGGACAAAGAACACAGATTTTTTTTCTTTCATGATTCAGATTCATTCTCTTGGTTTCATTTGTTGAAGAGGCAGCAATACTCTACTTGGAGCTAATTGACACTTTAGGCGAACCAACCACAAGATGCTTATATGTGCTGCCACCAATCAGCAGCTAGCTTCTACTACTAGTGCATAGTGATGTCGCGAACATAAAAATTTGGGTTCGTGAACGGCGAACGCGAACTTCCGCAAATGTTCGCGAATGGGCGAACCGCCATAGACTTCAATAGGCAGGCAAATTTTAAAACCCACAGGGACTCTTTCTGACCACAATAGTGATGGAAAAGTTGTTTCAAGGGGACTAACACCTGGACTGTGGCATGCCGGAGGGGGATCCATGGCAAAACTCCCATGGAAAATTAAATAGTTGATGCGGAGTCTGGTTTTAATCCATAAAGGGCATAAATAACCTAACATTATAAAATATGAGGAAAAAATGGAAACAAACTTTTTCTAACTTTGACCCCCAAAATCTGTTACACATCTACAACCACCAAAAAACAACCATGCTAAATAGTTTCTAAATTTTGTCCTGAGTTTAGAAATACCCAATGTTAACATGTTCTTTGCTTTTTTTTGCAAGTTATAGGGCAATAAGTACAAGTAGCACTTTGCTATTTCAAAACCACTTTTTTTCAAAATGAGCGCTAGTTACATTGGAACCCTGATATCTGTCAGGAATACCTGAATATCCCTTGACATGTATATATTTTTTTTTAGAAGACATCCCAAAGTATTGATCTAGGCCCATTTTGGTATATTTAATGCCACCATTTCACCGCCAAATGCGATCAAATTTAAAAAAAAATTGTTCACTTTTTCACAAACTTTAGGTTTCTTACAGAAATTATTTACAAACAACTTATGCAATTATGGCATAAATGGTTGTAAATGCTTCTCTAGGATTCCCTTTGTTCAGAAATAGCAGACTTATATGGCTTTGGATGCTGTCCAGGAGGTAGGAGGGTCTGGGAGGGAGGATCTGCTGCTGATTGGCTGGAATGTGCCTGCTGACTGTGAGGTACAGGGTCAAAGTTTACTCAATGATGACGAATAGGGGGCGGACCGAACATCGCATATGTTTGCCCGCCTTGGTCAACGTGAACATACTATGTTCGCCGGCGAACTATTTGCGACATCACTACTAGTACATTTTTTTGCACTTGCTGAGTAGCGCATGTGTTACAATTTGAAAGTAAAACATTTTTGCACAAGCAATAACCCGAACTTGGAATATCACAATCACGTTAATGTATTCGCCCATAAACTTCATTGGAGTGTGAAAAGAAACCTAACACCCAACAATTCACTCAAACCCTTTTGCGTTTAATCAATGACGCTAACCCGACATGCAATATTAGTATTTCACATTCCAATGTTCTTCACATAGCAGAATATGTTCTATGTAGGAATACAAAACACAGGAATGGACCACACTCACAGACTGGACTGGGTACACATACTAAGCCACTGTTAACTCCACAGCCCTGAACACTGACAGACAGCTGCACAGTTCGCCGCAAACCCAGGCAGTTAACCCCTGAACAGCCTGGGTGACAGGCCCACAGGGAAGTATTACAAACATTATAAACACAATACACAGAAAACCTGGCACTCGCCAGCAGATACTCAGTAATGTTTAAAAGCAAAACTGGGGGAAGTCAGTTACATTTGGTGCGAAAGGATCAATCCCAGGACCATGTCAAGGTCTCCCCCTTCCTGGGACCCTAAACCAGCACCCACAAAATGCATACTTTCAAACAAACCAACTGAGAACCTCCCAGAATGACACAGGCTTTTGTAATCTCCCCTATGAAAATGCAAAACACAGGAATATATTGCTCTGACAGACTGGACTGGGTACACATCCTAAGCCACTGTTAACTCCACAGCCCTGAACACTGACATACAGCTGCACAGTTCCCAGCAAGACAAGCAGTTAACCCCTGAACAGCCTGGGTGACAGGCACGCGGGGAAGTATTACACACATTATAAACACAACACACAGAAAATCTGGCACTCACCAGAAGATACTCAGTAATGTTTAAAAGCAAAACTGGGGGAAGTCAGTTACTTTTGGCACCAAAGGATCAAGCCCAGGACCACATCAAGGTCTCGCCCTTCCTGGGACCCTAAACCAGCACCCACAACATGCATACTTTCAAACAAACCAACTGGGAACCTCCTGTTTCACCCTGGGAGGATCCCAGTTGGTTTGTTTGAAAGTATGCATTTTATGGGTGCTGGTTTAGGGTTCCAGGAAGGTGGAGACCTTGACGTATATGTGTGCGTGCTCCTGAATCACAAGGATAGAGAAGGGTGCACGCGTCAGGCTGCAGAGATTGAGAGTCAGTGCAGAGGCGCGCAAGCGCGGGCACAACCGGGTGCTCGGAGAGTAAGAGATACAGACAGAGCCACTGTGGCACCGGCGCTGCTTGGGAGTTACACAGTGAATAGTGGGACCCCAACATTTGCAACTCAGGAAACAGCCTTGGTGATGCCCCCTGCCAGTATGCTCTTACGGAGTCAACTTTCTACAAAGGATACAAAATAAACAGTGGAACAGTGAACAGTGAACTAGCTCCGTAAACAGTCCGTACACCAGATCGGTGACCAAGGAAGGATTACAGCAAGGAACTACTAAGTTCAAAGAATAGACACGGTCACGCAGAGAAGCTGAATACGGTGACACTTTTTACTAACTGCAATTATTTATTTTAAACATTGTTCGTGCTTTTTTACATTGCGCCATTTCATTTGCAAATAAAACTTTTACCCTTAGAGGTCCGTTTGTGGGCCCTTGTGTTTCTCTCTTTCAGTTCTTCATTGCCAACACTTTGGGAGACTGTCTACAGGAAATCTCCCATAACACAAAGCTTCAGCCCTAAAAGAAAGACCATATTGGGGAATGTGAGGATTTCACAGGACAGACTGTAAGGATATCATATCTGTATTCATTCACCTACACCTCAGGGCCTTACTTGTCCCCACATATAAGGTCTGTGTTCAGTTTTTCACATTTCAGATCATAACTTTCCTGAGTATACATAAAAAAAAATGTTGGTATAGGACTGTGGACACTCTTAACTTTGAGGTTACCTTGATACCTCCTTCTGATAGATATATATATATAGATATATATAGATATACACACACACAGTATCTCACAAAACTGAGTACACCCCTCACATTTTTGTAAATATTTTATTATTTCTTTTCATGTGACAACACTTAAGAAATGACACTTTGCTACAATGTAAAGTAGTGAGTGTACAGCCTGTATAACAGTGTGAATTTTCTGTCCCCTCAAAATAACAACACACAGCCATTAATATCTAAATCATTGGCAACATAAGTGAGTACACCCCTAAGTGGAAATGTCCAAATTGGGTCCAAAGTGTCAATATTTTGTGTGGCCACCATTATTTTCCAGCACTGCCTTAACCCTCTTGGGCATGGAGTTCACCAGAGCTTCACATGTTGCCACTGTAGTCCTCTTCCACTCCTCCTTGGTGACATCACAGAGCTGGTGGATGTTAGAGACTTTGCGCCCCACCTTCCGTTTGAGGATGTCCCACAGATGCTCAATAAGGTTTAGGTCTTTTTTTTTTTTCCTTTTTTTTTGAACTTTTATTTAGAATCCAATTCAAGATACATTCCAAGATATTACAGGAGAACAGAATTAGTCATATTCTTTAAACATTAGGGCCTAAATTTGGAGTTTGGCGTTAGCCGTGAAAACCAGCGTTAGAGGCTCATAACGCTGGTTTTAGGCTAACTCCAGTATTTGGAGTCACTCAAAATAGGGTCTAACGCTCACTTTTCAGCCGCGACTTTTCCATACCGCAGATCCCCTTACGTCAATTGCGTATCCTATCTTTTCAATGGGATCTTTCTAACTCCGGTATTTAGAGTCGTGTCTGAAGTGAGCGTTAGACATCTAATGACAAAACTCCAGCTGCAGGAAAAAAGTCAGTAGTTAAGAGCTTTTTGGGCTAACGCCGGTTCATAAAGCTCTTAACTACTGTACTCTAAAGTACACTAACACCCATAAACTACCTATGTACCCCTAAACCGAGGCCCCCCCACATCGCCGCCACTCGATTAATTTTTTTTAACCCCTAATCTGCCGACCGCCACCTACGTTATACTTATGTACCCCTAATCTGCTGCCCCTAACACCGCCGACCCCTATATTATATTTATTAACCCCTAATCTGCCCCCCTCAACGTCGCCTCCACCTGCCTACACTTATTAACCCCTAATCTGCCGAGCGGACCGCACCGCTACTATTATAAAGTTATTAACCCCTAATCCGCCTCACTGCCGCCTCACTAACCCTATAATAAATAGTATTAACCCCTAATCTGCCCTCCCTAACATTGCCGACACCTCACTTCAATTATTAACCCATAATCTGCCGACTGGAGCTCACCGCTATTCTAATAAATGTATTAACCCCTAAATCTAAGTCTAACCCTAACACCCCCCTAAATTAAATATAATTTTAATCTAACGAAATTAATTAACTCTTATTAAATAAATTATTCCTATTTAAAGCTAAATACTTACCTGTAAAATAAAACCTAATATAGCTACAATATAAATTATAATTACATTATAGCTATTTTAGGATTAATATTTAGTTTACAGGCAACTTTGTAATTATTTTAACCAGGTACAATAGCTATTAAATAGTTAAGAACTATTTAATGGTTACCTAGTTAAAATAATTACAAAATTACCTGTAAAATAAATCCTAACCTAAGTTACAATTAAACCTAACACTATACTATCATTAAATTAATTAAATAAAATACCTACAATTACCTACAATTAAACCTAACACTACACTATCAATACATTAATTAAATACAATATCTACAAATAAATACAATGAAATAAACTAACTAAAGTACAAAAAATAAAAAAGAACTAAGTTACAAAAAATAAAAAAATATCTACAAACATAAGAAAAATATTACAACAATTTTAAACTAATTACACCTACTCTAAGCCCCCTAATAAAACAACAAAGCCCCCCAAAATAAAAAATGCCCTACCCTATTCTAAATTACTAAAGTTAAAAGCTCTTTTACCTTACCAGCCCTGAACAGGGCCCTTTGCAGGGCATGCCCCAAGAAGTTCAGCTCTTTTGCCTGTAAAAAAAAACATACAATACCCCCCCCCAACATTACAACCCACCACCCACATACCCCTAATCTAACCCAAACCCCCCTTAAATAAACCTAACACTAAGCCCCTGAAGATCATCCTACCTTGTCTTCACCTCACCAGGTATCACCGATCCGTCCTGGCTCCAAAATCTTCATCCAACCCAAGCGGGGGTTGGCGATCCATCATCCGGTGGCTGAAGAGGTCCAGAAGAGGCTCCAAAGTCTTCATCCTATCCGGGAAGAAGAGGCGATCCGGACCGGCAACCGTCTTGATCCAAGCGGCATCTTCTATCTTCATCCGATGACGACCGGCTCCATCCTGAAGACCTCCACCGCGGACCCATCTTCTTCCGGCGACGTCCAACTGAAGAATGACGGTTCCTTTAAGGGACGTCATCCCAGATGGCGTCCCTCGAATTCCGATTGGCTGATAGGATTCTATCAGCCAATCTGAATTAAGGTAGGAATATTCTGATTGGCTGATGGAATCAGCCAATCAGAATCAAGTTCAATCCGATTGGCTGATCCAATCAGCCAATCAGATTGAGCTCGCATTCTATTGGCTGATCGGAACAGCCAATAGAATGCGAGCTCAATCTGATTGGCTGATTGGATCAGCCAATCGGATTGAACTTGATTCTGATTGGCTGATTCCATCAGCCAATCAGAATATTCCTACCTTAATTCCGATTGGCTGATAGAATCCTATCAGCCAATCGGAATTCGAGGGACGCCATCTTGGATGACGTCATTTAAAGGAACCGTCATTCGTCGTTCAGTCGTCGGCCAGGATGGATGTTCCGCGTCGGAGGTCTTCAGGATCCTGCCGCTCCGCTCCGGATGGATGACCATAGAAGATCCCGCTTGGATGAAGACTTCAATCGGATGGAAGACCTCTTCTCCCCCGCTTGGATGAAGACTTCAGCCGGATCATGGACCTCTTCAGCCCCCCGCTTGGGCTTGGATCAGGATATCGGAGGAGCTCTTCTGGACCGATCGGTGAACCTGGCAGGGTGAAGACAAGGTAGGAAGATCTTCAGGGGCTTAGTGTTAGGTTTATTTAAGGGGGGTTTGGGTTAGATTAGGGGTATGTGGGTGGTGGGTTGTAATGTTGGGGGGGGTATTGTATGTTTTTTTTTTACAGGCAAAAGAGCTGAACTTCTTGGGGCATGCCCCGCAAAGGGCCCTGTTCAGGGCTGGTAAGGTAAAAGAGCTTTGAACTTTAGTAATTTAGAATAGGGTAGGGCATTTTTTTATTTTGGGGGGCTTTGTTATTTTGTTAGGGGGCTTAGAGTAGGTGTAATTAGTTTAAAATTGTTGTAATATTTTTCTTATGTTTGTAAATATTTTTTTATTTTTTGTAACTTAGTTCTTTTTTATTTTTTGTACTTTAGATAGTTTATTTCATTGTAGTTATTTGTAGGTATTGTATTTAATTTATTTATTGATAGTCTAGTGTTAGGTTTAATTGTAGATAATTATAGGTATTTTATTTAATTAATTTATTGATAGTGTAGTGGTAGGTTTAATTGTAACTTAGGTTAGGATTTATTTTACAGGTAAATTTGTAATTATTTTAACTATTTTAGCTATTAAATAGTTCTTAACTATTTAATAGCTATTGTACCTGGTTAAAATAAATACAAAGTTACCTGTAAAATAAATATTAATCCTAAAATAGCTACAATGTAATTATAATTTATATTGTAGCTATATTAGGATTTATTTTACAGGTAAGTATTTAGCTTTAAATAGGAATAATTTATTTAATAAGAGTTAATTAATTTTGTTAGATTAAAATTATATTTAATTTAGGGGGGTTTTAGTGTTAGGGTTAGACTTAGCTTTAGGGGTTAATACATTTATTAGAATAGCGGTGAGCTCCGGTCGGCAGATTAGGGGTTAATAATTGAAGTTAGGTGTTGGCGATGTTAGGGAGGGCAGATTAGGGGTTAATACTATTTATTATAGGGTTAGTGAGGCGGATTAGGGGTTAATAACTTTATAATAATAGCGGTGCGATCCGGTCGGCAGATTAGGGGTTAATAAGTGTAGGCAGGTGGAGGCGACGTTGTGGGAGGAAGATTAGGGGTTAATAAATATAATATAGGGGTCGGCGGTGTTAGGGGCAGCAGATTAGGGGTACATAAGGATAATGTAAGTATCGGCGGTTTACGGAGCGGCAGATTAGGGGTTAAAAATAAAATGCAGGTGTCAGCGATAGCGGGGACGGCAGATTAGGGGTTAATAAGTGTAAGGTTAGGGGTGTTTAGACTCGGGGTACATGTTAGAGTGTTAGGTGCAGACGTAGGAAGTGTTTCCGCATAGCAAACAATGGGGCTGCGTTAAGAGCTGAACGCGGCTTTTTTGCAGGTGTTAGTTTTTTTTCAGCTCAAACAGCCCCATTGTTTTCTATGGGGGAATCATGCACGAGCACGTTTTTGAGGCTGGCCGCTTGCGTAAGCAACTCTGGTATTGAGAGTTGAAGCTGCGTTAAAAATGCTCTACGCTCCTTTTTTGGAGCCTAACACAGCCTTTATGTGGACTCTCAATACCAGAGTTATTTTTATGGTGCGGCCAGAAAAAAGCCGGCATTAGCTACGCGGGTCCTTACCGACAAAACTCCAAATCTAGGCCTAGGAAAATAAAAAAGAGAAACTAAAAAGCTGAGCAAATCATTTTGCATAATAAATTCCTTTCCTGCATTATGTATGGATACAGGGCTAAACTTATAACCCTGCACAGCAAAAACTTATATTTTAAGTGAGCAAGGAGCATAACAAAAGAAAAGCATATTTTGCCCACTGATATTTTGTATCTGGATTGCGGGTTTTCAGATTACCTAAAATATAACACAACAGATGACAAAGACAGGATAAGACAAAACGTAACTAGATGGAACAAAACCAAATAAAACAGAACAGAAAACAAAAACCCTCTCTCCCCATCCTCTTTAGCTTTAAGTATTTAATTTATCCCCACCTCCAATATGTCGAGTAGCTATCCGACATAATTAGCTGTTGGAAAGAGGAGAAGCCCGTAACGGGAGTAAGATCTGGATTTGCGTCTCACGTGGTAATGACAATATAAAATTTTCCCATTTAGCCAGAAAGGCCAAGAGTTTAGTGTCTAAAAAAATCATTGGATCTTTTATATCTATTGCTAGTTGAAACAGCCTACTGTTAAAGGGCCAGTAAACCTAGGAAATAATGTTATATAATTCTGCACATAGTGCAGAATTATATAACATTAGCTTAGCTCCAGATTTCTAAAGTGAAGGGTTAAATAGATATCACGCAAAGAAAACAGAACGCCGCTCCTGGCTCTACTGAGCGGGTCTGTTTTCTTCTGCTAAGTGCATCACGGGAACGCTGTCTATTCATAGCACGCCTGATCACGCTATTAAAATTAATGTAGCTCGCTCCCGCTCTGGTCTGGTAGCGGGAGCGAGTTACATTGATTTTAATAGCGCAATCTGTGGCTGTGATTAGACAGTGTGCCCAGATGCGCTTAGGATAAGAAAACAGACCCGCTCAGTAGTGCCAAGAGCAGAGTTATGTTTTCTTTGCATGATATCTATATAACCCTTCACTTTAGAAATCTGGAGCTAAGCTAATATTATATAATTCTGCACTAGTTTAGTCTCTTCTAGTTTAACACTACAGAAAGGAACTAGACAGGGCTGTCCGTTATCAACATTACTCTTTAATATAGCACTGGAACCTTTAGCAATCCATTGCAGGGAAAGGCTAAAAGGGATCTTAATAGGTAATAAGAAAATTGCTCTATCCCTATATGCAGACAATATCCTCTTATGTAGGCAATACTAGGAGAAATATATCTCTTATCCTCAATATTATTGGTAAATTTAGTAAATTTTCAGGTTATAAAATACATCTAAACAAGTCAGAATTGTTATGGGTCTCAAAAAAAATATATAGTCTACTCTTAAATCCTTTTCGGCAAGCACCTGGTAAAATTAAATACCTAGAAATAACTCTATCTAAGAACCCTGGCGAATGGTATAATATGAACTTCGCACCGGCAGAAATCTGGCAGAAATGTCTATCGTGCCTAAAAAATTGGGCCAAATTACCACTAACCCTATCAGTAAAAGTTTCCCTCATTAAAATGATTCTCTTTCTTAAAATTCTATTTCTAATGCAAAATATTCCTGCCTTTATTCCTTTTAAAGACCTACAAAGATTTAATTCACAATGCTCACAGTTTAAATGGGGTAAAGGGAAGCCTCATATAGCCCTTAAGAAATTATCACATCTGAGAGTGGATGGGGGACTTGCCTTTCCAAATCTTAAACTATATAATTGGACTTACATGGTTAAAATTGCCATCAATTGGCTAACAGGCGCAGAACATATAACTAACTATCAAAGTGAGGAGGCCTTAATTTCTTCCTTATCTCTCAGGGCCCTACTCATCAAACTCACCTGAAATTCCTTGGAAAAAATTGCTTTTAAATACACAATATATAATATAGCATTAGCATGGAAGAAAATATGTCAAAGTCTTCATATTGATTATAAAATATCACAATATCTTCCAATAAGAGGTAACCCCCAATTCCCAAGTGGCTTAAAGACGTACGCCTTCTTTGACTGGTTCCAAAAAGGGTTAAATAAAGTCTGTCAAATAATTGATATACAGACTAAATCTGTTAAAACCTTTGATTCTTTCGTCAAAGAATATAAACTGAAGATAACTTAATTTTTTGCATATTTGCAAATTAGACATTCTATTAACTCTCATAAAATGGCAGAATTTAAAGGGACACTGTACCCAAAATTTTTCTTTTGTGATTCAGATTGAGCATGAAATTTTAAGCAACTTTCTAATTTACTCCTATTATCAAATTTTCTTCATTCTCTTGGTATCTTTATTTGAAATGCAAGAATGTAAGTTTAGATGCCGGCCCATTTTTGGTGAACAACCTGTTCAATAAAAAAGTGCTGTCTAGAGTACTGAAACCAAAAAAAAGCTTAGATGCCTTCTTTTTCAAATAATGATAACACGAGAATGAAGAAAAATTGATAATAGGAGTAAATTAGAAAGTTGCTTAAAATTGCATGCTCTTTCTGAATTACAAAAGAAAAAAATTTGGGTTCAGTGCCCCTTTAACCCAAGTAGTCTTGGAAATATTGACTCAATCATTAATATTTATTGGTCTGGGAAACCTTCAATTTCCTTTTTATATAAAAGTATAATCTCTTTAGAAGCCAAAGATAAAGTACTAGATGTATATGCCAAATGGCGTACCGATCTTAGAAACTTGAATTTTGAATATTTCAAAAAGAGCTTTTTATTGATCCTTGAGTATACCTGTGCAATATCATTTAGAGAATTGCACATTAAATTATTAAATAGAGCATATTTAACACCTAAATTAATTACTAAGTGGCATAAGCAAGGCACTATCAGATGCTCGAGATGCAGCTCTTGCAAAGCTGATCTTTTGCATGCTTTTTATCTATGCCCTAAGATCCAACATTTTGGTGTAAAATAACATCCTGGCTCAATAAATTCCTACCAACCAAAATTAAACTTAATATAGAGCAAATTTTATTTCTTACTTCTAAGATAGAAAGAGAGTCTAATGCTTTTTCAGAGTCAACTGTCAGCAAAGCAAAATCAGATTGTCTATTAGATTTGTCTTTATTATAAGCTAGAAAATGTTCTATTAGGAGCATAGCAGTTCTGATATTTTTCTGTGCGGTCCTACCCAGCATGAAGCCAGTCTGATCTGTGTGTTTTATGTCCCCTATGATTCTCTTAAGCCTATTTGCCATGATACTGGCTACTATTTTGTAATCGACACTGAGTAAAGATATTGGGCAGTATGAGTCCATTGATTCTGCATCTTTGAGGCCCATTTATCAAACTCCGTATGAAGCTTGTGGGCCCGTGTTTCTGGCGAGTCTTCAGAGTCGCCAGAAACAGCAGTTATGAAGCAGCGGTCTAAAGACCGCTGCTCCATAACCCTGTCCGTCTGCTCTGAGCAGGCGGACAGGAATCACCACAATTCAACCCGATCAAGTAAGATCAGGTTGATTGACACCCCCTACTGGAGTCTGCAGGGGGCGGCATTGCACCAGCAGCTCTTGTGAGCTGCTGGTGCAATGCTGAATACGGAGAGTGTATTGCTCTCCGCATTCAGAGAGTTCTTGCGGACCTGATCCGCACTGTCGGATCAGGTCCGCAAGACCTTTGATACATAGGCCTCTTTTTTATGAATTAGTACAACATTAGCATCCATAAAATATCTTGAGGGTTTAATATTATTGACAAAATAATTATTATATAAGTTTGCAAGGATATGGGAGACATCATCTTGTAACATTTTATAGAATTCAATTGGGATTTGATCTGGGCCGAGAGCGTTACCATTTTCAGAGCTCTTTATAACTTGCATAATTTCCTCAGTAGTTATCTTATTGTTAAGCATCATTAACTGTTCCAAACTAATCTTTGGAGTAATAATATTGTCCCAGAAACTGATTTTTGCCTGTTGGTCAACTTTATCAGATGTCTATAGTGTTTGAAAAAAAGGCATGGAACTGAGATAATATATATTTGGCAAAAGTATGTTTTTTTACCATCGGCTAAAATAGCTCCAATATAATTATACTTTTTCCTACTTTTGACTAGGTTGGCTAATGATTTAGTCGATTTCTGAGAGAATTTATTAAACCTAGCATTGCTGTTGATATCTCTTTGAGTAGTGAGTGTACAGCCTGTATAACAGTGTGAATTTGCTGGCCCCTCAATTAACTCACACACAGCCATTTATGTCTAAACCATTGGCAACAAAAGTAAGTACACCCCTAAGTGGAAATGTCCAAATTGGGCCCAAAGTGTCAATATTTTGTGTGGCCACCATTATTTCCCAGCACTGCCTTAACCATCTTGGGCATGGAGTTCACCAGAGCTTCACAGGTTGCTACTGGAGTCCTCTTCCACTCCTCCATGGTGACATCACAGAGCTGGTGGATGTTAGAGACTTTGCACTCCCCCACCTTCCATTTGAGGATGCCCCACAGATGCTCAATAGGGCTTAGGTCTGGAAACATGCTTGACCAGTCCATAACCTTTACCCTCAGCTTCTTTAGCAAGGCAGTGGTCATCTTATAGGTAAGTTTGGGGTCGTTATGTTGGAATACTGCCCTGCGGCCCAGTCTTCAAAGGGAGGGGATCATGCTCTGCTTCAGTATGTCACAGTACATGTTGGCATTCATGGTTCCCTCAATGAACTGTAGCTCCCCAGTGCCGATAGCACTCATGCAGGTCCAGACCATGACATTATCACCACCATGCTTGACTGTAGGTAAGACACACTTGTCTTTGTACTCCTAACCTTGTTGCCATAGCATACGCTTGACACCATCTGAACCAAATACGTTTATATTGGACTCATCGTTCCACAGGACATGGCTCCAGTAATCCATGTCCTTAGTCTGGTTGTCTTCAGCAAGCTGTTTGTGGGCTTTCTTGTGCATCATTTTTAGAAAAGGCTTCCTTCTGGGACAACAGCCATTCAGACCAATTTTTGCATTGTGCTGCGTATGGTCTGAGCACTGACAGGCTGACCCCCCTCACCCCTTCAACCTCTGCAGCAATGCTGGCAGCACTCATTCGTCTATTTCCCAAAGACAACCTCTGGATATGACGCTGAGCATATGCACTCAACCTCTTTGGTCGACCATGGCGAGGCCTGTTCTGAGTGGAACCTGTCTTGTGAAACCACTGTGTGGTCTAGCCCACTGTGCTGCAGCTCAGTTTCAGGGTCTTGGCAATCGTCTTATATAGCCTAGGCCATCTTTATGTAGAGCAACAAATCTTTTTTTTCAGATTCTCAAAACGTTCTTTACCATGAGGTGCCATGTAGAACTTCCAGTGACCAGTATGAGAGAGTGTGAGACCGAAAACACCAAATTTAACACACTTGCTCCCCATTCACACCTGAGACCTTGTAACACTAACGAGTCACATGACACCGGGGAAAGAAAATGGCTAATTGGGCCCAATTTGGACATTTCTACTTAGGGGTGTACTCACTTTTGTTGCCAACGGTTTAGACATTAATGGCTGTGTGTTGAGTTATTTTTAGGGGATAGCAAATTTACACTGTTATACAGGCTGTACACTCACTACTTTACATTGTAGCAAAGTGTAATTTCTTCAGTGTTGTCACATGAAAAGATATAATAAAATATTTCCAAGAATGTGAGGGGTCTACTCACTTTTGTGAGATACTGTATGTATGTATATAAATATATATATATATATATATATATATATATATTTATATACACACACATTTACACATGTGTATGTATGTATCTCTATGTTAATGCCTATTGAATTTGAGACCTTATATCTTTGAGTCTTTATAACTTTTGAATGCAATTTTTTATAATTTTTATGCAACTTTTTAGTCAAGCGTAACAGTTAACCAGAGCTCTGAAGTTGCGAGGTCCTGACGCACATTAAATTAACGTGCCACTCGTAATCTAGCCCAATATGTTTAGTTAAGTCATTGAAAACAACATTGAAATATATATTCTTTCTATTAATTCATTATGCCTTTTTTTGAAGAATACTTCCAACATTGTGCTTGCTCCATTTCCTCCTAGAGTGGTTGGAGTACATTTATCATACTTAAATACGGTTACATTTATCTGAACCTGCAACATTCTACACACTGATTTGTTAACTCCGAGAACAAACATGTGTATATCTGTCCCTAATTGTTTAGTGCAAAGGAGACCAGCATAATGGATTCCAAAAGACTTTTCAAGAGGTGTATATTGATTTGTAAAACATTGTAAATTGTTCTGATAAGCTAACAGTATTAAACATTTTGGGCTCTATTTATCAAGCTCCGTATGGAGCTTGACGGCCCCTGTTTCTTGCGAGTCTTCAGACTCGCCAGAAACAGCAGTTATGAAGCAGCGGTCACAAAGACTACTGCTCCATAACCTGTCCGCCTGCTCTGAGCAGGCGGATAGACATCGCCGGAAATCAACCCGATCGAGTACGTCTGGGTTGATTAACACCCCCCTGCTGGCGGCCGATTGGCCGCGAGTCTGCAGGGGGCATTGTTGCACCAGCAGCTTTTGTGAGCTGCTGGTGCAATGCAATACGCTCGCCGTATTCAGCGAGGTCGGGCAGACCTGATCCGCACTGTCGGATCAGGTCCGCCAGACCTTGATAACTTGGGGCCTTAGGGCGAACAGATGGGTGCAATCATGATTTATGCTAGAATAATTACCGTGACTTCAGAGCTCTGGTTACCTGTTACACGAATTAAAAAAAAGCACAAAACACATCACAAATACATTTAAAATTAGTTACACTCATAATAACACCATCTAATAAAAATTATTTAAAAAGAAAATTGCATAAATAGTTATATGGGCTCAAAGATATGAGATGTCAGGTTTTAGAGAAAAAAAGTCAGACGGGGGGAGGTAGACAAAAACACGAGAATCATTTTAGGGAGCTCAGTGGTTGATGCATGCCTCTAAGGTTTTGTGAGCGACCCAGCAGTGAAACAGTTAGATCAACTAGGAAACACTACACAATGCAGACTGCAAGTTGTGGTTCCCTTATCAACTGTTTCACTGCTGGGCACTCACAAAACTGGCCTTAGAGGGAACACTAATTGGGACATTTTATTCTTTTTATAATACCCATATTTTTCTGGTTAGAGTCATCTTAAAAGAGAGTAAAAAAGATCTGTTTGATTGATTCCCAGACTCAATGTATCTGTTTTCATTGCCAAAAAAAAATCTATTAAAGTTTAGGGGCCCCGTAACATCTCCAACAGTACCCAGAAGCACCAGGATATATATTTTCAAATTGATTCTGGGTAAGGACCATCACAATAGAATATAATTAATTTTAAGCACCCACTGGGAGGTTGAGGACTTACACGTTTTAAAAAGATTATATGACAGTGTTTGGGCTGTAGTGAAACACCATCTTCAGCCTGTCAGTGAGTTGAAAATGGGGGAAGGGAGCTTTTAGGTTGGTGGTCTAATATTCTCCTAGAAATTGCACTGTGCCCCTAGGTTGTTGTGGTTCTCAGGAGATTATACTCGGGTGAAGATTGTACTAAATACTGAAGCTGAGCGTGTTTAGCCATGACATAACCTCTGGCCATGGAGCATAGCTCTACCCTAGGTTTCTCCCCCAAACCTTCATCTGGTTGAGCTCTAGTATTAGATCCACAAAGTTGGAAAACTGCACACTTATATGAAAGAGGCACGGAAAAAAAGACATGCCAAGTCCAAATCATATGAAAAATCTGTATAATTCCAGCCTCGAAAATGTTAAAAGACCTTTAATTCTTTAGTTTGGGTTCAAAATCGCATGCAATTTAAAAAAAAAAAACTTTCAATTTTCTTCTCTTTTCAAATTTGCTTCATTCTCTTGGTATCTTTTATTGAAGAGTAAAGCTAGGTAGGCACGTAAGAGCTAGTGAGTGTGCACGTGTCTTTAATACCCTATGGTAGCAGTGTTTTGCAACATTATTTGTAGCTTTGTTATACAGCGATGCCATAGATTACTAAAGAAATGTGCACACTCCTGAGCGCTTATGAGCCTACCTAGTTGTATTCTTTAATAAAATATATCAAAAGAATGAAGCCAATTTGATTACAGAAGTAAATTGGAAATTTGTTTAAAATTGCATGCTCTATCCGAATCATAAAAGTATAATTTTGACTTTACTGCCCCTTTAATATGAAGTGATATTTTTTGGGACAAAATAGCATATGCAAAAAAATAAATTAATAGATAGGAATAAAGTGTATTTTTATTCTAAGGGTGCTTGAAATCTGCAGACTGAAGCCACTGACAGTTTAAGGATGGTAAAGTGTGGCGTAATTTGCCCCGTGCTCAGAAAGGAATCATGTTAAACCTTTTGTGTCCTAGAGGACATAGTAAATTGAATGAAATATATCTTACTCTTATAAATGGGATCCTGCTTGTTTAAGATTTGCTATACAACCCTCTAGGTAACCAGTAATTTCACTTCATTAACTTTAATGGTTAAGGACTCTAAAGCTTTTTATAAATCTCAGATGACTTTAAAGGTCGGATTACAAGTGGAGCGCTATTTAATGCTCCCGCTCGAGTGTTAATTGCTCTAGAAATAAGGTTTTTGCACTCGTCGGGTTGCACTCGTATTATGATTTTAAAGTAAACTGTTTTCGCTTGTGCACTAACCTGAAGAGCGCAAATAGCCAAATATACAATATTTTGGGCATGTTCACGTATTCCCTAGTCAATGGAGGAAAAAAACCTGATCACATGTTCTCATGTGCACTAGCCCGACATGTTCATAAATATATATATTTATATATGTCTATATATCTGTAAATATATATATATATATATATATATATATATATATTCACATATAAATACATACAGTATGTAAAGATTATATATATATATATACATATATATATATATATATATATATATACACACACATCTTTAGACATGTATATGTATGTATCTCAATGTTAAAGCCCTTTGCTGCCTTTTTTCCCTAACAACTGAGACCTCATGGGCCCGATCCGATATGCAGCGTCGCCCACAAAAGCCGGCAACGTCAAATTTTGCGCGGGTTTGGTATCACATATACGGCGTAGCATACAACTTACACGCGTATATTTCTGCCTTCGCCCGTATTATTTTTACCCATAGACTGACATACAAAACACGCGCAGTTTGGTATCCAATATACAGCGTAAGGACTTACGCGCACAGATTTAAGAAAATCTACTCCATTCTCATCTCGCCACAAATTGCAGGCACAGGAACCCTTGCACTGACTAAAAAACCAACGTAACTGCCTGGAAGCCTTAACAAACACATACATTTAAGCAGCATCTCAAGGTTAAAGGGACAGTATACTATGATATTGCTTTTTTAAGGTTTATTTGGGTATTTGAAATAGTCAAATGGATTGAGCTTGTAGGTACTTTATCACATTGGGGACATATACTTGCTTATTTACTGTAAATTGGGTTACCTTCATCTCTTTAGAACCCACTGGAGTGTAATTTATTCTAATGCTAACACAGCTTGGCACTGATGCCAAAATATATAAAGGGACAGTCTACTCCAAAGAAAACCTTCTTGTTTTAAATAGGGCATGTTATTTCTAACTACTTTCAGATTTAATTTGAACACTTGCTTTGTTCTCTTGGTATTCTTAGTTGAAAGCAAAACCTAGGATGGCTCATATGATCATTTATAACACCTTCTTGAAGGCTGCTTCTTTGCAATTGTGTTAAACCAATCACAGACACCACAACCTCTCACCTGCAGACTTAAAACACCTGATAATGCCCACCCTATCAGTAACATCACTACTATATATACCAATGGGTCAATTTATATTGGATGTGAGATACATTGATTTACACCTTACAAGTGCATATTACTATATGTACCCTTCAGAAACAACTATTGTGGATGGGAGTTATAGTACAAGAATATGTTAGAAATAGGATAATATTACCTTTTTTGGGCCATTTCCACACAGGCCTTATTATATGTTTAAACAATATTAGTGTACTAAAACACCCCTCACATGGATGTGGATGACAATTATATGGTAAAAAAACAGAGGACAAGATTTATGGTGAACTATAAGAATATATATATTTTTTTTAGGCTTCTTGGATGAGGGGGCAGAGGTGACTGGAGTGGATTTCCTGGTTCTCCTGGTTTGGGAAGCTTCAGATGATTCTGCTAGAGTGCTGGCCACAGATGAAAGGCTGGAGGCAGTGTCCTGCTGGTGTGTGAAGTGCTCAACCAACACACCCAAGAGTTGGTTTTGTTCCTGCCATCTGTTGTCCATCTGTATCTGCATATCAGACTGGATTCTCATCATTTGAGACTGATTTTGGACAATTTCATTTAATGAGGCTGCAATGTCCCTCTGCAGCTTGATGCTACGCTTGAGTAGCCTCTCTTGGCTCTTATGAAACCTCTGTTGGCCTCTTTGAATGCTTTCTCAGCTTGTTATCAGCCTCCTCTGTAGTGAAATGTATTCCTCTCCCAGGGGAGAATACAGTGGATCTACAGGCTCTTGAGCAGCAGTGATTCTAGGTGCAGGTTCTGCTCTATCTGATGGTGCATCATGGACAACTTCAGCTGCATCTGCTTCATGGATAACTTCAGCTGCAGGTGCTTCAGGGACAACCTCAGCTGCAGGTGCTTCAGGGACAACCTCAGCTGCTGGTGCTTCAGGGACAACCTCAGCTATATGCTCATCTGAGGATGGTGGAGCTCTCCCAAGGGAAGCGGATGGTGGAGCTCTCCCAAGGGAAGCGGATGGTGGAGCTCTCATGCTGGATTGGTAGTCCCATTTAGACATGTGCATGGCGAAAAAATTAGGTTCGGATCGATTCAGATTTTTTCAAATTCGGAAAAATTTGAATCAATTCAGTTCGGATTCGTTTCGGATTTATTTGGATTCAAATAAATTCGGCTGGATTCGGTTCGGAAATTCGGAATTTCAGTAAGTGTTAGGTGGGATGTGCTGTGTATTAGACTAGTATTATGTATTGTATATTAGGTGTAACCCATAGCAGAGTGATATAACCTAATATACTGTACAATACTAGTGTAATCCATGGCCATCCGAATCTACCGAATAAATCCGAACTAATTCGGATTTATTCGGTAGATTCGGCACTATTTTAATTCAGAAATTTGAATTGATCCGAATCCCGAATTTTACGAATTCGGTTGAATTTCCGAAACGAATCGCACATTTCTAGTCCCATTGTCCACTAGTATGTGATCACTCAGCCTGTCCACTTTGCATACCTTGCGACATCCCCTGTGTGGAAAAGCCATGACTGGCTTGATATTGTGTTGGGGGGATAAACACATCGACCCTTCGGGGCTGACTTGGCTCCCCCTCAAAGCCAAAAGGATGTTCCTCAGGCCAGGTATCTTGCCATGGCTCATATGGCAATGGTGGTGGCATCACTTCTGGGTCCTCAATGGAGGCAATCCAGCCCAGCTGATGCCTGGGAGCATAATGTCCATGTTGCTGCATGAAGACTGGTGGTGGAGGTGGCTACATGGCTGTGACTGGTGGTGGTGGTGGAGGTGGTATTCTGCTTCCAAGGGTGGACCACCGCCTGTTCCCCTCTGGTGCATGGCTTCCTGGCCCATCTTCTGCTTCACCCGCCTCTTGCAATCATTCCATCTTTTTTTCAGTCCCTCGACAGTCCTCCTCTGCCGGGCCACACTGTTTAGGGATTAGCTCAAATGGATCGTATGATATAATATCTAGTATAACAATTAGATGCTATGTTATAGGTATATGCAATGAGGTATATAAAAAACAAAAAAAAACAGGAAGCCAAGAGATAACTGGGTCCTAACCTTAATGGGCTTATAAGGTATGGGGTGGTGAATCTCTAAAGTAAAGGTGATTCTTTGCATATAGAGCATTTACATGACACCTAGGTTGGGTGAGCTACCCAGAGTAGATCTATTAGTATATATATAATATGTTATGATACACTTGCTGGGGACAGATCACAATACTATAGGTCTGCAGGATTGTATGCCTTCAAGTATATCCAATTATTTACAATAAATTATGCTATGGACCTGCTCATATAAAAATATTTGTATGTAAAATATTAGGCTTCTGAGTTTGAAGCTTATGTAACTTAAGTGGTCCATTTCTGCTAACTTTAGCTTCTGCCCTGCGGGCCCAGGTATTATGAGGAATGAGCTTAAGACATAAAATATAGTGAAATACATAAACCAATTAACACAAATGAGGGGATAAATATAAAATGAGAACTAAAGATAAGTAATCTCCTAACTACATAAACAACATATATAGTAAATAAGAACCATTCAGAATGAAAGAAATGGTGAAACGTCCTACACTGAGTCTTAGGGGAATCTCCTGCTAGCCCACACCGCATTTGTTAGTTTTGGTCTGTAAGACAGGTACCGTCCTACCATTAAGGATATGTGCTGTAAACGAAACTAGCAGAAGGAAGTATCCCATCTTGTGAAAGTGTTCAGCTATGTGCTTCAGGACTCTAGCAGGCCAGGTTAAGTCTCTCGCTTTCGGGTATGGTGCTGTAGACTTCATCAGCGGGACTGCTAGCTGCACTCTATGTCCGTGGGGGCCAGGGACCGCCAACATAACG
Organism: Bombina bombina; assembly: GCF_027579735.1. Taxonomy (NCBI): domain Eukaryota; kingdom Metazoa; phylum Chordata; class Amphibia; order Anura; family Bombinatoridae; genus Bombina; species Bombina bombina. Next base: position 162,935,009 of record NC_069505.1, on the reverse strand, counting down.
ATAGGTCTGACACGATCTTCTGCCATAGGGTGTGTTGCTCCAGAAATCTGTAGACACCAACTATTATGGAGAACATGAGGGCAGATGGTGAGGGCCGCTCAAACTACTGTAATGTATTTTTAATGTGTTTTGTGCAACTTTTTTGGTTTTGCAAAACAGTTAACCAAAGCTCTTAAGTCGCGGTAATCATTCTAGCATAAATTGCGATTGCACTCAAGCGGCCGCGTTTACTTTCAACTCCTAATACGAGCAATAACCCCAGCAAGGGCAAAGAACCGTGAAGAGAGAGAGAGAAAGAGATATTATATTGTTAACCAGCAGAAATGGGTATTCACAAACATATTTTGTGGCTGGGCAAACAGAACAAATTAAATAATCTAAACATTATATCAGTAGAATATACTCTCATAGAAGGCCATGGGTACAAGTAAAGGTTTAAAAAAAATCTCCAAATTAAGATGGAAGACCAGTAGGGGGTGGGGGAGGAATCAGTTTCCTTTAGAGCAAAAAGGGAATCTGTTTCTACTACCTATTTCTTGTTTTCTTACTTAAACCTCCAATTTAGGGGTGTTAGCGTTAGATAGGGTTATTATACTTAATATATATATATTATAATAACGATATTAACTATATTAACCCTAATATAATTAGGGTTAATATAGTTAATATATATATATATATATATATAATATAATAACTATATTAACTATATTAACCCTAATATAATTAGGGTTAATATCGTTAATATAGCTGGCGGCGGTGTAGGGGGATTAAATTAGGGGTTAATATTTTTAAAATAGATGGCGGCGGTGTAAGGGGCTCAGTTTAGGGGGTAGGTAAGGTAGATGGTGGCGGGGTAGGGGCTCACTTTAGGGGGTAGGTAATGTAGCTGGCGGCGGTGTAAGGGGCTCACTTTAGTGGGTAGGTAAGGTAGCTGGCGGCGGGGTAGGGGGCTCACTTTAGAGGGTAGGTAAGATAGATGGAGGCGGGGTAGAGGGCTCACTTTAGGGGGTAGGTAAGATAGATGGCGGCGGGGTAGGGGGCTCACTTTAGGGGGTAGGTAAGATAGATGGCGGCAGGGTAGGGGGCTCACTTTAGGGGGTAGGTAAGAAGATATATGGTGGCGGGTAGGGGCTCACTTTAGGGGGTAGGTAAGATAGATGGCGGCGGTGTAAGGGACTCACATTAGGGGGTATGTAATGTAGCTTGCGACGGTGTAGGGGGATCACATTAGGGGGTTATAGATTTAATATAGCTTGCGGCGGGGTCTGCGAGTGGCGATTTAGGGGTTAATACATTTTTTTATTGTTAGGATAGTGAGGGGGGATAGCGGTTAGAGGGTTAGACGTGACGGGCTATGTTTGGGAGGCGTGTTAGACAGTACGGGAGATTTAATAACTTTAGTCAGGTTTTGTAGGCACCGGCAGTTTTTAAAGTTCTGTAAGTCACTGGCGACTCCAGAAATTTGTGCTTATGCAAATTTCTGGACATCGCTGGTTTGTCAGACTTACGGCACTTTAGCCTCTGACGGCGCTGTATATAGGATAGCTCGAGTTGCAAGCTGAAACTGTGGGCAGCGGGGGTTCCCTCGCTTGCGCCGCAAACTACGCTCTTTATCAGATCGCGCCCCTTGTGTATAATGTCCCTTTAAGTATACCGATGTTTACCTGACCCTGATACATGCTACCTACTGATCACTTAGGTTACAATAGGGCCTCAATTTAGATCTCTGACTAGCTACAATTAAATTAGATAACAAGGTTTTAAAGAGGTGCATTCCTGGACTGTTTTTTAATTCAAAACCCTGCAAATTGTGCTAAGAAAATTACAGCTTTATTTTTTATGATGATCTTTGGGGGTCTAATGCTAATTTACTGTTGTATATATATATATATATATATATATATATATATATATATATACAATGAATGTATAACAATGATTGTAATGCATCTTTATGGATCTTTCTTCTTAATATACTGTAACTATGTTCAGTCGTTCTTCTGTTCATGCAGAGATAAAGACTGGCGTGTGTACTAACCATGGGGAAAAAGCAGAAGATCCCTTTTACAAAAATGCTATTAAGCATTAGGGGAACTAGATAAAATATATTTTGTTAAAGATATTTACACAGCTAACAGTAACAGTAAGTTGGTCAATAACTTTGAGTTTACTGTTCCTTTAAATATAAGTATAAATTTATAAAAAAAAAAAATGTGTCAACGTGATATTTTGTAGAAGACTGCATCCCTTAAAGGGACACTAAACCCCCCAAAAAATATGTCATGATTTAGCTAGAGAATACAATTTTAAACAACTTTCCAATTTACTTCTATTATCTAATTTGCTTTATTCTTTAGCTATTCTATGCTGATAAAATGGCAATGCACATGGGTGAACCAATCACACGAGGTATCTATATGCAGCCACCAATCTGTAGCTACTGAGCCTATCTGGATATGCTTTTCAACAACGGATATCAAGAGAATGAAGTGAAATAGATAATAGAAATAAATTAGAAAGTTGTTTAAAATTGCATACTATCTAATCATGAAAGAAAAAAATTTGGGTTTCATGTCCCTTTAACAAAATATTTGTAAATGGGTCATATAAAATAAATTACATTTTTTTAAATATGGTACTTTATAAAATACTTCAAACCATTAAAAGTAAAATCACAATGCTTTAATAGATTTAAATTTAATACATAAGGCATTGTTTAAATCATTAAAAAATAAAGGGCCAGATTAAGAGTGAAGCACAAAATTGCGCTTTCATTATCGTGATATTTACTTTCCACTCGTAATACCAGTGCACGCAATTGTACACTGGTATTATTAAGTGGCCCGCAATGCAAATACAAGCTCAATAGAGCGTGCGTCCCAAGGTTCCAATGGGAGCCTCGTTCTCATGTCGTCAGACAGGGCATGAGAACCTAGCACAGTGAAGGGGGTAAATTGCGCAACAATGGACAGCAGATTTAAATATTTATGAATACACACATATTAACAGATAAATATATATAAATATAAGCATATACATATATATTTACAGGGATTACACAGTCCTCATAGACCACAATCTAAAGGCACTTTTCAGTGCCATTTTTGTTTATAACACCCAATGCCTACCAACTTTAACCCCCAAAAACTGTTTGTTCAGTTATTTTTTATTAGAAAAAAAATCTACTTTTTTTAAAATAAAACTAAAATACTCTTGGGACCAATTAGGGCACTTTTGGAAAATTAACCAGAGATCATTGTAATGGCTGGTTATTTTTTGTGTGCCCGTAAACTGGCGAATTTGCTCGTTTACAGGAGCAAAATAAATTAGCGCTCCACTTGTAATCTAGTCCAATATGGGATAATTATATAAAGGTCATATCAAATTTAATTTTATATTTTTCTTTACATTTTATATTTGTAGCTGGAGGTGGTAATTAATTGAACCTGTTTGTCTTTTTGACCACTTAGCCTTTCAATACAATACATATAATCAAATAGTATGCTATCAATAATGCTATTAATAATTACAATGTCAAATAGCTGGAATTAAATCATTGCAATAAAATGTCAATATATAATACTATGAAAAGGAAAAATATGAGTTTCTGTTCTTCACCACTCTTCTCATCCTCTCTGTTAATCCAATTTTTTCCAACTCTTTTTCTCAATTATTATCTTATGGGTTTAACAAGCAGTGGTTGAGAATTTTTTTCAGCAAGGGGACCTATCTGTCCATGTTTAGGTCTTGGAAGGCAGCATTGGCTACCCTCATTTAACATTTCACATGTAGTGATGTTGCGAATAGTTAGCCGGCGAACAGTTCCCGGCGATCATAGCTTGTTCGCGTTCGCTGCGGCGGGCGAACATATGCGATGTTCGATCCGCCCCCTATTCGTCATCATTGAGTAAACTTTGACCCTGTATCTCACAGTCTGCAGACACATTTCAGCCAATCAGCAGCAGACACTCCCTCCCAGACCCTCCCAGCTCCTGGGCAGCAGCCATTTTAGATTCATTCTGATCCTGCATTCTTAGTGAGAGGAGGGATAGTGCTGCTGCTGCTGATTTTATAGGGAAATTGATAGCTAGGCTAGTGTATTCAGTGTCCACTACAGTCCTGAAGGACTCATCTGATCTCTGCTGTAAGGACAGCACCCCAAAAAGCCCTTTTTAGGGCTACATCAGTCGTTTTTTTTTCTTCTTTGTAATCTAATAGCAGATGCTTGCCAGGCACTGCCAGCCTGTGTGTCAGGCTCACAGCATATACTGTGCCTACTTGCTCAGTGCCACCAATCATATTTGTTATAACAGTAGTGTAAATATTTAAAAAAAAACTTTTTTGACTGTGAAACATCAGTCTGCTAGTGTAATCTAATTGCAGTTGCCTGCCTGCCAGCGTGTGTACCAGGCCCACTTGCCAAATTAGTGGCACCACTCATATTTGTTGTAACAGTAGTGTAAATATTTAAAAAAAAAAAAACTTTTTTGACTGTGAAACATCAGTCTGCTAATGTAATCTAATTTCAGTTGCCTGCCTGCCAGCGTGTGTGCCAGGCCCACTTGCCAACTAGTGCCACCAATCATATTTGTTATAACAGTAGTGTAAACATTTTTAAAAAAACTTTTTTGACTGCGAAACATATCTGCTAGTGTAATCTAATTTCAGTTGCCTGCCTGCCAGCATGTGTGCCAGGCCCACTTGCCAACTAGTGCCACCAATCATATTTGTTATAACAGTAGTGTAAACATTTTTAAAAAAACTTTTTTGACTGCGAAACATATCTGCTAGTGTAATCTAATTTCAGTTGCCTGCCTGCCAGCGTGTGTGCCAGGCCCACTTGCCAACTAGTGCCACCAATCATATTTGTTATAACAGTAGTGTAAACATTTTTAAAAAAACTTTTTTGACTGCGAAACATATCTGCTAGTGTAATCTAATTTCAGTTGCCTGCCTGCCAGCATGTGTGCCAGGCCCACTTGCCAACTATTGCCACCAATCATATTTGTTATAACAGTAGTGTAAATATTTAAAAAAAAAAAAAATTGACTGTGAAACATCAGTCTGCTAGTGTAATCTAATTGCAGTTGCCTGCCTGCCAGCGTGTGTGCCAGGCCCACTTGCCAAGTTAGTGGCACCACTCATATTTGTTGTAACAGTAGTATAAATATTTAAAAAAAAAACTTTTTTGACTGTGAAACATCAGTCTGCTAGTGTAATCTTATTGCAGTTGCCTGCCTGCCAGCGTGTGTGCCAGGCCCACTTGCCAAGTTAGTGGCACCACTTATATTTGTTGTAACAGTAGTGTAAATATTTTTAAAAAAAACTTTTTTGACTGTGAAACATCAGTCTGAAAGTGTAATCTAATTGCAGTTGCCTGTCAGTGTGTGTGCCAGGCCCACTTGCCAACTAGTGCCACCAATCATATTTGTTATAACAGTAGTGTAAATATTTAAAAAAAAACTTTTTTGACTGTGAAACATTAGTCTGCTTTTTGTGTCAGGCTCACAGCATATACTGTGCCTACTTCCTCAGTGCCACCACTCATATCTGGTGTAACATTAGTGTAAATTTAAAAAAAAAAAAAAAACTTTTACATCAGTCTGCTAGTGTAATCTAATTGCAGTTGCCTGCCTGCCAGCGTGTGTGCCAGGCCCACTTGCCAAGTTAGTGGCACCACTCATATTTGTTGTAACAGTAGTATAAATATTTAAAAAAAAAACTTTTTTGACTGTGAAACATCAGTCTGCTAGTGTAATCTTATTGCAGTTGCCTGCCTGCCAGCGTGTGTGCCAGGCCCACTTGCCAAGTTAGTGGTACCACTCATATTTGTTGTAACAGTAGTGTAAATATTTAAAAAAAAACTTTTTTGACTATGAAACATCAGTCTGATAGTGTAATCTAATTGCAGTTGCCTTCCTGCCTGCCAGCGTGTGTGCCAGGCCCACTTGCCAACTAGTGCCACCAATCATATTTGTTATATCAGTAGTGTAAATATTTTTTTTAAAAAACTTTTTTGACAGTGAAACATCAGTCTGCTAGTGTAATTTAATTGCAATTGCCTGTCTGCCTGCCAGCATTTGTGCCAGGCCCACTTGCCAACTAGTGTCACCAATCATATTTGTTATAACAGTAGTGTAAATATTTAAAAAAAAAAAACTTTTTTGACTGTGAAACATCAGTCTGCTTTTTGTGTCAGGCTCACAGCGTATACTGTGCCCACTTGCCCAGTGCCACCACTCATATCTTGTTTAATAGTAGTGTAAGTGTACATTAAAAAAAAATAAACATTTTGGATGGTGAAACATCAGTCTGCTTTTTGTGTCAGGCTCACAGCGTATACTGTCACTGTGCCCACTTGCCCAGTGGCACCACTCATATTTTGTTTAATAGTAGTGTAAGTCTACATTTAAAAACAAAAAATGACACGCAGAGGCAGGCCACCCCGCAGGTGACGTCGTGGTCGTGGTGCTGTGATTCTCTTTGGCCATAGAATAATGCCCAGTGTTAGGCCACATACCATGAACACAAAAAGTTCTGATGAAATAGTTGACTTTATAACACAGGACACCCAATCTTCTACAGCTTCTGCTTGTAACCTTGACGCACCATCCACCTCCAGCTTAGCTTCGGGCACCTCTCAAGTGACCAGTGCCACTTGCCCGCCTGCCGCCACCACCAACACTAGCACCACAGCTGCTTCAATTGATCTGTCAGAGGAGTTATTGACACATCAGTTGGAAGAAATGAGTGATGCGCAACCATCATTGACAGATGATGTAGATAACAGTGATATGTCTCCGTCAGGCAGCATTACAGACATGGACGTACGGCGTGATGATGATGATGTTGTACCCGCTGCTGCTTCCTTTGTTGATTTGTCAGATACAAGTGAAGTGGTTGATGATGATGCGTCCATGGATGTCACGTGGGTGCCCGCTAGAAGAGAAGAAGAAGAGGGGGAAAGTTCAGATGGGGAGACAGAGAAGAGGAGGAGGAGGAGATGACGAGTTGGAAGCAGGGGGAGGTCGTCGCAAGGAGATAGTGGCACAGTCAGACAGCATGCATCGGCACCCGGGGTCAGCCAGACAGCACGCCAATCAACGCATGCTGTTGCCACCACCAGAATGCCGTCATCGCAGAGCTCAGCAGTGTGGCATTTTTTTTCTGTGTCTGCCTCTGACAACAGCGATGCCATTTGCAACCTGTGCCAAAAGAAAATGAGTCGTGGGAGGTCCAACAACCACCTAGATACAACTGCTTTGCGAAGGCACATGATCTCACATCTCAAACGCCGATGGGATGAACACATGAGTAGAAGCAGCACACAAACTCAAAGCCCCCATCCTCCTCCTGGTCCAGCATTTTCAGCCACGTCAACCACTGCTGTACTCCTTGCCCCCTCTCAACCATCCACCACTCAGTCTCTCTTTCATAGCAGTTCCTGGTCATCTGCCCACAGTCAGGTGTCTGTCAAGGACATGTTTGAGCGTAAGAAGCCAATGTCCCAAAGTCACCCCCTTGCCCGGCGTTTGAAAGCTGGCTTGTCTGAACTCTTAGCCCGCCAGCTTTTACCATACAAGCTGGTGGAGTCTGAGGCGGTCAAAAAATTTGTATCTATTTGGACACCACAGTGGAAGGTACCCGGCCGAAATTTCTTTTCACAAAAGGCAATCCCCAACCTGTACTCGATTGTGCAAAAGGAAGTAATGGCATGTCTGGCACACAGCGTTGGGGCAAGGGTCCATATGACCACTGATAGCTGGTCTGCAAAGCATGGTCAGGGCAGGCATATCACCTACACTGCGCATTGGGTAAACCTGCTGACGGCTAACAAGCATGGAATGCATGGCTCTGCAGAGGAGTTGGTGACACCGCCACGACTTGCAGGCAGGCCTGCTGCTACCTGCTCTACTCCTCCTACTCGATCCTCTTCCATAACCTCTTCCTCGGCTGAGTCCTCTTCTGCTGCTGCATCTTGCTCCACATCAACGGCGACCCCCAAGTTCTCCAGGTACTATTCAACATCCCGGATACGGCAGTGTCACGCCGTATTTGGGTTGACTTGCCTGAAAGCAGAGAGTCACACAGCACCAGCACTCCTGTCCGCCCTGAACGCACAGGTGGATCAGTGGCTGACTCCGCACCAACTGGAGATTGGCAAAGTTGTTTCTGACAATGGAAGTAATTTGGTGGCGGCATTGAAATTGGGCAAGTTGGCACATGTGCCATGCATGGCACATGTCTGTAGTCTGATTGTACAACGCCTTGTGCATAAGTATCCAGGCTTACAGGACGTCTTGAAGCAGGCTAGGAAGGTGTGTGGCCATTTCAGGCGTTCCTACACGGCCATGCTGCACTTGTCAGATATCCAGTGGTGAAACAACCTGCCAGTGAGACGCTTGATTTGCAACAGCCCAACACGTTGGAATTCAACACTCCTAATGTTCAACCGCCTGCTCTAACAAGAAAAAGCTGTTAACGAGTATTTGTATGACTGGGGTGCTAGGACAGCCTCTGGGGAGCTGGGTTTTTTTGCCACTTTACTGGATGCTCATGCGCAATGCCTGTAGGCTCATGCCTCCTTTTGAGGAGGTGACAAACCTAGTCAGCCTCACCGAGGGCACCATCAGCGACATCATACCATTTGTTTTCTTCCTGGAGCGTGCCCTGCAAAGAGTGCTGGATCAGGCCATAGATGAGCGTGAAGAGGAAGAGTTGTGGTTTCCATCACCACCAGAAACAGCCTTATCAGCATCGCTTGCTGGACCAGCGGCAACGCAGGAAGAGGATTGTGAGGAAGAGGAGTCAGAGGAGGCTTTGAGGATGAGGAGGAAGACCAAGCACAACAGGCATCCCAGGGTGCTCATTGTTGTCACCTATCTGGTACCCGTGGTGTTGTACGTGGCTTGGGGGGAAGAAGATACCTTCAGTGAGATCAGTGATGACGAGGAACGGGACATGATTAGCTCGGCATCCAACCTTGTGCAAATTGGGTCTTTCATGCTGTTGTGCCTGTTGAGGGACACTCGTATAAAAAAGCTGAAGGAGAATAAACTGTACTGGGTGTGCACGCTACTAGACCCCCGGTATAATAGACGTGTTGTTGATGGAGGACATGCAGACCTTTTTAACTCCTATGCATCGCCACAGCCTTTGGGTTCCAGCCTCAGAGAACGACTCAACCGTGAGGTTGCAGACTACCTCGCATTAACTGCGGATCTCGACACTCTGAGGAGTGATGAACCCCTTGACTACTGGGTGTGCAGGCTTGACCTGTGGCCTGAGCTATCCCAATTTGCAATCGAACTTCTGGCCTGCCCCGCTTCAAGTGTCCTGTCAGAAAGGACCTTCAGTGCAGCAGGAGGTATTGTCACTGTCACCTTTATTAAAATGAATGAGGGATGGATCCTGAAGGGACTGACATTGGGCGATACATTTGAGTAAAAAAGGCCTGATGAGATGAGCTGCCTTGGGCTAAAAATGGTCCACACGCTGCTGTATTTTATCTTCGAATGCCGGATGACTTGCGTGACTTATCCGCCACCAACTACGGTTCAAGCCGTGTTTTAGGGCACTTTCTGCCTGGGAAACAAAAATCAATTTTTCTGGCCGCTGCTACAGCAGTGGCTACAACAATACCTAATTTTTCAGGCATGTGTACATGCCAAATTTTTCTGGCCTCTGGTGCTGCACTGTGGCTTCACAAACCAAACCAAAAAAAGGCACTTAACAGGGATTAAACTGATAAGAATAGTACTACTTAACACACCACTCCTATCTGGTGGCACAGTAGATTGCATGCGCAGTGCCCCAAATTTGAAGTAGGAGGACCGACCAAGCATCTTTTTCCATCTCCCGGTTCCTAAAATCCATGCCATATACACGTACCCTGATAGGGGACACCACAGGGATTAAACTGATAGGAATAGTACTACTTAATACACCTTATAATAATGCAGAGGCAACGCAGAGAAAGGAGTCTGAAGAAGAGGAGTCAGAGGAGGAAGGTGGCTTTGAGGAGGTGGAAGACCAAACACAGCAGGTGTCCCAGGGGGCTTGTTGTCACCTTTCAGGGACTCTTGGTGTTGAACGTGGCTGGGTGGAGGAAGAGACCTTCAATGACATCAGTGAGGACAAGGAACGGGACATGGCTAGCTTGGTATCCAAACTTGTGCAAATGGGGATTTTGCGGTTGTGCAAATAGACTGTTTGCGGTTGTTTGCGGTGCATTAAAGGGGCAGTCTAGGCCAAAATAAACTTTCAGGATTCAGATAGAGCATGTAATTTTAAACAATTTTCCAATTTACTTTTATCACCAATTTTGCTTTGTTCTCTTGGTATTCTTAGTTGAAAACTTAACCTAGGAGGTTCATATGCTAATTTCTTAGACCTTGAAGCCCACCTCTTTCAGATTGCATTTTAACATTTTTTCACCACTAGAGGGCGTTAGTTCACGTATTTCATATAGATAACACTGTGCTCGTGCACGAGAAGTTATCTGGGAGCAGGCACTGATTGGCTAGACTGCAAGTCTGTCAAAAGAACTGAAAAAAGGGGCAGTTTGCAGAGGCTTAGATACAAGATAATCACAGAGGTTAAAAGTATATTATTATAAATGTGTTAGTTATGCAAAACTGGGAAATGGGTAATAAAGGTATTATCTATCTTTTAAAACAATAAAAACTCTGGTGTATACTGTAGCTTTAAACGGGGAGTTTGGTCTGTCACTGTGAAGCGGGTGTAACCCTTACACTACCTGATCGATACAACATCATACCTGATGTTTTAAAGCACGTTATTCCAAACAATTTAGGAATGTTAGGTGATTTATGCCCTTTATGGATTAAAACCAGACTCTGCATCAACTATGTAATTTTCCATGGGAGTTTTGCCATTGATCCCCCTCCGGCATTCCACAGTCCAGGTGTTAGTCCCCTTGAAACAACATTTCCATCACTATTGTGGCCAGAAAGAGTCCCTGTTGATTTTAAAGTTCGCCTGCCTATTGAAGTCAATGACGGTTCAACCAGTTCGCCCGTTCGTGAACAGTTGCGGAAGTTCGAGTCCGCCGTTCACGAACCAAAATGTCTAGGTTCGCGACATCACTATTCACATGCAGGTATTTGTGCAGCCCTGCCCTGTTTTTATACCGCCAATTGCAAGAAAACAGGGTTTGCCAATCAATCGTAAAACTGTGCTTCTTATCTTTTGCTTCCAGGTTTGCATCAGTGAGCCCATATCACAGCTTGGTAAATAGTGTCCCATATGTCTTTATTTCTTCTGTTAAGTGTGATCAGTCCACGGGTCATCATTACTTCTGGGATATTACTCCTCCCCAACAGGAAGTGCAAGAGGATTCACCCAGCAGAGCTGCATATAGCTCCTCCCCTCTACGTCACTCCCAGTCATTCTCTTGCACCCAACGACTAGATAGGATGTGTGAGAGGACTATGGTGATTATACTTAGTTTTATATCTTCAATCAAAAGTTTGTTATTTTAAAATAGCACCGGAGTGTGTTATTACCTCTCTGGCAGAGTTTGAAGAAGAATCTACCAGAGTTTTGCTATGATTTTAGCCGGAGTAGTTAAGATCATATTGCTGTTCTCGGCCATCTGAGGAGTGAGGTAAACTTCAGATCAGGGGACAGCGGGCAGATGAATCTGCATAGAGGTATGTAGCAGTTTTTATTTTCTGACAATGGAATTGATGAGAAAATCCTGCCATACCGATATAATGTCATGTATGTATACTTTACACTTCAGTATTCTGGGGAATGGTACTTCACTAGAATTACACTGTAAGAAATACATAAAGCTGTTTAATAACTAGAGATTATGTTTAACGTTTTTGCTGGAATGTAAAATCGTTTTCATTTGCTGAGGTACTGTGTGAATAAATGTTTGGGCACTATTTTTCCACTTGGCAGTTGCTTAATCTGTTTTTCTGACAGTTTCTGTTCTCCCTCACTGCTGTGTGTGAGGGGGAGGGGCCGTTTTTTGGCGCTTTTACTATGCATCAAATATTTCAGTCAGCAACTCATTGTATTCCCTGCATGATCCGGTTCATCTCTACAGAGCTCAGGGGTCTTCAAAACTTATTTTGAGGGAGGTAATTTCTCTCAGCAGAGCTGTGAGAATTATAGTTTGACTGAGATAAAAAACGTTTATTCTGTAATTTGTTTCCTGCTTTCAGAATTTGTTATCTTTGCTAATGGGATTAAACCTTTGCTAAAGTTGTGTTGTTTACAAGGATTGAGGCTATAACTGTTTCAATTTATTAATTTTCAACTGTCATAGATCTTCTGTGCTTCTTAAAGGCACAGTACGTTTTAATATTATTCTAATTGAATTGTATTTCCAAGTTGCAAGTTTATTTGCTAGTGTGTTAAACATGTCTGATTCAGAGGATGATACCTGTGTCATTTGTTGCAATGCCAAAGTGGAGCCCAATAGAAATTTATGTACTAACTGTATTGATGCTACTTTAAATAAAAGTCAATCTGTACAAATTGAACAAATTTCACCAAACAACGAGGGGAGAGTTATGCCGACTAACTCGCCTCACGTGTCAGTACCTACATCTCCCGCTCAGAGGGAGGTGCGTGATATTGTAGCGCCGAGTACATCTGGGCGGCCATTACAAATCACATTACAGGATATGGCTACTGTTATGACTGAGGTTTTGGCTAAATTACCAGAACTAAGAGGTAAGCGTGATCACTCTGGGGTGAGAACAGAGTGCGCTGATAATATTAGGGCCATGTCAGACACTGCGTCACAGGTGGCAGAACATGAGGACGGAGAACTTCATTCTGTGGGTGACGGTTCTGATCCAAACAGACTGGATTCAGATATTTCAAATTTTAAATTTAAACTGGAAAACCTCCGTGTATTACTAGGGGAGGTGTTAGCGGCTCTGAATGATTGTAACACAGTTGCAATACCAGAGAAAATGTGTAGGTTGGATAAATATTTTGCGGTACCGACGAGTACTGAGGTTTTTCCTATACCTAAGAGACTTACTGAAATTGTTACTAAGGAGTGGGATAGACCCGGTGTGCCGTTCTCACCCCCTCCGATATTTAGAAAAATGTTTCCAATAGACGCCACCACAAGGGACTTATGGCAAACGGTCCCTAAGGTGGAGGGAGCAGTTTCTACCTTAGCTAAGCGTACCACTATCCCGGTGGAGGATAGCTGTGCTTTTTCAGATCCAATAGATAAAAAGTTAGAGGGTTACCTTAAGAAAATGTTTGTTCAACAAGGTTTTATATTGCAACCCCTTGCATGCATTGCGCCGATCACGGCTGCAGCGGCATTCTGGATTGAGTCTCTGGAAGAGAACATTGGTTCAGCTACTCTGGACGACATTACGGACAGGCTTAGGGTCCTTAAACTAGCTAATTCATTCATTTCGGAGGCCGTAGTACATCTTACTAAACTTACGGCGAAGAATTCAGGATTCGCCATTCAGGCACGCAGGGCGCTGTGGCTAAAATCCTGGTCAGCTGATGTTACTTCTAAGTCTAAATTGCTTAATATACCTTTCAAAGGGCAGACCTTATTCGGGCCCGGGTTGAAAGAGATTATCGCTGACATTACAGGAGGTAAAGGCCATGCCCTGCCTCAGGACAAAGCCAAAGCCAAGACTAGACAGTCTAATTTTCATTCCTTTCGTAATTTCAAAGCAGGAGCAGCATCAACTTCCTCTGCACCAAAACAGGAAGGAGCTGTTGCTCGCTACAGACAAGGCTGGAAACCTAACCAGTCCTGGAACAAGGGCAAGCAGACTAGGAAACCTGCTGCTGCCCCTAAAACAGCATGAATTGAGGGCCCCCGATCCGGGATCGGATCTAGTGGGGGGCAGACTTTCTCTCTTCGCCCAGGCTTGGGCAAGAGATGTTCAGGATCCCTGGGCGCTAGAGATAATATCTCAGGGATACCTTCTGGACTTCAAATACTCTCCTCCAAGAGAGAGATTTCATCTGTCAAGATTGTCAACAATCCAGACAAAGAAAGAGGCGTTTCTACGCTGCGTACAAGAGCTCTTGTTAATGGGAGTAATCCATCCAGTTCCACGATCGGAACAGGGACAGGGGTTTTACTCAAATCTGTTTGTGGTTCCCAAAAAAGAGGGAACTTTCAGACCAATCCTGGACTTAAAGATCCTAAACAAATTCCTAAGAGTTCCATCGTTCAAGATGGAGACTATTCGGACAATTTTACCTATGATCCAAGAGGGTCAATACATGACCACTGTAGATTTAAAAGATGCTTACCTTCACATACCGATTCACAAAGATCATTATCGGTACCTAAGGTTTACCTTCCTAGACAGGCATTACCAGTTTGTGGCTCTTCCATTCGGATTGGCTACAGCTCCAAGAATCTTCACAAAGGTTCTGGGTGCTCTTCTGGCGGTACTAAGACCGCGGGGAATCTCGGTAGCTCCATACCTAGACGACATTCTGATACAAGCTTCAAGCTTTCAAACTGCCAAGTCTCATACAGAGTTAGTGCTGGCATTTCTAAGGTCACATGGATGGAAGGTGAACGAAAAGAAAAGTTCACTCGTTCCACTCACAAGAGTTCCCTTCCTGGGGACTCTTATAGATTCTGTAGAAATGAAGATTTACCTGACAGAGGACAGGCTAACAAGACTTCAAAGTGCTTGCCGCACCCTTCATTCCATTCAATACCCGTCAGTGGCTCAATGCATGGAGGTAATCGGCTTAATGGTAGCGGCAATGGACATAGTACCCTTTGCACGCTTACACCTCAGACCACTGCAACTGTGCATGCTAAGTCAGTGGAATGGGGATTACTCAGACTTATCCCCTTCTCTGAATCTGGATCAAGAGACCAGAAATTCTCTTCTATGGTGGCTTTCTCGGCCACATCTGTCCAGGGGGATGCCATTCAGCAGACCAGACTGGACAATTGTAACAACAGACGCCAGCCTTCTAGGTTGGGGTGCCGTCTGGAATTCTCTGAAGGCTCAGGGACAATGGAGTCAGGAGGAGAGTCTCCTGTCAATAAACATTCTGGAATTGAGAGCAGTTCTCAATGCCCTCCTGGCTTGGCCCCAGTTGACAACTCGGGGGTTCATCAGGTTTCAGTCGGACAACATCACGACTGTAGCTTACATCAACCATCAGGGAGGGACAAGAAGCTCCCTAGCTATGATGGAAGTATCAAAGATAATTTGCTGGGCAGAGTCTCACTCTTGCCACCTGTCAGCAATCCACATCCCGGGAGTGGAGAACTGGGAGGCGGATTTCTTAAGTCGTCAGACTTTTCATCCGGGGGAGTGGGAACTTCATCCGGAGGTCTTTGCCCAAATACTTCGACGTTGGGGCAAACCAGAGATAGATCTCATGGCGTCTCGACAGAATGCCAAGCTTCCTCGTTACGGGTCCAGATCCAGGGATCCAGGAGCAGTCCTGATAGATGCTCTGACAGCACCTTGGGACTTCAGGATGGCTTACGTGTTTCCACCCTTCCCGTTGCTTCCTCGATTGATTGCCAGAATCAAACAAGAGAGAGCATCAGTGATTCTAATAGCACCTGCGTGGCCACGCAGGACTTGGTATGCAGACCTGGTGGACATGTCATCCTGTCCACCTTGGTCTCTACCTCTGAAACAGGACCTTCTGATACAGGGTCCCTTCAAACATCAAAATCTAACTTCTCTGAAGCTGACTGCTTGGAAATTGTACGCTTGATTTTATCAAGACGTGGATTTTCTGAGTCAGTTATTGATACCTTAATACAGGCTAGGAAACCTGTTACCAGAAAGATTTACCATAAGATATGGCGTAAATACCTATATTGGTGTGAATCCAAAGGTTACTCTTGGAGTAAGGTTAGGATTCCTAGGATATTGTCTTTTCTACAAGAAGGTTTAGAAAAGGGTTTATCTGCTAGTTCATTAAAGGGACAGATCTCAGCTCTGTCCATTCTGTTACACAAACGTCTGTCAGAAGTTCCTGACGTCCAGGCTTTTTGTCAGGCTTTGGCCAGAATTAAGCCTGTGTTTAAAACTGTTGCTCCACCATGGAGTTTAAACCTTGTTCTTAATGTTTTACAGGGCGTTCCGTTTTAACCCCTTCATTCCATTGATATAAAGTTGTTATCTTGGAAAGTTCTATTTTTAATGGCTATTTCCTCGGCTCGAAGAGTCTCTGAATTATCAGCCTTACATTGTGATTCTCCTTATTTGATTTTTCTTTCGGATAAGGTAGTCCTGCGTACTAAACCTGGGTTCTTACCTAAGGTAGTTACTAACAGGAATATCAATCAAGAGATTGTTGTTCCTTCTTTATGCCCAAATCCTTCTTCAAAGAAGGAACGTCTACTGCACAACCTGGATGTAGTCCGTGCTCTAAAATTTTACTTACAGGCAACTAAGGAATTTCGACAAACGTCTTCTCTGTTTGTCATTTACTCTGGGCAGAGGAGAGGTCAAAAAGCTTCCGCTACCTCTCTTTCTTTTTGGCTTCGTAGCATAATTCGTTTAGCTTATGAGACTGCTGGACAGCAGCCTCCTGAAAGAATTACAGCTCATTCTACTAGAGCTGTGGCTTCCACTTGGGCCTTCAAGAATGAGGCCTCTGTTGAACAGATTTGCAAGGCTGCAACTTGGTCTTCGCTTCATACTTTTTCCAAATTTTACAAATTTGACACTTTTGCTTCATCGGAGGCTATTTTTGGGAGAAAGGTTCTTCAGGCAGTGGTTCCTTCTGTATAAAGAGCCTGCCTATCCCTCCCGTCATCCGTGTACTTTTGCTTTGGTATTGGTATCCCAGAAGTAATGATGACCCGTGGACTGATCACACTTAACAGAAGAAAACATAATTTATGCTTACCTGATAAATTCCTTTCTTCTGTAGTGTGATCAGTCCATGGCCCGCCCTGTTTTTAAGGCAGTTAAATATTTTTTAATTTATACTCCAGTCACCACTTCACCCTTGGCTATTCCTTTCTCGTTGGTCCTTGGTCGAATGACTGGGAGTGACGTAGAGGGGAGGAGCTATATGCAGCTCTGCTGGGTGAATCCTCTTGCACTTCCTGTTGGGGAGGAGTAATATCCCAGAAGTAATGATGACCCGTGGACTGATCACACTACAGAAGAAAGGAATTTATCAGGTAAGCATAAATTATGTTTTTCTAATTTCCTTTCTTTCTTTCTTTTCTTACCTTTCTTTCTTTCTCTCTTTCTTCCTTTCTTTCTCTTTATTTCTGTCTTTCTTGTATTCTCTCTCTCTCTTTCTTTCTTCCTTTCTTTTCAAAGATTCTCCAGCATGTAGAAAAATTGTAGTTCTAACTTCACAGGGCTGAACTCACTATATGATCAAAGAAGAAATGTCAAACCCTCCAGCACTTCATGATCTGTCTTATTTCTGTATCTGAAGGAGAGACAAGCTTGATGCAATGAAGCACTGTATGCTATGAGAGTTTTGTTACACTTACACTTTGTACATTGTATTTTATATTACTTTACACTTCAGCTTTGGCCCTTTCAGAATTATTACATTCAAGCTTTTCACTTTCTATTTTATATTTTAATACATTTAGATTTAGATTCAGCAGTGATTTTACAAATTCTGATTGCTTAGAAAAGTTCTGTGTTACTTTAACAAATTAGGGTCATAATTTGTATATTTCTTTGTATCTTTTACAACTTACATTGGTATTTTCTCTATTGTAAAATAAAACACAGCTTCAGAAAATGGGAGGAATAGGGGTGTTCCCTTTGCTGAACAGTGGAGTTCCCAGGGTATGTCTGAAGCTCTCTCATGAGTCTTGTGAAATGCTGTAAGAATGTTAAACAAACTGGTCTCACTGTTTTTTCATGCCAGCTATATGCAAGTGAAGTTTGCTACAAATTCACAATATATGTATTTAACTAAGAGAAAAGTAATATATACTAATCTATAGGCAAAAGCAAGATACATTGTAGTGAAAACATTTCAGTTTAATTTGTAACTGATGCAAATTGAGCCTTTATATCAGCCCCAGGTTTTTTTAGTTATCTTTTTCACCCCTGTGAAATTCTATACCTCAGAGAGGTTTGTTAATTTCTATCGATAGCATCTCTTATCTCTCTGGGACTTCCAGGTCCATCTTTTTTCTTATAGATTTAAGTGAGTCCAGTCCCTATGAAGTCTGAACAATAACTTCTCTTCAAACTAGAGAATATTTGCTTATCAGGACCATAGAAAGTAATGAGGCTCTCTGGGAAACTAACACCTAGATTTAGAGTTCTGCGTTAGCCGTCCAAACCAGTTTTAGGGGGTCCAAAGCTGGTTTTGGCCGCCCGCTAGTATTTAGAGTCAGTCAGGAAAGGGTCTAATGCTCACTTTCCAGCCGCTACTTTTCCATACCGCAGATCCCCTTACGTCAATTGCGTATCCTATCTTTTCAATGGGATCTTTCTAACACTGGTATTTAGAGTCTTGGCTGAAGTGAGCGTTAGAACTCTAACGACAAAACTCCAGCCGCAGAAAAAAGTCAGGAGTTAAGATCTTTATGGGCTAACGCCGGTTTATAAAGCTCCTAACTACTGTGCTCTAAAGTACACTAACACCCATAAACTACCTATGTACCCCTAAACTGAGGTCCCCCCACATTGCCGCCACTCTAATAAAATTATTTAACCCTGAATCTGCCGACCGCACACCGCCGCAACCTACATTATCCCTATGTACCCCTAATCTGCTGCCCCTAACATCGCCAACCCCTATATTATATTTATTACCCCCTAATCTGCCCCCCCAACGTCGCCGCTACCTTACCTACACATATTAACCAGTAATCTGCTGACCGGACCTCACCGCTACTATAATAAATGTATTAATCCCTAAACCGCCTCACTCCAGCCTCAAAAACCCTATAATAAATAGTATTAACCCCTAATCTGCCCTCCCAAACATCGCCGACACCTAACTTCAAGTATTAACCCCTAATCTGCCGACCGGACCTCGCCGCTACTCTAATAAATGTATTAACCCCTAAAGCTAAGTCTAACCCTAACACTAACACCCCCCTAAGTTAAATATAATTTTTATCTAACTAAATAAATTAATTCTTATTAAATAAATTAATCCTATTTAAAGCTAAATACTTACCTGTAAAATAAACCCTAATATAGCTACAATATAATGAATAATTATATTGTAGCTATTTTAGGATTTATATTTATTTTACATTCAACTTTGTAGTTATTTTAACTAGGTACAATAGCTATTAAATAGTTAATAACTATTTAATAGCTACCTATTTAAAATAATTATAAAATTACCTGTAAAATAAATCCTAACTTAAGTTACAATTAAACCTAACACTACACTATCAATAAATTAATTAACTAAACTATCTACAATTATCTACAATTAAATCAACTAAACTAAATTACAAAAAAAACAAACACTAAATTACAAAAAATAAAAAAGATTACAAGAATTTTAAACTAATTACACCTACTCTAAGCCCCCTAAAAAAATAACAAAGCCCCCCAAAATAAAAAAAATGCCCTACCCTATTCTAAAATAAAAAGTTAACAGCTCTTTAACCTTACCAGCCCTTAAAAGGGCCTTTTGCGGGGCATGCCCCAAAGAAAACAGCTCTTTTGCATTTAAATAAACATACAATACCTAGTGATGTCCCGAACTGTTCGCCTGCGAACGGTTCACAGCGAACATAGCTTGTTCGCGTTCGCGTTTGTGGGCGAACACATGGCGATGTTCGATCCGCCCCTATGTGTCATCATTGTAGAAACTTTGACCCTTTATGTCACAGCCGCCTGACACATTAGAGCCAATCAACATCAGACACTCCCTCACAGACCCTCCCAGCTACTCGGAATCCGCCATTTTAGACTCATAACGACCTTGCTTTCTTAATGAGAGGACGTGTTGTGTTTTTGCTCTTGACATTAATAGGAAAAACATAGCTAGGCTAGTGTATTTACAGTCCAGAAGGACTCCACTCATCTCTGCTGCAAGCACAGCACCCCAAAAAGCCCTTTTTAGGGCTATATTTCGTGCCGTTTTTTTTTTTTTTCCGTTTTTTTTTTATTAGCATTTGCCTGGCTTTCAGCTGTGTGTTTAAGGCTCACAGCATATGCTGTGACTACTGCCACTACTGATATCTCCCTAACAACATTAGTTTAAATTTAACTAACCAAAAAAATTTAATTATTTTTCTAGTGTAATTTTTTTTCATTTTCTATCAGGCCAGTGTCACACAGCATATACTCTGGTTCATTGCTCTGTGCCAGCCAGCAGCCACCAGTGTTAATATCCGTTTATAACATTATTTTAAATTTAAAAAAAAAAAAAAAAAATTTTGCTAGTGTAATCTAATTCTAATTCAGTCTTTTGGTTAATTGGTCTGTGCCAGGCAGCCACCCAGCACTCATATCTATTCTTCTTCACCTTATTTTAATATAAAAAAAAAAAGTTTAAATTTGTTTGCTAGTGTAATCTAATATAATTTTCTATCCGGCCTGTGTGTTTTGCTGACATACAGAGCCTACTGTGTTTACTTGCTGCCCTCCCTAGTCTATGAGCCATGACTCATATGAGTTTAACCTTTTTTTAATTCCCCCCCCCCCCCCAAAAAAAAATAATTTCAATCATTTTTCTAGTGTAATCTAATAGTATTTTCTATCAGGCGTGTGTGTATGCGACTTACAGAGCCTACTGTTTTTAATAACTGCCCTCCCTTCCAAGGCTATCAGCCACGACTCATATGTATGTGCTTAACCTTTTTCTTAAAATTTCCAAAAAAAAGTCTTTAAATCATTATGCTAGTGTAATCTAATTGTATTTTCTATCAGGCCTGTGTCTAACTGTCTATCTGACTTACACAGCATACTGTTGTTATAATTGCTGCCCTCCGTAGCAGCCAGCCAGTGCGACCATGTAATGGGTTACCAGCTTTATGCTGATGCTAGTCTTAGTTGACTTGATAATCTATATAAGTTTGTGTTACAGGTGATTTATGACAGTCTGCTAAGGAGTAGACCAACTCATAACCACTTGAGTTAATCTTGCCTATTAGAATAATACCTGAAATATATGGTATATACAGGGTAATGGCTTAGGCAAACGATGGTCAGTACATTGAGAACTAGAACAGTGATTCAGAGTATGTTATGTGATCAGGATCACAACAGGTTAAATGAATAGCATGAATAGGAAGGTCAAGTCTTTGATATACTTATGTTACTGCTTAATTATAACTGGCACATGAGGTAAATCCAATCACATTACACTGCAAGTTCACAGATTCTGAGTACATTCAATTAGCAAATTGCCTCTTCATTAACTGAGCAGTTATAGCAGATTATACAGGTTGGTACAAGATAACAGTAGAGCATTACATACGGAACCTGTTTGAAGGAGTCTTTGGGAGCAGCGGCGATGAGGTGGCAGCAGAATCTGCGAGTAGGCTGAGCGCAGATTGTGAGAGCCGCTTCAGTTGTTTGCTTGTGCTGCTGCGGCGAGAGACTGAGGCCGTGCAGCGGAGGAGCGTATGAGCGTGATGAGCTCAGGAGCAGGGTTGCTAGGAGACACAAACTTGTTGTTATGCGGTTAACCGCTGTGAATACAGACGGAGAGAGAGCCTGCAGCTAAGGTAACCTCCGGTAACAGGAGGCGTTGTGTTACTTCTGTAGGACTGAAGAGATTCTGTAGGAATACAAGGAAATGGTTAGAGCTGAGTTACTTCAGAAATTAACTTCAATAAACCAGCAATGTATGCTGGGAACGGTTAGAGTTTATAGGAAGTGGTTAGTTAAATTGAAAGAAAAGGTGGTATGGATGTGGTAGACAGGCTGCTAAAGGTGGAATGGAGATATACATGACATATCCCCCCCCCAAGGGGACCGCAAGGGGTCATCGAGGCGCAGGCCGATCCGGATGCCTTCTATGAAAAAGGGACACCAAACGAGGTGCGGAGAGGTTGGAGGCAGGTTCCCAGGAATCCTCAGAGGAGTCAAAGCCTGCCCAATGGATAAGGTATTGGAGTTGTCCACGGCACCACCTAGAGTCAATGACTGAATGCACCTTGTATTCAGGATCCGGAGTCGAGGTAGCCGAAGGAGTAGGAGGCAGAGGCCGAGAAGCATCACAGGGTTTAATGAGAGAGACATGGAATGTCGGGTGGATCCGATAGTTCGAAGGTAATTGTAAAGTAACAGTGAGAGGATTGCGTATGGCAATGATAGGGAATGGTCCTACATAAAGTTTATTAAATTTCCTACAGGGGGTAGGTATTCTCAAGTTTCTGGCAGCTAACCAAACCAAGTCTCCAACCTTATAGTCAGGGTGAGGTCTATGACGTAGGTCATAGTAACGTTTCTGGGTGGCTTGAGCTTGTTGAATGTTATCCCTGATAACTGAAAAGGT
The DNA here is from genome assembly GCF_027579735.1 of Bombina bombina. Taxonomy (NCBI): domain Eukaryota; kingdom Metazoa; phylum Chordata; class Amphibia; order Anura; family Bombinatoridae; genus Bombina; species Bombina bombina. The sequence goes on along the minus strand of NC_069505.1, from coordinate 162,912,587 downwards.
CTGTTTGATTGAGTTGACAAGGTCATTGACCTGTGGACAAGGAGTATCCGTAAGAGGTAAAGGATGGAAACGAGGATGGAGTCCAGAGGTGATAAAGAAGGGAGAATATCCAGTAGACGAGTTGGTAGTGTTATTGTAGGCGAATTCCGCTTGTGGGAGAAAGGAAAACCAGGAGTCATGTTTGTTGGAGCAGAAGCAGCGTAAATACTGCTCCAACCATTGATTGATTCTCTCACAGAGACCGTTTGTCTGTGGATGATATGAGGTGGTCAGATGTTGTTGTATATTAAGAGAGCAGCATAGGTTTTTCCAGAATTTGGAAGTGAATTGGGACCCCCTATCACTAATAACTGATGATGGGAGACCATGCAAGCGAACTACCTCCCTGATGAATAAATCTGCAGTCTTTTGGGCTGTTGGGAGTGACTCTGTGGGGATGAAGTGTGCCATTCTAGAAAATAGATCCACTACCACGAAGATGGTAGTCATCCCTCCAGATTTCGGAAGGTCAACTATGAAGTCCATAGATATACTGGTCCAAGGGAGCTCAGGTACTGGTAAGTTTTGAAGCAAGCCTACTGGCATTTGATGTGCGGGTTTACATGTCTGACATGTAGGACAAGACTTTACGTATTTGATTACGGATAGTCTCATAGTAGGCCACCAGAAATATCTCTGTAGGAGGTCAAGAGTTTTATGAATGCCTAAATGTCCAGCCAAAGATGAATCATGAGATAATGATAAGACCTTGTCACGAAGAGTTGGTGGTACATACATCTTGGATCGGTTGCAGAGGATTCCATTATCATCTGGTATAAGGGGGTAAGAGGTTTTTGTATTATCCGATTGTTGTTGAGACTTGAGTTCTGCTAGGTCTTTAGAGAGCAGGCCTACTATGCAAGACTTGGGGACAATTGTCGAGAAAGAAGAAACTACTTGGGGTCTGACATCCTTACGAGAGAGGGCATCCGCCTTCCCATTCCTGGATCCTGGGCGGTAAGTGATCGTATACCTGAAACGAGAAAAATAGAGGCTCCAGCGCAGCTGTCTGGCTGAGAGGGTGCGGTTAGTCTGAAGATACTGGAGGTTTTTGTGATCAGTATAGATCTCTATTGGTTGTTCTGCTCCCTCCAGTAAATGTCTCCACTGATCAAATGAAGATTTGATGGCCAGCAGCTCTTTTTCTCCTACCGGGTAGTTTAATTCTGCAGGAGTTAATAATCTGGAGTAATAACAGACTGGATGCAATGTGTCCTTGGGAGAGGTTCTCTGCGAAAGAACCGAGCCAATGGCGTATTCTGAAGCGTCTACTTCAAGAACGAATTGGGCTTTACAGTTGGGTAATTGCAAAACTGGTGATGAGACAAATAAGTGTTTTAGCAAGTCAAAGGCTTTTTGTGCTTGTGGAGTCCATATAAAGGATGTTGTGGACTTAGTCAGGTTTGTGAGTGGTTTAGAGAGTGCTGCAAAATTCTGGATGAAACGTCTGTAGAAGTTTGCGAAGCCTAAGAACCGTTGGATATCTTTTACCGTAGATGGCGTTGGCCAGGATGTGATGGCTGAGATTTTACTGTCTTCCATCATTATCTTGCTCTTGCTAATGCGATATCCTAGAAATGACACCTCACTGACATGGAAGAGACACTTTTCAAGTTTAACATAGAGTTTGTGTGTCTGTAACCTGGATAAGACAAGCCTAACGTGTGTGACATGTTCTGAGAATGTAGAAGAGTAAATCAGGATGTCGTCAAGATAGACCACCAGGAAAGTGTCAAGGATGTCCCTAAAGATGTCGTTAATGAAGTTCTGAAATGTTGCCGGAGCGTTGCATAGACCGAATGGCATAACAGTATACTCGAAAAGACCATACCTGGTCCTAAATGCAGTCAGCCACTCGTCTCCGGCCCTTATTCTAACAAGGTTATAGGCGCCTCTAAGATCCAATTTTGTGAATATAGTTGCGCCTGTTAGCCTCTCAATCAGTTCTGGAATGAGAGGCAGGGGGTACCTGTTCTTTATGGTACGCTTATTCAACTCCCGATAATCTATTATCGGGCGAAGGGTCCCATCCTTGTTTTTAACAAAAAAATGCCGGCGCCTGCAGGAGAAGTGGAGGGCCGGATAAAGCCTTTTCTCAGATTATCAGTTATGTAGGTCTTAAGGTGAAGTAGTTCGGGTCTAGATAGGGGGTAAATATGGCCATAAGGGATGGTTGCACCGGGAAGCAGGTCTATGGGGCAATCGTAGGCCCTATGAGGAGGTAAAGACTCGGCCTCAGTCTTATTGAAGACCTCAGAAAAATCAAGGTATTGAGTGGGAATTGTAGGAGTAGATGTGGTTAGCAAATGAGAGTTAGGAAAACAGGTGGTTGAACAGTAGGGAGAAGAGAATTCAAGTGTGAGGGTATCCCAATGAACCTGAGGTTGGTGTTGTTTAAGCCAAGATATACCCAAGACAACAGGATAAATGGGGGAAGAGATGATATCAAACGTGATGGTTTCAGAATGACCAGAGGAGGAGGTAACAAGAAGAGGAATGGTTTGTTGAGAGACAGGACCTGAAGGTAAGTGTGTTCCATCAATAACTTTCAAATGCAGAGGTGTGCTTTTAAACAAAAAAGGTATTTTATTAACTTCAACTAAAGATATATCAAGAAAGTTGGCGCAAGCACCTGTGTCGATCATGGCATTACAATTTATCCGATGTCGATCCCACTGCAAAAGTAAGGGGATAGTAAGATATGCAGTGGTTGTATATTTAGTATGCAGACAGTGATGTGGTGTGTGTACATTACCTAATTTCTGTCTCAGAAGTAGGGGGCATTCTTTAACAGCATGGTCAGTCCCTGCACAGTACATACAGAGATTTAATGCACGGCGTCTAGCCTTTTCTTGTGCAGTGAGGGGTCCTCTTAGGAAACTGATATCCATTGGTTGTTCAGCCGGTGGAGTGGTGCTGGGAGGAGTTGGTAATATTCTGCGCACTGGAGTGGTGGAAGGATTTCTCTCTTGTCTCCTCTCCCTGAGTCTTCGGTCTATGGTTATCGTTAGTGTATACAACTCTTCTAAGCGATCTGGTATGCCAATCCTGGCGAGTTCATCTTTGATCTCTTCGGCGAGACCTAGGCGATATTGGTTCTTCAAGGACACGTCATTCCAGAGGGAATCTCTTGCCCAGATTTTGAAGCGGGTGATATAGTCTTCAACTGGTGTTTTATGTTGTTTCAGGTTTCTAAGTTTACCTTCTGCCGTGACCTGACGGTGGGGGTCATCATATAGTGTAGAAAGGGCCTTGAGGAAGGCATCTAAGGAATTGAGTATAGGGTCCTGAGTCTCGTAGAAAGAGTCAGCCCAGGCCCTGGGTTCACCCCTTAGATAGGACACTATGGTGAGCACCTTGGTGCGGTCAGTCGCATAGGTCCTGGGGCGTAGGTCGAACAACAGAAGACAAGCGTTCCTGAACTGTCTGAAGGTGGAGCGGTCACCAGAAAATTTCTCTGGGTAAGAGACCTGGGGTTCAGAATGCTGGTCGCTGCCCGTGTTTCTGTTGGAGAGAACTTCTCTTAAACAGGCTTTGAGGCTTTGGTTTTCAACCTGTAGCTCTCTGAATGCTTGAGTGAGATTGTCAAGCCGTTGATTAAGGCTGTGTAGTTGGGGGGTCACATCAGTCTGTTCCATCTCCCTTATTTATTATTTTTTTTTTTTTTTGTAAATATATATATGGCTGGTTTATTATGTAATGGGTTACCAGCTTTATGCTGATGCTAGTCTTAGTTGACTTGATAATCTATATAAGTTTGTGTTACAGGTGATTTATGACAGTCTGCTAAGGAGTAGACCAACTCATAACCACTTGAGTTAATCTTGCCTATTAGAATAATACCTGAAATATATGGTATATACAGGGTAATGGCTTAGGCAAACGATGGTCAGTACATTGAGAACTAGAACAGTGATTCAGAGTATGTTATGTGATCAGGATCACAACAGGTTAAATGAATAGCATGAATAGGAAGGTCAAGTCTTTGATATACTTATGTTACTGCTTAATTATAACTGGCACATGAGGTAAATCCAATCACATTACACTGCAAGTTCACAGATTCTGAGTACATTCAATTAGCAAATTGCCTCTTCATTAACTGAGCAGTTATAGCAGATTATACAGGTTGGTACAAGATAACAGTAGAGCATTACATACGGAACCTGTTTGAAGGAGTCTTTGGGAGCAGCGGCGATGAGGTGGCAGCAGAATCTGCGAGTAGGCTGAGCGCAGATTGTGAGAGCCGCTTCAGTTGTTTGCTTGTGCTGCTGCGGCGAGAGACTGAGGCCGTGCAGCGGAGGAGCGTATGAGCGTGATGAGCTCAGGAGCAGGGTTGCTAGGAGACACAAACTTGTTATGCGGTTAACCGCTGTGAATACAGACGGAGAGAGAGCCTGCAGCTAAGGTAACCTCCGGTAACAGGAGGCGTTGTGTTACTTCTGTAGGACTGAAGAGATTCTGTAGGAATACAAGGAAATGGTTAGAGCTGAGTTACTTCAGAAATTAACTTCAATAAACCAGCAATGTATGCTGGGAACGGTTAGAGTTTATAGGAAGTGGTTAGTTAAATTGAAAGAAAAGGTGGTATGGATGTGGTAGACAGGCTGCTAAAGGTGGAAGGAGATATACATGACAGACCACTCATAGAGTCATATGTGCATTGCACTTCTTAACATAATTTTAATATTAAAATCTAAAATTTTACAATATTTTGCTAGTGTAATCTAACTTAATTTTCTATCAGGCCTGTGTTTTTGTCACTTACACAGCATACTGTGTTAAATTGCTGCCCTACCTACCATCCACGACTCATTTCTGCCAGCCTGTGTTCCAGGCCCAACTAGCCAATTAGTGGCACCAATCACAATTCTTGTAACAGTAATTAAAAAAAAAAATCATAATTTTTTGGACTGCAAATATTCAGTGCCATTGAATTGCATTTACCTCCTGCCTGCCACTGCCAGCCTTTTGTGCCAGGCCGTCTAGCCAACTATTTACACCAATCATAATTGTTGTCACAGACAGTATAGTTACTAATTTAAATTAAAAAATGTTTTATTTTTTATCTTAATCCTCAGTTTGCTCGTGCCCTAGAATTGCACTTTTCTACTGCCTTCCAAGCTTGTGTGCCAGGCCTACTTGAAAAATATTTACACCAATCATATTTGTTGTGACAGTATTCTTAATAATTAAAAATTAAAATTGTTGGTAATAGTCGTTGAGAATCCTCAGTGTGCTGGTGCCATTGAATAGCACTTTCCTGCTGCCTTGCAGCCTGCTGTGAGCCAGGCCCACCTAGCCAATTGTTGCCAGCAATCATATTTCTTTTAACAGTATTGCAAAAATTGTCAATCATCACTGTTTTGACTGTCAGTAATCAGTCTCCTAGTGTCCTTGAATTGCATCTACCTCCTGCCTGCCAGCCTTTTGTGCCAGGCCGTCTTGCCAACTATTTACAACAATCATAATTTTTGGTCACATTATACTTACTAATTAAAAATAAAAAATTCTTGATTGTTGATGATCTTAATCCTCAGTTTGCTTGTGCCCTAGAATTGCACTTTTCTACAGCCTTCCAAGCCTGTGTGCCAGGCCTACTTGAAAAATATTTACACCAATCATATTTGTTGTGACAGTATTCTTAATAATTAAAAATTAAAATTTTTGTTAATAGTTGTTGTGAATCCTCAGTTTGCTGGTGCCATTGAATAGCACTTTCCTCCTGCCTTGCATCCTGCTGTGAGCCAGGCCCACCTAGCCATTTGTTGCCAGCAATCATATTTCTTTTAACAGTATTGCAAAAATTGTCAATCATCACTGTTTTGACTGTGAGTAATCAGTCTCCTAGTGTCCTTGAATTGCATCTACCTCCTGCCTGCCAGCCTTTTGTGCCAGGCCGTCTTGCCAACTATTTACACCAATCATAATTTTTGGTCACACTATAGTTACTAATTAAAAATAAAAAAATCTTGATTGTTTATGATCTTAATCCTCAGTTTGCTCGTGCCCTAGAATTGCACTTTTCTACAGCCTTCCAAGCCTGTGTGCCAGGCCTACTTGAAAAATATTTACACCAATCATATTTGTTGTGACAGTATTCTTAATAATTAAAAATTAAAATTTTTGTTAATAGTTGTTGTGAATCCTCAGTTTGCTGGTGCCATTGAATAGAACTTTCCTCCTGCCTTGCAGCCTGCTGTGAGCCAGGCCCACCTAGCCATTTGTTGCCAGCAATCATATTTCTTTTAACAGTATTGCAAAAATTGTCAATCATCACTGTTTTGACTGTCAGTAATCAGTCTCCTAGTGTCCTTGAATTGCATCTACCTCCTGCCTGCCATCCTTTTGTGCCAGGCCGTCTTGCCAACTATTTACAACAATCATAATTTTTGGTCACAGTATAGTTACTAATTAAAATGAAAAAATTCTTGATTGTTGATGATCTTAATCCTCAGTCTGCTCGTGCCCTAGAATTGCACTTTTCTACAGCCTTCCAAGCCTGTGTGCCAGGCCTACTTGAAAAATATTTACACCAATCATATTTGTTGTGACAGTATTCTTAATAATTAAAAATTAAAATTTTTGTTAATAGTTGTTGTGAATCCTCAGTTTGCTGGTGCCATTGAATAGCACTTTCCTCCTGCCTTGCATCCTGCTGTGAGCCAGGCCCACCTAGCCATTTGTTGTTAGCAATCATATTTCTTTTAACAGTATTGCAAAAATTGTCAATCATCACTGTTTTGACTGTGAGTAATCAGTCTCCTAGTGTCCTTGAATTGCATCTACCTCCTGCCTGCCAGCCTTTTGTGCCAGGCCGTCTTGCCAACTATTTACACCAATCATAATTTTTGGTCACACTATAGTTACTAATTAAAAATAAAAAAATCTTGATTGTTTATGATCTTAATCCTCAGTTTGCTCCTGCCCTAGAATTGCACTTTTCTACAGCCTTCCAAGCCTGTGTGCCAGGCCTACTTGAAAAATATTTACACCAATCATATTTGTTGTGACAGTATTCTTAATAATTAAAAATTAAAATTTTTGTTAATAGTTGTTGTGAATCCTCAGTTTGCTGGTGCCATTGAATAGCACTTTCCTGCTGCCTTGCAGCCTGCTGTGAGCCAGGCCCACCTAGCCAATTGTTGCCAGCAATCATATTTCTTTTAACAGTATTGCAAAAATTGTCAATCATCACTGTTTTGACTGTCAGTAATCAGTTTCCTAGTGTCCTTGAATTGCATCTACCTCCTGCCTGCCAGCCTTTTGTGCCAGGCCGTCTTGCCAACTATTTACACCAATCCTAATTTTTTGTCACAGTACAGTTACTAATTAAAATTAAAAAAATCTTGATTGTTGACGATCTTAATCCTCAGTTTGCTCGTGCCCTAGAATTGCACTTTTCTACACCCTTCCAAGCCTGTGTGCCAGGCCTACTTAAAAAAATATTTACACCAATCATATTTGTTGTGACAGTATTCTAATAAATAAAAATTAAAATTTTTGGTAAAATGTTGTTGTGAATCCTCAGTTTGCTGGTGCCATTGAATAGCACTTTCCTCCTGCCTTGCAGCCTGCTGTGAGCCAGGCCCACCTAGCCAATTGTTGCCAGCAATCATATTTCTTTTAACAGTATTGCAAAAATTGTCAATCATCACTGTTTTGACTGTCAGTAATCAGTCTCCTAGTGTCCTTGAATTGCATCTACCTCCTGCCTGCCAGCCTTTTGTGCCAGGCCGTCTTGCCAACTATTTACACCAATCATAATTTTTGGTCACACTATAGTTACTAAATAAAAATAAAAAATTCTTGTTTGTTGATGATCTTAATCCTCAGTTTGCTCGTGCCCTAGAATTGCACTTTTCTACAGCCTTCCAAGCCTGTGTGCCAGGCCTACTTGAAAAATATTTACACCAATCATATTTGTTGTGACAGTATTCTTAATAATTAAAAATTAAAATTTTTGTTAATAGTTGTTGTGAATCCTCAGTTTGCTGGTGCCATTGAATAGCAATTTCCTGCTGCCTTGCAGCCTGCTGTGAGCCAGGCCCACCTAGCCAATTGTTGCCAGCAATCATATTTCTTTTAACAGTATTGCAAAAATTGTCAATCATCACTGTTTTGACTGTCAGTAATCAGTCTCCTAGTTTCCTTGAATTGCATCTATCTCCTGCCTGCCAGCCTTTTGTGCCAGGCCGTCTTGCCAACTTTTTACACCAATCCTAATTTTTTTGTCACAGTACAGTTACTAATTAAAATTAAAAAAATCTTGATTGTTGATGATCTTAATCCTCAGTTTGCTCGTGCCCTAGAATTGCACTTTTCTACAGCCTTCCAAGCCTGTGTGCCAGGCCTACTTAAAAAAATATTTACACCAATCATATTTGTTGTGACAGTATTCTAATAAATAAAAATGAAATTTTTTGGTAATAGTTGTTGTGAATCCTCAGTTTGCTGGTGCCATTGAATAGCACTTTCCTCCTGCCTTGCAGCCTGCTGTGAGCCAGGCCCACATAGCCAATTGTTGCCAGCAATCATATTTCTTTTAACAGTATTGCAAAAATTGTCAATCATCACTGTTTTGACTGTCAGTAATCAGTCTCCTAGTGTCCTTGAATTGCATCTATCTCCTGCCTGCCAGCCTTTTGTGCCAGGCCGTCTTGCCAACTATTTACACCAATCCTAATTTTTTGTCACAGTACAGTTACTAATTAAAATTAAAAAAATCTTGATTGTTGATGATCTTAATCCTCAGTTTGCTCGTGCCCTAGAATTGCACTTTTCTACAGCCTTCCAAGCCTGTGTGCCAGGCCTACTTAAAAAAATATTTACACCAATCATATTTGTTGTGACAGTATTCTAATAAATAAAAATTAAAATTTTTGGTAATAGTTGTTGTGAATCCTCAGTTTGCTGGTGCCATTGAATAGCACTTTCCTCCTGCCTTGCAGCCTGCTGTGAGCCAGGCCCACCTAGCCAATTGTTGCCAGCAATCATATTTCTTTTAACAGTATTGCAAAAATTGTCAATCATCACTGTTTTGACTGTCAGTAATCAGTCTCCTAGTGTCCTTGAATTGCATCTACCTCCTGCCTGCCAGCCTTTTGTGCCAGGCCGTCTTGCCAACTATTTACACCAATCATAATTTTTGGTCACACTATAGTTACTAATTAAAATTTAAAAATTCTTGATTGCTGATGATCTTAATCCTCAGTTTGCTCGTGCCCTAGAATTGCACTTTTCTACAGCCTTCCAAGCCTGTGTGCCAGGCCTACTTGAAAAATATTTACACCGATTATATTTGTTGTGACAGTATTCTTAGTAATTAAAAATTAAATTTTTTTGTTAATAGTTGTTGTGAATCCTCAGTTTGCTGGTGCCAGTGAATAGCACTTTCCTCCTGCCTTGCAGCCTACTGTGTGCCCGGCCCACCTAGCCAATTATTGCCAGCAATCATATTTCTTTTAACAGTATTGCAAAAATTGTCAATAATCACTGTTTTGACTGTCAGTAATCAGTCTCCTAGTGTCCTTGAATTGCATTTACCTCCTGTCTGCCAGCCTTTTGTGCCAGGACGTCTTGCCAACTATTTACACCAATCATAATTTTTGTCACAGTATAGTTACTCATTAAAATTAAAAAATTCTTGTTTGTTGATGATCTTAATCCTCAGTTTGCTCGTGCCCTAGAATTGCACTTTTTCACTTCCTTGCAAGACTGTGTGCCAGGCCTACTTGAAAAATATTTACACCAATCATATTTGTTGTGACAGTATTCTTAATAATTAAAAATTAAATTTTTTGTTAATAGTTGTTGTGAATCCTCAGTTTGCTGGTGCCATTGAATAGCACTTTCCTCCTGCCTTGCAGCCTGCTGTGAGCCAGGCCCACCTAGCCATTTGTTGCCAGCAATCATATTTCTTTTAACAGTATTGCAAAAATTGTCAATCATCACTGTTTTGACTGTCAGTAATCAGTCTCCTAGTGTCCTTGAATTGCATCTACCTCCTGCCTGCCATCCTTTTGTGCCAGGCCGTCTTGCCAACTATTTACAACAATCATAATTTTGGTCACAGTATAGTTACTAATTAAAATTAAAAAATTCTTGATTGTTGATGATCTTAATCCTCAGTTTGCTCGTGCCCTAGAGTTGCACTTTTCTACTGCCTTCCAAGCCTGTGTGCCAGGCCTACTTGAAAAATATTTACACCAATCATAGTTGTTGTGACAGTATTCTTAATAATTAAAAATTAAAATTGTTGGTAATAGTCGTTGAGAATCCTCAGTTTGCTGGTGCCATTGAATAGCACTTTCCTGCTGCCTTTCAGCCTGCTGTGAGCCAGGCCCACCTAGCCAATTGTTGCCAGCAATCATATTTCTTTTAACAGTATTGCAAAAATTGTCAATCATCACTGTTTTGACTGTCAGTAATCAGTCTCCTAGTGTCCTTGAATTGCATCTACCTCCTGCCTGCCAGCCTTTTGTGCCCGGCCGTCTTGCCATATTTACAGCAATCCTAGGCCTAGATTTGGAGTTTGGCGTTAGCCGTGAAAACCAGCGTTAGAGGCTCCTAACGCTGGTTTTAGGCTACCTCCGGTATTTGGAGTCAGTCAGAATAGGGTCTAACGCTCACTTTTCAGCCGCGACTTTTCCATACCGCAGATCCCCTTACGTAAATTTCGTATCCTATCTTTTCAATGGGATCTTTCTAACTCCGGTATTTAGAGTCGTGTCTGAAGTGAGCGTTAGACATCTAACGACAAAACTCCAGCCGCAGGAAAAAAGTCAGTAGTTAAGAGCTTTCTGGGCTAACGCCGGTTTATAAAGCTCTTAACTACTGTGCTCTAAAGTACACTAACACCCATAAACTACCTATGTACCCCTAAACCGAGGTCCCCCCACATCGCCGCCACTCGATTAAATTTTTTTAACCCCTAATCTGCCGACCGCCACCTACGTTATACTTATGTACCCCTAATCTGCTGCCCCTAACACCGCCGACCCCTGTATTATATTTATTAACCCCTAACCTGCCCCCCACAACGTCGCCTCCACCTACCTACACTTATTAACCCCTAATCTGCCGACCGCAAAGCGCCGCCACCTAAGTTATCCTTATGTACCCCTAATCTGCTGCCCCTAACACCGCCGACCCCTGTATTATATTTATTAACCCCTAATCTGCCCCCCACAACGTCGCAGCCAGCTACCTACAATAATTAACCCCTAATCTGCCGACCGCAAAGCGCCGCCACCTACGTTATCCTTATGTACCCCTAATCTGCTGCCACTAACACTGCCGACCCCTATATTATATTTATTAACCCCTAATCTGCCCCCCTCAACGTCGCCTCCACCTGCCTACACTTATTAACCCCTAATCTGCTGACCGGAGCTCACCGCTATTCTAATAAATGTATTAACCCCTAAAGCTAAGTCTAACCCTAACACTAACACCCCCCTAAATTAAATATAATTTTAATCTAACGAAATTAATTAACTCTTATTAAATAAATTATTCCTATTTAAAGATAAATACTTACCTGTAAAATAAATCCTAATATAGCTACAATATAAATTATAATTACATTGTAGCTATTTTAGGATTAATATTTATTTGACAGGCAACTTTGTAATTATTTTAACCAGGTACAATAGCTATTAAATAGTTAAGAACTATTTAATAGCTACCTAGTTAAAATAATTACAAAATTACCTGTAAAATAAATCCTAACCTAAGTTACAATTAAACCTAACACTATACTATCAATAAATTAATTAAATAAAATACCTACAATTACCTACAATTAAACCTAACACTACACTATCAATAAATAAATTAAATACAATTCCTACAAATAACTACAATGAAATAAACTAACTAAAGTACAAAAAATAAAAAAGAACTAAGTTACAAAAAATAAAAAAATATTTACAAACATAAGAAAAATATTACAACAATTTTAAACTAATTACACCTACTCTAAGCCCCCTAATAAAATAACAAAGACCCCCAAAATAAAAATGCCCTACCCTATTCTAAATTACTAAAGTTCAAAGCTCTTTTACCTTACCAGCCCTGAACAGGGCCCTTTGCGGGGCATGCCCCAAGAAGTTCAGCTCTTTTGCCTGTAAAAAAAAAAAAACATGCAATACCCCCCCCCCAACATTACAACCCACCACCCACATACCCCTAATCTAACCCAAACCCCCCTTAAATAAACCTAACACTAAGCCCCTGAAGATCTTCCTACCTTATCTTCACCATACCAGGTTCACCGATCCGTCCTGAAGAGCTCCTCCGATGTCGTGATCCAAGCCCAAGCTGGGGGCTGAAGAGGTCCATGATCCGGCTGAAGTCTTCATCCAAGCGGGAGCTGAAGAGGTCCATGATCCGGACGAAGTCTTCATCCAAGCGGGATCTGAAGAGGTCCATGATCCGGATGAAGTCTTCTATCAACGGCATCTTCAATCTTCTTTCTTCAGGAGCCATCATCTTCCATCCGACGCGGAACATCCTCTTCTCCCGACGCCTACTAGCCGAATGACGGTTCCTTTAAGGGACGTCATCCAAGATGGCGTCCCTCAAATTCCGATTGGCTGATAGGATTCTATCAGCCAATCGGAATTAAGGTAGGAATATTCTGATTGGCTGATGGAATCAGCCAATAAGAATCAAGTTCAATCCAATTGGCTGATCCAATCAGCTGTTAATGAGTATTTGTATGACCGGGGTGCTAGGCCAGCCTCTGGGGAACTGGGGATATTTTTTCCAAATTACTGAACGCTCATGCGTAACGCCTGTAGGCTCATGCGTCCTTTTGAGGAGGTGACAAACCTTGTCAGTCGCACCGAAGGCACCATCAGAGACATCATACCATTTGTTTTCTTCTTGGAGCGTGCCCTGCGAAGAGTGCTGGATCAGGCAGTAGATGAGCGTGAAGCGGAAGCGGGAGAGTTGTGGTGTCCATCACCCCCGCAAACAGCCGAATCAGCATCGCTTGCTGGACCTGCGGCAACGCAGGAAAAGGATTGTGAGGAAGAGGAGTCAGAGGAGCAATGTGGCTTTGAGGAGGAGGAGGAAGACCGAGCACAACAGTCATCCCAGGGTGCTCGCTGTTGTCACCTCTCTGGTACCCATGGTGTTGTACGTGGCTGGGGGGGAAGAAGATACCATCAGTGAGATCAGTGAGGAGGAGGAACGCAACATGATTACCTCAGCATCCAACCTTGTTCAAATGGGTTCTTTCATGCTGTCGTGCCTGTTGAGGGACCCTCGTATAAAAAAGCTGAAGGAGAACGACCTGTACTGGGTGTCCACGCTCCTCGACCCCCGGTATAAGCATAAAGTATCTGAAATGTAACCAAATTCCCGCAAGTCGGAAAGGATGGAGCATTTCCATAATAAATTAAAAACTATGCTTTATACAGCGTATAAGGGTGATGTCACAGCACCACGGGAATGTAACAGGGGAAGAGATTAAATTAATCCTCCTCCCACGACCACGGCGGCAAGGACCGGACGCTTTCCTGACATCTTGTTGATGGAGGACATGCGTACCTTTTTAACTCCCATGCACCATCAGAGCCTTTCGGGATCCAGCCTTAGAGAAAGACTCAACCGACAGGTAGCAGACTACCTAGCTTTAACTGCGGATCTCGACACTCTCAGGAGCGATGGACCCCTTGACTACTGGGTGTGCAGGCTGGACTTGTGGCCTGAGCTATCCCAATTTGCAATGGAACTTCTGGCCTGCCCCGCTTCAAGTGTCCTGTCCGAAAGGACTTTTAGTGCAGCAGGAGGTTTTGTCACTGAGAAGAGAAGTCGCCTAGGTCAAAAAAGCCTTGACTATCTCACTTTAATAAAAATGAATGACGGCTGGATCTTGAAGGGACTGACATTGGGCGATACATTTGAATAAAAAATGCCTGATGATGAGATGAGCTGGCTTGGGCTACAACTGGTACACAGGCTGGCCTTTTTTTTTTTTTTTTATAAAGCCGGAGGACTTGCTTGACTTATCCGCCAACAACTAGTGTTCAAGCCACAAGCTTTTAGGGCACTTTATAAATGTTTTACAAACATCGATTTTTCTGGCCGCTGCTACAGCAGTTGCTACAACAATACCCCAATTTTTCAGTCATTTGTACATTCCGAATTTTTCTGGCTCTGCTGCAGCTCTGTGGGTACAAAACTCAAATAAAAAAAATAAGGCACATAACACTAGTGATTAAACTGTTACGAATTGTACAACTTAGCACACCACTCATATCTGGTGGACCATTAAATTGAACGCAAAATGCCACAAATTTGAAAGAGTAGGACTGACCAAGCATCTTTATCCGTCTCTTGGTTGCTCTAAATTATCTCTGTGTTCCATCTATGCCATACCTGTACTCTATTGTGCAAAAGGGTGGCATATGTGGTGTTTCATGCTGTTGTGCCTGTTGCGGGTCGTGGCCCATGGTATAAAAAGGCTGAAGGAGAACGACCTGTAATGGGTGCCCCATCAAATTTTTAGAAAAATGTTCCTGGTTCCTCTCAATTATCTCTGGGTTTCTAAAATGGATGCCATACCTGTACTCGCTTGTGCAAAAGGATGGCATATGGGGTGGTGTTTCCTGCAGTTGTTTCTGTTGAGGGTGCTGGACCCTCTTATAAAAAAGCTGAAGGAGAACGACCTGGAGTGGGAGTCCAAGCATGGTTTTTGGGGGTATTTCACTTTTCCAAACAATTATCTGTGGGTTTCTAAAATCAATGCCGTACCAGTACTCTATTGTTCAAAAGTATGCCATATGTTCTTTTTCCTGCTGGTATTTAGTTTGAGGGTCCTGGACCCTCTTATAAAAAGGCCTAAGGAGAAAGAGGTGTACTGGGTGTCCACTCATTTTTTTTGTCTATTTCACATTTGACCAAAATTATCTCTGGGTTTTGTAAAATGAATGCTGTACCTGTACTCTATTGTTCAAAAGGATGCCATACGTCCTCTTTCCTGCTGGTGTTTTTTTTTGAGGGTCCAGGACCCTCTTATAAAAATGCCTAAGGAGAAAGAGGTGTACTGGGTGTCCACTAATTTTTTTTTCTATTTAACAATTGACCAAAATGATCTCTGGGTTTGTAAAATCAATGCTGTACCTGTACTCTATTGTTCAAAAGGATGCCATACGTCCTCTTTCCTGCTGGTGTTTTTTTTGAGGGTCCAGGACCCTCTTATAAAAAGGCCTAAGGAGAAATAATTGTAATGGGTGTCCATCGAATAATTTTTTTGATTCAAATTCCCGGTTGCAACAAATTATCCCCGGCTTTCTAAAATCAATGCCTTTCCTATAATCTTTTTTTCAAAAGGATGCCATATGTCCTCTTTCCTTCTGCTGGTTTTGTTGAGTGTCCTGGAGCCTCTGCTAAAAAGGCCTAAGGATAAATAAGTGTACTGGGTGTCTATTCAATGTTTTTTTAGATTTCCCAGTTGTAAAAAGTTTTCTCTGTGTTTCTAAAATCAATGCCTTTCCTGTAATCTATTTTTCAAAAGGATGCCATATGTCCTCTTTCATGCTGTTGTTTCTGTTGAGGCTCCGGGACCCTCTTATAAAAAGGCTTAAGGATAAAGAAGTGTACTGGGTGTCCAATCAATGTTTTTTTCTATTTCCCGGGTCATATAAATGATCTCTGTGTTTCTAAAATCAATGCCTTTCCTGTAATCTAATTTACAAAAGTATGCCATATGTCCTCTTTCCTGCTGCTGGTTTTGTTGAGGGTCCTGGAGCCTCTGCTAAAAAGGGCTAAGGATAAAGAAGTGTACTGGGTGTCTAATCTATGTTTTTTTAGATTTCACGGTTGGAACAAATTATCCCCGGGTTTCTAAAATCAATGCCTTTCCTGTAATCTATTATTCACAAGGATGCCATATGTACTCTTTCATGCTGTTGTTTCTGTTGAGGCTCCGGGACCCTCTTATAAAAAGGCCTTAGGGTAAAGAAGTGTACTGGGTGTCCAATCAATGTTTTTTTCTATTTGCCGGGTCATATAAATGATCTCTGTGTTTCTAAAATCAATGCCTTTCCTGTAATCTAATTTACAAAAGTATGCCATATGTCCTCTTTCCTGCTGCTGGTTTTGGCGAGGGTCCTGGAGCCTCTGCTAAAAAGGCCTAAGGATAAAGAAGTGTACTGGGTGTCTAATCTATGTTTTTTTAGATTTCACGGTTGCAAAAAATTATCCACGGGTTTCTAAAATCAATGCCTTTCCTGTAATCTATTATTCACAAGGATTCCATATGTACTCTTTCATGCCGTTACTTCTGTTGAGGCTACGGGAGCCTCTTATTAAAAAGGCCTAAGGAAAAATAAGTGTACTGGGTGTCTAATCAATGTTTTTTCTATTTCCCTGTTGCAACTAATGATCTCTTTGTTTCTAAAATCAATGCCTTTCCTGTAATCTATTATTCAAAAGGATGACATATCTCCTCTTTCATGCTGTTGTTTTGGTTGAGGCTCTGGGACCCTCTTATTAAAAAGGCCTGAGGATAAATAAGTGTAACGGGTGTCTAATCAATGTTTTTTTCTATTTCACGGGTCATATAAATGATCTCTGGGTTTCTAAAATCAATGCCTTTACTGTAATCTATTATTCAAAAGGATGACATATCTCCTCTTTCATGCTGTTGTTTCGGTTGAGGCTCCGGGACCCTCTTATTAAAAAGGCCTGAGGATAAATAAGTGTACTGGGTGTCTAATCAATGTTTTTTTCTATTTCACGGTTGCAAATAATGATCTGTGGGTTTCTAAAATCAATGCCTTTACTGTAATCTATTATTCAAAAGGATGACATATCTCCTCTTTCATGCTGTTGTTTCGGTTGAGGCTCCGGGACCCTCTTATTAAAAAGGCCTGAGGATAAATAAGTGTACTGGGTGTCTAATCGATGTTTTTTTCTATTTCACGGTTGCAAATAATGATCTGTGGGTTTCTAAAATCAATGCCTTTTCTGTAATCTATTATTCAAAAGGATGACATATCTCCTCTTTCATGCTGTTGTTTCGGTTGAGGCTCCGGGACCCTCTTATTAAAAAGGCCTGAGAATAAATAAGTGTACTGGGTGTCTAATCAATGTTTTTTTCTATTTCACGGTTGCAAATAATGATCTGTGGGTTTCTAAAATCAATGCCTTTCTTGTAATCTATTATTCAAAAGGATGACATATGTCCTCTTTCATGCTGTTGTTTCGGTTGAGGTTCCGGGACCCTCTTATTAAAAAGGCCTGAGGAAAAATAAGTGTACTGGGTGTCTAATCAATGTTTTTTTCTATTTCCCGGTTGAAAATAATGATCTGTGGGTTTCTAAAATCAATGCCTTTACTGTAATCTATTATTCAAGAGGATGACATATCTCCTCTTTCATGCTGTTATTTCGGTTGAGGCTCCGGGACCCTCTTATTAAAAAGGCCTGAGGATAAATAAGTGTAACGGCTGTCTAATCAATGTTTTTTTCTATTTCACGGGTCATATAAATGATCTCTGGGTTTCTAAAATCAATGCCTTTCCTGTAATCTATTATTCAAAAGGATGACATATCTCCTCTTTCATGCTGTTGTTTCGGTTGAGGCTCCGGGACCCTCTTATTAAAAAGGCCTGAGGATAAATAAGTGTACTGGGTGTCTAATCAATGTTTTTTTCTATTTCACGGTTGCAAATAATGATCTGTGGGTTTCTAAAATCAATGCCTTTACTGTAATCTATTATTCAAAAGGATGACATATTTCCTCTTTCATGCTGTTGTTTCGGTTGAGGCTCCGGGACCCTCTTATTAAAAAGGCCTGAGGATAAATAAGTGTACTGGGTGTCTAATCATTATTTGCAACCGTGAAATAAAAAAAAAACATTGATCTGTGGGTTTCTAAAATCAATTCCTTTCTTGTAATCTATTATTCAAAAGGATGACATATGTCCTCTTTCATGCTGTTGTTTCGGTTGAGGCTCCGGGACCCTCCTATTAAAAAGGCCTGAGGAAAAATAAGTGTACGGGTTGTCTAATCAATGTTTTTTTCTATTTCCCAGTTGAAAATAATGATTTGTGGGTTTCTAAAATCAATGCCTTTACTGTAATCTATTATTCAAAAGGATGACATATCTCCTCTTTCATGCTGTTGTTTCGGTTGAGGCTCCGGGACCCTCGTATTAAAAAGGCCTGAGGATAAATAAGTGTAACGGGTGTCTAATCAATGTTTTTTTCTATTTCCCGGGTCATATAAATGATCTTTGGGATTCTAAAATCAATGCCTTTCCTGTAATCTATTATTCAAAAGGATGACATATCTCCTCTTTCATGCTGTTGTTTCGGTTGAGGCTCCAGGACCCTCTTATTAAAAAGGCCTGAGGATAAATAAGTGTACTGGGTGTCTAATCAATGTTTTTTTCTATTTCACGGGTCATATAAATGATCTCTGGGATTCTAAAATCAATGCCTTTCCTGTAATCTATTATTCAAAAGGGTGTCTAATCAATGTTTTTTTCTATTTCCCGGTTGCAAATAATGATCTGTGGGTTTCTAAAATCAATGCCTTTCTTGTAATCTATTATTCAAAAGGATGACATATGTCCTCTTTCATGCTGTTGTTTCAGTTGAGGCTCCGGGAGCCTCTTATAAAAAGGCCTAAGGATAAAGAAGTGTTCTGGGTGTCCAATCAATGTTTTTTTTTATTTCACAGTTGCAAAAAAATAATCTATGGCTTTGTAAAATCTATGCCTTACCTGTCATCTATTGTTCAAAAGGATGCTATGTGTCCTCTTTCCGGCTGTTGTTTTTGTTGGGGGTCCGGAACACTATTCTAAAAAGGCTGAAGGAGAATGACCTGTACTGTACTGGGTGTCGAATCATGTTTTTGTTTTCTATTTCACGGTTCATAATAAATATCGCCGTGTAACTAAAATCAATGCCATACCTGTACTCGGTTGTTCAAAAGGATGGCATATGTGGTGTTTCATTCTGTTGTGGTTGTTGAGGGTCGTGGCCGTGGGACAGCTTATAAAACGGCTGAAGGAGAACAACCTGTACAGCCTTGCTCCTCTTTTTAGGCAGGCCAGCTCTTTGCATACATGCCCACAGACTCTGTAACGCATGCCTCTTTTAGGGAGAGGTGCAGCCATAATGCAGGGTCAGCTTACCATGGTTCCCTGCACGCACGTATTGTTGATATATTTTGGTGAGGGTAATCATGATGGCCATGTAGACCACCACCACTGAGAGTCCTGGAAGTAACAGGGATGAGATGAAAGAGCTAAGAATAGTAGAACTTGAAACAACAGAGTTAGCCATGGGTGTTAGTGCAAAACCGCTTGGCTTTTTTTTGGCTTTGGGTGCGGCTATTCATGCAGGCCATATAGAGCTGCCACCATTCGGTTGGCTGATCGGAATAGCCAATAGAATGCAATATCAATCTGATTGGCTGATTGGATCAGCCAATTGGATTGAACTTGAATCTGATTTGCTGATTCAATCAGCCAATCAGATTTTTCCTACCTTAATTCCGATTGGCTGATAGAATCCTATCAGCCAATCGGAATTCGAGGGATGCCATCTTGGATGATGTCACTTAAAGGAACCTTCATTCGTCGGTAGAAGAGGATGGATCCGCGTCGGCTGCTTCAAGATGGTCCCTTTCCGCGCCGGATGGATGAAGATAGAAGACGCCGGATGTCCTCTTCTTGCCGGATAGGATGAAGACTTCGGACCCTCTTCTGGACCTCTTCTTGCCGGATAGAATGAAGACTTCGGACCCTCTTCTGGACGGATCGGTGATACCCGGCGTGGTGAAGATAAGGTAGGGAGATCTTCAGGGGCTTAGTGTTAGGTTTTTTAAGGGGTGTTTGGGTTAGATTAGGGGTATGTGGGTGGTGGGTTGTAATGTTGGGGGGGTATTGTATGTTTATTTAAATGCAAAAGAGCTGTTTTCTTTGGGGCATGCCCCGCAAAAGGCCCTATTAAGGGCTGGTAAGGTTAAAGAGCTGTTAACTTTTTATTTTAGAGTAGGGTAGGGCATTTTTTTATTTTGGGGGCTTTGTTATTTTTTTAGGGGGCTTAGAGTAGGTGTAATTAGTTTAAAATTCTTGTAATCTTTTTTTATTTTTTGTAATTTAGTGTTTGTTTGTTTTTTGTAATTTAGTTTAGTTGATTTAATTGTAGATAATTGTAGATAGTTTAGTTAATTAATTTATTCATAGTGTAGTGTTAGGTTTAATTGTAACTTAGGTTAGGATTTATTTTACAGGTAATTTTGTAATTATTTTAAATAGGTAGCTATTAAATAGTTATTAACTATTTAATAGCTATTGTACCTGGTTAAAATAAATACAAAGTTGCCTGTAAAATAAATATAAATCCTAAAATAGCTACAATATAATTATTCGTTATATTGTAGCTATATTAGGGTTTATTTTACAGGTAAGTATTTAGCTTTAAATAGGATTAATTTATTTAATAAGAGTTAATTTCTTTCGTTAGATAAAAATTATATTTAACTTAGGGGGGTGTTAGTGTTAGGGTTAGACTTAGCTTTAGGGGTTAATACATTTATTAGAGTAGCGGCCAGGTCCGGTCGGCAGATTAGGGGTTAATACTTGAAGTTAGGTGTCGGCGATGTTAGGGAGGGCAGATTAGGGGTTAATACTATTTATTATAGGGTTTTTGAGGCGGGAGTGAGGCGGTTTAGGGGTTAATACATTTATTATAGTGGCGGTGAGGTCCGGTCGGCAGATTAGGGGTTAATAAGTGTAGGTAGGTAGCGGCCACGTTGGGGGGGGCAGATTAGGGGGTAATAAATATAATATAGGGGTCGGCGATGTAAGGGGCAGCAGATTAGGGGTACATAGGGATAATGTAGGTTGCAGCGGTGTACGAAGCGGCAGATTAGGGGTTAATAATAAAATGCAGGGGTCAGCGATAGTGGGGGTGGCAGATTAGGGGTTAATAAGTGTAAGGTTAGGGGTGTTTAGACTTGGGGTACATGTTAATGTGTTAGGTGCAGACTTAGGAAGTGTTTCCCCATAGGAAACAATGGGGCTGCGTTAGGAGCTGAACGCTGCTTTTTTGCAGGTGTTAGGTTTTTTTCAGCTCAAACTGCCCCATTGTTTCCTGGGGGATATCGTGCACGAGCACGTTTTTGAAGCTGGCCGCGTCCATAAGCAACGCTGGTATTTAGAGTTGCAGTGGCGGTAAATTATGCTCTACGCTCCCTTTTTGGAGCCTAACGCAGCCCTTCAGAGAACTCTAAATACCAACGTTATTTAAAAGGTGCGGGGGAAAAAAGACACGTGTAGCTAACGCACCCCTTCTAATGCAAATCTCTAAATCTAGGTGTTTGTGTCAGTTTTTCAGGGTTTTTTTAAAAGATGAAATACAAAGTGCAATGTTACTTTTAAAAGATCAATCACAAATCAAAGATCAAAAGACATCAATATATAAAGTATGATCCATATTTGTTAAAGTTACACAGAAACAGAGAAAGCATAATCAGAATTTGTAAAATCACATTCCTAAATACACTGCTGTATACAAAATAAAAAGTGCAAATTTAAATGTAATAAAATGCAATCTTAAGTATAAAGTAATATAAATACAAAGCACAAATGTAATGCACTATTTTTTTTTCTTTATTAAAACAATTATATGTGATTACATTTTGAGCTTAATATCGCTTTAAAATAAAATTTCACTTTATTAACAGATTTCTTCAATCTTGCTTCTCTGTATACAGCGGCTCTAACAATGCAAGTAGAAAAAAAAAATGAGTGTGGATTCATTAATGAGATGTATAGCATGTTGTGAATTTATCTGCAGAGGTCATTAAATGCAAATCTTCACAAAGCTTTCTCCCAAGGAATAAGTCTTGTAAAGCACTTGATGTGCCCCGTATCTTTAACAAAGAAGTCATTCAAACCTAAGGTTGGGCTCATCCAATTTGCCTCTTCCTTAAGGGTAAGCTCTACAAATGCTAATAATGTAATTGCTTCTGGGTATGCATTTCAAGATAAGCTTCTTATTTTTTTCAAATCAGGAATATTTGATACAGAAGCTGAATATTCATGAATTATAGAACTATAAGGTTACTCTTGAGTTAAGAAACAGGTGGGCATTCCCAGTTATTCTGCAAGAGAATATAAGTGATGTGTATACTTTCAAGACCACCAGTCTTTATTAGAGATGGGTAATTTTTACTTTTTTTTTTACATTTGTGCTGCACCATAAATATTCACTTTTTTTTACTTGTTTTTATTTAAAAAATTCTATAACACAAATGCAACTTAAAAAAATATACATTTTACTATATTGTATATCAAATTCAACAAAGCAAAATTAATTGATTGATTGATTGATTGAATATTGACTTGTCTTAGTTTGATGAGAATTAACATTTAAATGTTAAAGGGATATTACGTTCATAGTATAGATCAGCAATTAAGCCCTGCCATGCTAATTAATTACATACACCCGTTGAAAAGCCTGCTAAAAAAGCTTACATTTATTATTTTTTTTAAAAATGTCTTTAACATGTATGTATAAAAAAAAGAAGAAAATAAATTTAAATATAGTAAGATAGGAAAAAGAAAAAAAGTAGGAAATCAGAGATATGTAGGAATTTTATAATTGTTGAAAATACTGCGTCCTAAAAATCTAAAGACACTTGCTCCCTCCTGAGCCTGCATAGGTTAACTCTTCAACAAAGGATACCAAAAGAACAAAACAAATTTGAAAAGAGAATTAAATTAAATTATGGAACATAATTTATGTACCTTTACATATTATATCACATTTTAGATGTTTTTAATGTTCGGATTGGACAAAACTTGTCCATGCAGGTATTTGGTTCATACGAATATTGAATTTGTACCCATTGGGCGCCATGTACTAAGCATCGAAGTGACCCTTCGTCTGTATTTCCGCGTCAACATTTGCTCACAGTCTGCATCTCTTATTTACCAATCCACGATCGAATTGAAAAACCCCTACTTTTCATCAGCGATCGTAATTTTACGCAACTAATCGTTCCTAACCCATTTTCCACTTACTACATGATCGATCGCACGTAAATTTGGAAATTATCAATGTTATAAGTAATCCGTCCGCTACAACTTTCACTCTAACTTCGCGTGATTTGCTTCACGACCATTTAGGTAGCGAATACAATAGAAAACTATAGGGGGTATCAAACTGACGCCAGGTTGAAGTACTTAAGTGAAATGACTAGACTACAATAGTTTCATTATTGGTTTTTGGATCACTGAATGAAGATGGTGTAATGATCTGTGATAATATGTAAAGCTCTGTGATATGCAGCAAGTATTTAAGTAAACATTTAAGACCTCTAAGCAGGATAAATAATTATGGAGTGTTACAAGTTACTAAGTGTGCTTGCTAGTAAGATAAACACTAACTTAATCACTTGTATTAATTTAGCCTGAGGGATAAGACCCAATAATATGAGTAGTACTAATGAGCTTTATCTTAGGCAGGTCTTATATAGTGCAACAGGAAGCATAAGGGTTAAACATAAATAGTATAAGTCTGTAAAGTCAGATTCAGAGGTGACAGGTGAAATATGGAACCCAGACTGCACAGATACAAACAGGAGTGTTACCGTTCAATTCGACTGTTGTTTAAAGAGTAATGTCAAATGAGTAAACAGAGACTTAAGCACTCTATATACAGAACCTTAATTCAGAAGCAGAGCCTGTGAGAGGAATCCCAGATGCGGTTAGGTAGAATACTTGCAGGGATTAGTGAGCGTGCAGCGTGGTAATGGCTCCGTGTAGCTGGGAGTCTGTATGCTGTCTGTTTAGACAGGGAGAGTGTGTCAGAGCGGTAGCGTGAATCGGCGCTGCGGTGACGTCAGCGGCTGTGACAGCTTGAAGCAGAAGCTGCTTGTAACGGCAAAAGGTTTCTCTGATCAGGAGAATCTTGTTTTGGTACTCTAGGTAAGGAGTTGAGCTGCTTTACTTTGGCACTAAACTTCAATAAACCAGCAATGCATCTTGGTTACAAGGAGATTAAATAAGGAAACCTGATCAGCTTAATTGAAATAAAAGGTGGTATGACAGGTTAGATACGCTGTGTAAGGTGGAATGGATTTAGACATGACATATCCCCCCTGCAAAGGAACCCCAAAGGTCTCAAGGCGCAGGTCTTTCTGGATGGCGCCTATGGAAAAGGGACACCAGACGGGGTGCAGAGAGATTGGAGGCCGGCTCCCAAGAATCCTCGGAAGAATCGAATCCAGCCCAATGCACTAGGTACTCAAGTTGACCATGGCAACGCCTAGAGTCCAAGATAGAGTGGACTTCA
This sequence comes from Bombina bombina, assembly GCF_027579735.1. Classification (NCBI taxonomy): domain Eukaryota; kingdom Metazoa; phylum Chordata; class Amphibia; order Anura; family Bombinatoridae; genus Bombina; species Bombina bombina. The sequence continues at coordinate 162,888,216 of NC_069505.1, read as the reverse complement.
TACTCAGGATCGGGTGCCGGGGAAGACGGTGGAGGGAGAGGCAGACATCGGGAGGTGTCACAAGGCTTGATGAGGGAGATGTGGAACGTCGGATGAATGCGGTAGGAAGAGGGCAACTGCAGAGTGACCGTGAGAGGGTTGCTGATGGAGATGATGGGAAAAGGCCCCACAAACAGGTTGTTGAATTTCCTACATGGAGTAGGAATCCTGAGATTTTTTGTGGCTAACCAAACCAGGTCACCAACCTTGTATACGGGAGGAGCCCGATGTCGGAGGTCATAGGAGTGTTTCTGGGTGGCTTGAGCTTGCTGAATGTTATCTTTGATTACGGTAAATGTTTGTTTGATAGAATTGATCAGGTCATTAACCTGCGGACAAGGAGTGTCAGTTGGAGGTAACGGATGAAATCGTGGGTGGAGTCCGTTGTTGGCATAAAAGGGTGAATACCCCGTGGAGGTGTTGGTAGTGTTATTAATGGCGAATTCAGCGTGTGGTAGGAAAGATAGCCAAGAGTCCTGTTTGTTGGAGCAAAAGCATCTCAAATATTGTTCCAACCACTGATTGGTTCTCTCACATAACCCATTAGATTGCGGATGGTATGCGGTGGTAAGATGTTGTTGGATAGAAAGAGATTGACAAAGATATTTCCAAAACTTGGAGGTGAATTGTGACCCTCTGTCACTGAGGACGGATGTTGGGAGTCCATGTAGTCTAACAACCTCTTTGATGAACAGTTCTGCAGTTTTTTGAGCAGTCAGTAGTGATTCTATTGGAATAAAATGTGCCATTCGTGAGAATAAGTCAACAACGACAAAGATAACAGTCATGCCGTCGGATTTTGGAAGTCCACTATGAAGTCCATGGACACACTAGCCCAAGGGCGTTCAGGAATAGGTAAATTCTGTAATAGCCCCAGAGGCAATTGATGTGAGGGTTTACAAGTCTGGCATGTGGGACAAGACTTGACATAATTGTTAACAGACATTCTCATAGATGGCCACCAGAAATATCTGCGAAGTAGATCTAGGGTCTTGTGTATACCCAAGTGACCAGCTAAGGAAGAGTCATGGGAGAGCGATAGGGCTTTGTTGCGGAGCGAAGGAGGTATATAAAGTTTGGAGTGGTTGCAGAGAACTCCGTTGACATCAGGTAAGAGAGGGTAAGAAGATTTTGTTGTATCCAGCTGTTGTTGGGTTTTTAGTTCAGCAAAATCCTTGGAGAGGAGACCTATGATGTGGGACTTGGGGATAATAGTTGAGTAGGATGGGGTTGTCTGGAGTCTAGCATCTTTACGAGAGAGGGCGTCAGCCTTCCCGTTTTTTGTTCCAGGACGGTAAGTGATGGTGTAGGAGAATCGGGAAAAGTAAAGACTCCAGCGGAGCTGACGGGCTGAGAGCGTACGGTTGGTCTGGAGGTATTGCAAGTTCTTATGATCCGTGTAAATCACTATGGGTTGTTCTGCGCCCTCCAATAAGTGTCTCCACTGGTCAAAAGATGACTTAATGGCCAAAAGCTCCTTTTCACCAACCGGATAGTTCAACTCTGCTGGTGTCAGAAGTCTGGAGAAGTAACATACTGGATGGAGTGAGTCTTTTGGAGAAGCTTTTTGTGAGAGAACGGAGCCGATAGCGTAGTCTGATGCATCCACCTCTAGGACAAACTGTGCTATTAGGTAGTTGTAGAACTGGGGATGTGATAAACCGCGATTTTAGGAGATCAAAGGCGTTCTGTGCCTGGGAAGTCCATAGAAAGGCAGAAGTGGTTTTGGTCAGATTAGTGAGGGGTTTGGTGATGGCTGCGAAATCTTTAATGAACCGTCTGTAAAAATTTGCAAAGCCTAAAAAACGTTGGACGTCTTTTATATTGGAGGGTCTTGGCCAGGAGGTGATAGCTGTAATTTTACTGTCCTCCATCATGATGTTACTTTTACTAATATTGTAGCCCAAGAAGGAAACCTGACTGACATGGAAAAGGCATTTTTCCAGCTTAACATACAATTTGTGTGTCTGTAGTCTGGATAGTACAAGCCTGACGTGATTGATATGTTCTGAGTAAGAAGAAGAGTAGATTAGGATGTCATCAAGGTAGACCACCAGAAAAGTGTCAAGAATATCCCTAAAGATGTCATTAATGAAGTTTTGAAATGTTGCCGGAGCATTACAGAGACCGAACGGCATAACGGTATACTCGAAAAGACCATACCTGGTCCTAAATGCCGTCAGCCACTCGTCTCCGGCCCTTATTCTAACAAGGTTGTATGCGCCCCTAAGATCCAGTTTCGTGAATATAGTTGCGCCTCTTAACCTCTCAATCAATTCTGGAATGAGAGGTAGTGGGTATCGGTTCTTTACAGTACGCTTATTGAGTTCCTGATAATCAATTATGGGACGTAAGGACCCATCCTTGTTTTTAACAAAAAATATGCCGGCTCCGGCAGGGGAAGTGGATGGACGAATAAACCCCTTCTTTAAATTCTCGGCAATGTAAGACTTTAGATGGATTAATTCGGGTCTTGAGAGGGGGTAAATATGCCCATAGGGTATGGTTACCCCAGGGAGAAGGTCAATGGGGCAATCGTAAGGCCTATGTGGAGGCAATGTCTCAGCCTCCTTTTTGTTGAAAACCTCAGAGAAGTCAAGATATGGAGAAGGAATGGTAGGAGTAGTTGTGGAAAGCAAGTTGGAATTAGGAAAACACGTGGAAATACAGTAAGGTGATGAGAAGGATAAGGTGAGAGAATCCCAATGAACCGTAGGTTGGTGTTTTTTGAGCCAAGAGATACCCAGAACGATAGGATAAATTGGAGAAGAGATGATATCAAAAGAGATAGTCTCAGAATGACCAGAAGTAGATGTAACAAGGAGAGGGATGGTTTGTTGAGAGACTGGACCTGATGCTAGTGGTGTACCATCAATGACTTTAAGAGGCATAGGTGTGCTTTTGAACAAAAAAGGTATTTTATTAACTTCAACTAAACTTAAATCAATAAAGTTTGCACATGCTCCGGTGTCAATCATGGCGTTACAGTTTATCCTGTGTCGATCCCACTGCAAAAGTAAGGGTAAAGTAAGATAGGTGGTAGATAAGGTTTTTGTATGTAAGCAATGTTTAGTTGTGAGTGCCTTACCTAACTTCTGCTTTGTGAGTAAAGGACATTCTTTAACAGTATGTTCAGTCCCCCCACAATACATACAGAGATTGAGTGTACGGCGTCTAGCCTTCTCTTGTGGGGAAAGAGGTCCTCTGAGGAAACTGATATCCATAGGCTGTTCAGCTGAAGAACTGGAAGTAGGAGGTGTGGGTAAAACCCTGCGTACAGGAGTAGTAGAAGGGTTTCTTTCTTGTCTCCTCTCCCTAAGCCTACGGTCTATAGTGATAGTAAGAGCGTATAACTCTTCAAGGTGGTCTGGTATGCCTACCCTGGCTAGTTCGTCCTTAATGTCCTCCGCCAATCCTAGGCGATACTGGTTTTTTAAAGAAACCTCATTCCAGAGGGAATCCCTGGCCCAGATCTTAAAGCGGGTGATATACTCCTCTACCGGTGTTTTTAGCTGCCTGAGGTTTCTTAGTTTATCTTCTGCAGTAACTTGCCGATAGGGGTCGTCATAAAGGGTAGACAAAGCTTTGAGGAATGCATCTAAAGAGTTTAGGATAGGATCCAGGGTCTCATAAAATGAATCTGCCCAGGCCCTGGGTTCTCCCCTCAAGTAGGACAATATAGTGAGCACCTTGCTCCGGTCAGTAGCATAGGTCCTGGGACGTAAGTCAAACAATAGTAGACAGGCATTTCTAAACTGTCTGAAAGTGGAGCGATCACCAGAAAACTTCTCTGGGTATGAGACCTGAGGTTCAGCCTGGTGGTCGTTTCCGGTATTTCTGTTAGATAAAACTTCCCTAAAACAGGCTTTGAGGCTCTGGTTCTCTACTTGCAGCTCTCTAAAAGCCTGGGTCAGATTATCTAAACGTTGGTTAAGGCTGTGTAGTTGTGGGGTCACATCAGAAGGCTCCATTTTAATATGGCTGGTTTATTATGTAATGATCTGTGATAATATGTAAAGCTCTGTGATATGCAGCAAGTATTTAAGTAAACATGTAAGACCTCTAAGCAGGATAAATAATTATGGAGTGTTACAAGTTACTAAGTGTGCTTGCTAGTAAGATAAACACTAACTTAATCACTTGTATTAATTTAGCCTGAAGGATAAGACCCAATAATATGAATAGTACTAATGAGCTTTATCTTAGGCAGGTCTTATATAGTGCAACAGGAAGCATAAGGGTTAAACATAAATAGTATAAGTCTGTAAAGTCAGATTCAGAGGTGACAGGTGAAATATGGAACCCAGACTGCACAGATACAAACAGGAGTGTTACCGTTCAATTCGACTGTTGTTTAAAGAGTAATGTCAAATGAGTAAACAGAGACTTAAGCACTCTATATACAGAACCTTAATTCAGAAGCAGAGCCTGTGAGAGGAATCCCAGATGCGGTTAGGTAGAATACTTGCAGGGATTAGTGAGCGTGCAGCGTGGTAATGGCTCCGTGTAGCTGGGATCTGTATGCTGTCTGTTTAGACAGGGAGAGTGTGTCAGAGCGGTAGCGTGAATCGGCGCTGCGGTGACGTCAGCGGCTGTGACAGCTTGAAGCAGAAGCTGCTTGTAACGGCAAAAGGTTTCTCTGATCAGGAGAATCTTGTTTTGGTACTCTAGGTAAGGAGTTGAGCTGCTTTACTTTGGCAATAAACTTCAATAAACCAGCAATGCATCTTGGTTACAAGGAGATTAAAATAGGAGACCTGATCAGCTTAATTGAAATAAAAGGTGGTATGACAGGTTAGATACGCTGTGTAAGGTGGAATGGATTTAGACATGACAGATGGAGACACTTTTACATATGTTTCTATTCAGATTGATTCAATTACGAGGAAGAAGGGCTATACAGGCACCGATTGAAAATAATGGATTGCAAGGAAGGAGAGGTCGAAGAATGAGAGTCCCTAGAGTTTTCCTTCCATGTATGGGTTTTGAAGCCATTTCTGATCTTGAGATTATCCAGAGATTCCGTTTGGACAGAGAAACTATTATGGAACTTTTAAAAATTGGTTAATAATGT